>NW_027140601.1:1038786-1385048 GCF_036365525.1 Heterodontus francisci | reverse complement strand
TGGGGTTTTCACAGTGTATCAGGATCTTGCATCGTGTGTATGGGGTTTCACAGTTTATCAGGATCCTGCCAGGTGTGTATGTGGGTTTCACAGTTTATCAGGATCCTGCCAGGTGTGTATGGGGGTTTCACAGTTCATCAGGATCCTGCCAGGTGTGTCTGGGGGTATCACAGTTTATCAGGATCCTGCCTGGTTTGTCTGGGGGTTTCACAGTTCATCAGGATCCTGCCAGGTGTGTATGTGGGTTTCACAGTTTATCAGGATCCTGCCAGGTGTGTATGGGGATTTCACAGTTCATCAGGATCCTGCCAGGTGTGTCTGGGGGTTTCACAGTTCATCAGGATCCTGCCAGGTGTGTATGTGGGTTTCACAGTATATCAGGATCCTGCCTGGTGTGTCTGGGGTTTTCACAGTGCATCAGGATCCTGCCAGACGTGTATGGGTTTACACAGTGCATCAGATCCTTCCAGATGTGTACGGGGGGTTTCACAGTTTATCAGGATCCTGCCAGGTGTGTCTGGGGGTTTCACAGTTCATCAGGATCCTGCCAGGTGTGTTTGTGGGTTTCACAGTTTATCAGGATCCTGCCTGGTGTGTCTGGGGGTTTCACAGTTCATCAGGATCCTTCCAGGTGTGTATGGGGGTTACAAAGTTTATCAGGAAACTGCCAGATGTGAATGGGGTTTTCACAGTGCATCCTGTGCCTGCAAGATATGTATGGGGTTTTCACAGAGCATCAGGATCCTTCCAGATGTGTATGCGGGATTCACAGTGTTTCAGGATCCAGCATCGTGTGTGTGGGGTTTCACAGTTTATCAGGATCCTGCAAGCTGTGTATGTGGGTTTCACAGTTCATCAGGATCCTGCCAGGTGTGTATGTGGGTTTCACAGTTTATCAGGATCCTGCCAGGTGTGTATGGGGGTTTCACAGTTTATCAGGATCCTGCCACGTGTGTCTGGGGGTTTCACAGTTCATCAGGATCCTGCCAGGTGTGTATGTGGGTTTCAAAGTTTATCAGGAAACTGCCAGATGTGAATGGGGTTTTCACAGTGCTTCAGGATCCTGCCAGATGTGTATGGGGTTTTCACAGTGCATCAGGATCCTTCCAGATGTGTATGGGGGTTTCACAGTGTATCAGGATCCTGCATCGTGTGTATGTGGGTTTCACAGTTTATCAGGATCCTGCCTGGTGTGTATGGGGTTTCACAGTGGATCAGGATCCTGCCACGTGTGTATGGGGTTTTCACAGTGTATCAGGATCCTGCATCGTGTGTATGTGGTTTCACAGTTTATCAGGATCCTGCCAGGTGTGTATGTGGGTTTCACAGTTTATCAGGATCCTGCCAGGTGTGTATGGGGGTTTCACAGTTCATCAGGATCCTGCCAGGTGTGTCTGGGGGTTTCACAATTTATCAGGATCCTGCCTGGTTTGTCTGGGGGTTTCACAGTTCATCAGGATCCTGCCAGGTGTGTATGTGGGTTTCACAGTTTATCAGGATCCTGCCAGGTGTGTATGTGGGTTTCACAGTTCATCAGGATCCTGCCAGGTGTGTCTGGGGGTTTCACAGTTCATCAGGATCCTGCCAGGTGTGTATGTGGGTTTCACAGTATATCAGGATCCTGCCTGGTGTGTCTGGGGTTTTCACAGTGCATCAGCATCCTGCCAGACGTGTATGGGTTTACACAGTGCATCAGGATCCTGCCAGATGTGTATGGGGGGTTTCACAGTTTATCAGGATCCTGCCAGGTGTGTCTGGGGGTTTCACAGTTCATCAGGATCCTGCCAGGTGTGTATGTGGGTTTCACATTTTATCAGGATCCTGCCTGGTGTGTCTGGGGGTTTCACAGTTCATCAGGATCCTGCCAGGTGTGTATGTGGGTTTCAAAGTTTATCAGGAAACTGCCAGATGTTAATGGGGTTTTCACAGTGCATCCTGTGCCTGCCAGATATGTATGGGGTTTTCACAGTGCATCAGGATCCTTCCAGATGTGTATGCGGGATTCACAGTGTGTCAGGATCCAGCATCGTGTGTGTGGGGTTTCACAGTTTATCAGGATCCTGCCAGCTGTGTATGTGGGTTTCACAGTTCATCAGGATCCTGCCAGGTGTGTATGTGGGTTTCACAGTGTATCAGGATCCTGCCAGGTGTGTATGGGGTTTTCACAGTGGATCAGGAACCTGCCAGGTGTCTACGGGGATTTCACAGTGTATCAGGATCCTGCCAGGTGTGTATGTGTGTTTCACAGTATATCAGGATCCTGCCACTTGTGTATGGGGTTTCACAGTGTTTCAGGATCCTGCCAGATGTGTCTGGGGTTGCACTGTGCATCAGGATCATGCTAGGTGTGTATGGGGATTTGACAGTGTATCAGGGTCCTGCCAGGTGTTTATGTGGGTTTCACAGTTTATCAGTATCCTGCCAGATGTGAATGGGGTTTCACAGTGGATCAGGATATTGCCAGGTATGTACGGGGTTTTCGCAGTGGATCAGGATCCTGCCAGATGTGTATGGAGTTTTCACAGTGGATCTGGATGCTGCCAGGTGTGTAAGGGGTTTTCACAGTGGATCAGGATCCTGCCAGGTATGTCAGGGATTTCACAGTGTATCAGGACCCTGCCAGGTGTGTATGGAGTGTTCACAGTTTATCAAGGTCCTGCCAGGTGTGTATGGAGTTTTCACAGTGGATCAGGATCCTTCCAGGTGTGTATGGGGGTGTCACTGTTTATCCGGATTCTGCCAGGTGTGTATGGGGTTTGACAGTGTATCAGGATCCTGCCAGGTGTGTATGGGGTTTCACATTGTATCAGGATCCTGCCAGATGTGAATGGGGTTTCACTTTGTATCAGGATCCTGCCAGATATGAATGGGGTTTCACTGTGCATCAGGAACCTGCCAGATGTGTACGGGGATTTCACCGTGCATCAGGCTCCTGCCAGGTGTGTATGGGGGTTTCACAGTATATCAGGATCCTGCCAGGTGTGTATGGGTTTTCACAGCATATCAGGATCCTGCCAGGTGTGTATGGGGGTTTCACAGTTTATCAGGATCCTGCCAGGTGTGTATGGGAGTTTCACAGTTTATCGGCATCCTGCCAGGTGCGTATGGTGTATATACAGTGGATCAGGATCCTGCCAAGTGTGTATGGTGTTTTCACAGTCTACCAGGTTCCTGCCAGGTGAGTATGGGGTTTTCACAGTGTATCAGGATCCTGCCAAGTGTGTATGGGTTTTCGCAGTGGATCAGGATCCTGTCAGGTGTGTATGTGGGTTTCCCAGTGTATGAGGCTCCTGCCAGGTCTGTATGTGGGTTTCACAGTTTATCAGGATCCTGCCTGGTGTGTATGGGGTTTCACAGTGGATCAGGATCCTGCCACGTGTGTATGGCGTTTTCACAGTGTATCAGGATCCTGCCAGGTGTGTATGGGGGTTTCACAGTTTATCAGGATCCTGCCAGGTGTGTCTGTGGGTTTCACAGTTTATCAGGATCCTGCCAGATGTGTATGGGGGTTTCACAGTTCATCAGGATCCTGCCAGGTGTGTATGGGGGTTTCACAGTTTATCAGGATCCTGCCTGGTGTGTCTGGGGGTTTCACAGTTCATCAGGATCCTGCCAGGTGTGTATGTGGGTTTCAAAGTTTATCAGGAAACTGCCAGATGTGAATGGGGTTTTCACAGTGCATCAGGATCCTGCCAGATGTGTATGGGGTTTTCACAGTGTATCAGGATCCTTCCAGATGTGTATGGGGGTTTCACAGTGTATCAGGATCCTGCATCGTGTGTATGTGGGTTTCACAGTTTATCAGGATCCTGTCTGGTGTGTATGGGGATTCACAGTGGATCAGGATCCTGCCACGTGTGTATGGGGCTTTCACAGTGTATCAGGATCCTGCATCGTGTGTATGGGGTTTCACAGTTTATCAGGATCCTGCCAGGTGTGTATGGGGGTTTCACAGTTCATCAGGATCCTGCCAGGTGTGTATGTGGGTTTCACAGTTTATCAGGATCCTGCCTGGTGTGTATGAGGTTTCACAGTGGATCAGGATCCTGCCACGTGTGTATGGGGTTTTCACAGTGTATCAGGATCCTGCATCGTGTGTATGGGGTTTCACAGTTTATCAGGATCCTGCCAGGTGTGTATGTGGGTTTCACAGTTTATCAGGATCCTGCCAGGTGTGTATGGGGGTTTCACAGTTCATCAGGATCCTGCCAGGTGTGTCTGGGGGTTTCACAGTTTATCAGGATCCTGCCTGGTTTGTCTGGGGGTTTCACAGTTCATCAGGATCCTGCCAGGTGTGTATGTGGGTTTCACAGTTTATCAGGATCCTGCCAGGTGTGTATGGGGGTTTCACAGTTCATCAGGATCCTGCCAGGTGTGTCTGGGGGTTTCACAGTTCATCAGGATCCTGCCAGGTGTGTATGGGGGTTTCACAGTTTATCAGGATCCTGCCTGGTGTGTCTGGGGGTTTCACAGTTCATCAGGATCCTGCCAGGTGTGTATGTGGGTTTCAAAGTTTATCAGGAAACTGCCAGATGTGAATGGGGTTTTCACAGTGCATCAGGATCCTGCCAGATGCGTATGGGGTTTTCACAGTGTATCAGGATCCTTCCAGATGTGTATGGGGGTTTCACAGTGTATCAGGATCCTGCATCGTGTGTATGTGGGTTTCACAGTTTATCAGGATCCTGTCTGGTGTGTATGGGGATTCACAGTGGATCAGGATCCTGCCACGTGTGTATGGGGCTTTCACAGTGTATCAGGATCCTGCATCGTGTGTATGGGGTTTCACAGTTTATCAGGATCCTGCCAGGTGTGTATGGGGGTTTCACAGTTCATCAGGATCCTGCCAGGTGTGTATGTGGGTTTCACAGTTTATCAGGATCCTGCCTGGTGTGTATGAGGTTTCACAGTGGATCAGGATCCTGCCACGTGTGTATGGGGTTTTCACAGTGTATCAGGATCCTGCATCGTGTGTATGGGGTTTCACAGTTTATCAGGATCCTGCCAGGTGTGTATGTGGGTTTCACAGTTTATCAGGATCCTGCCAGGTGTGTATGGGGGTTTCACAGTTCATCAGGATCCTGCCAGGTGTGTCTGGGGGTTTCACAGTTTATCAGGATCCTGCCTGGTTTGTCTGGGGGTTTCACAGTTCATCAGGATCCTGCCAGGTGTGTATGTGGGTTTCACAGTTTATCAGGATCCTGCCAGGTGTGTATGGGGGTTTCACAGTTCATCAGGATCCTGCCAGGTGTGTCTTTGGGTTTCACAGTTCATCAGGATCCTGCCAGGTGTGTATGTGGGTTTCACAGTATATCAGGATCCTGCCTGGTGTGTCTGGGGTTTTCACAGTGCATCAGGATCCTGCCAGACGTGTATGGGTTTACACAGTGCATCAGGATCCTTCCAGATGTGTACGGGGGTTTCACAGTTTAACAGGATCCTGCCAGGTGTGTCTGGGGGTTTCACAGTTCATCAGGATCCTGCCAGGTGTGTATGTGGGTTTCACAGTTTATCAGGATCCTGCCTGGTGTGTCTGGGGTTTTCACAGTTCATCAGGATCCTGCCAGGTGTGTATGGGGGTTACAAAGTTTATCAGAAAACTGCCAGATGTGAATGGGGTTTTCACAGTGCATCCTGTGCCTGCAAGATATGTATGGGGTTTTCACAGTGCATCAGGATCCTTCCAGATGTGTATGCGGGATTCACAGTGTATCAGGATCCAGCATCGTGTGTGTGGGGTTTCACAGTTTATCAGGATCCTGCAAGCTGTGTATGTGGGTTTCACAGTTCATCAGGATCCTGCCAGGTGTGTATGTGGGTTTCACAGTTTATCAGGATCCTGCCAGGTGTGTATGGGGGTTTCACAGTTTATCAGGATCCTGCCACGTGTGTCTGGGGGTTTCACAGTTCATCAGGATCCTGCCAGGTGTGTATGTGGGTTTCAAAGTTTATCAGGAAACTGCCAGATGTGAATGGGGTTTTCACAGTGCATCAGGATCCTGCCAGATGTGTATGGGGTTTTCACAGTGCATCAGGATCCTTCCAGATGTGTATGGGGGTTTCACAGTGTATCAGCATCCTGCATCGTGTGTATGTGGGTTTCACAGTTTATCAGGATCCTGCCTGGTGTGTATGGGGTTTCACAGTGGATCAGGATCCTGCCACGTGTGTATGGGGTCTTCACAGTGTATCAGGATCCTGCATCGTGTGTATGGGGTTTCACAGTTTATCAGGATCCTGCCAGGTGTGCATGTGGGTTTCACAGTTTATCAGGATCCTGCCAGGTGTGTATGGGGGTTTCACAGTTCATCAGGATCCTGCCAGGTGTGTCTGGGGGTTTCACAGTTTATCAGGATCCTGCCTGGTTTGTCGAGGTTTCACAGTTCATCAGGATCCTGCCAGGTGTGTATGTGGGTTTCACAGTTTATCAGGATCCTGCCAGGTGTGTATGTGGGTTTCACAGTTCATCAGGATCCTGCCAGGCGTGTCTGGGGGTTTCACAGTTCATCAGGATCCTGCCAGGTGTGTATGTGGGTTTCACAGTATATCAGGATCCTGCCTGGTGTGTCTGGGGTTTTCACAGTGCATCAGCATCCTGCCAGACGTTTATGGGTTTACACAGTGCATCAGGATCCTTCCAGATGTGTACGGGGGGTTTCACAGTTTATCAGGATCCTGCCAGGTGTGTCTAGGGGTTTCACAGTTCATCAGGATCCTGCCAGGTGTGTATGTGGGTTACAAAGTTTATCAGGAAACTGCCAGATGTGAATGGGGTTTTCACAGTGCATCAGGATCCTTCCAGATGTGTATGCGGGATTCACAGTGTATCAGGATCCAGCATCGTGTGTGTGGGGTTTCACAGTTTATCAGGATCCTGCAAGCTGTGTATGTGGGTTTCACAGTTCATCAGGATCCTGCCAGGTGTGTATGTGGCTTTCACAGTTTATCAGGATCCTGCCAGGTGTGTATGTGTGTTTCACAGTTTATCAGGATCCTGCCAGGTGTGTATGGGTGTTTCACAGTTCATCAGGATCCTGCCAGGTGTGTAATGTGTTTTCACAGGGTATCAGCATCCTGGCAGGTGTTTATGGGGTTTTCACAGTGTATCAGGATCCTTCCAGGTGTGTACGGGGTTGTTCACAGTGTATCACGATCTTGATTGGTGTGTATGGGGTTTTCACAGTGTATCAGGATCCTGCCAGATGTGTATGGGGTTTTCACATTGGATCAGGAACCTGCCAGGTGTCTACGGGGATTTCACAGTGTATCAGGATCCTGCCAGGTGTGTATGTGTGTTTCACAGTATATCAGGATCCTGCCACTTGTGTATGGGGTTTCACAGTGGTTCAGGATCCTGCCAGGTGTGTCTGGGGTTTCACTGTGCATCAGGATCATGCTAGGTGTGTATGGGGATTTGACAGTGTATCAGGGTTCTGCCAGGTGTTTATGTGGGTTTCACAGTTTATCAGGATCATGCCAGATGTGAATGGGGTTTCATAGTGGATCAGGATATTGCCAGGTATGTACGGGGTTTTCGCAGTGGATCAGGATCCTGCCAGATGTGTATGGAGTTTTCACAGTGGATCTGGATCCTGCCAGATGTGTAAGGGGTTTTCACAGTGGATCAGGATGCTGCCAGGTATGTCAGGGATTTCACAGTGTATCAGGATCCTGCCAGGTGTGTATGGAGTGTTCACAGTTTATCAAGGTCCTGCCAGGTGTGTATGGAATTTTCACAGTGGATCAGGATCCTTCCAGGTGTGTATGGGGGTGTCACTGTTTATCCGGATCCTGCCAGGTGTGCATGGGGTTTGACAGTGTATCAGGATCCTGCCAGGTGTGTATGGGGGTTCACATTGTATCAGGATCCTGCCAGATGTGAATGGGGTTTCATTTTGTATCAGGATCCTGCCAGATGTGAATGGGGTTTCACTGTGCATCAGGAACCTGCCAGGTGTGTACGGGGATTTCACAGTGCATCAGGATCCTGCCAGGTGTGTATGGGTTTTCACAGCATATCAGGATCCTGCCAGGTATGTATGGGGGTTTCACAGTTTATCAGGATCCTGCCAGGTGTGTATGGGGGTTTCACAGTTTATCGGCATCCTGCCAGGTGCGTATGGTATATATACAGTGGATCAAGATCCTGCCAAGTGTGTATGGTGTTTTCACAGTGTAATCAGGATCCTGCCAGGTGTGTATGGGGTTCTCACAGTGTATCAGGATCTTGCCAAGTGTGTATGGGGTTTTCGCAGTGGATCAGGATCCTGCCAGGTGTGTATGGGGTTTTCACAGTGGATCAGGATCCTGTCAGGTGTGTATGTGGGTTTCCCAGTGTATCAGGCTCCTGCCAGGTCTGCATGTGGGTTTCACAGTTTATCAGGATCCTGCCTGGTGTGTATGGGGTTTCACAGTGGATCAGGATCCTGCCAGGTGTGTATGGGGGTTTCACAGTTCATCAGGATCCTGCCAGGTGTGTCTGGGGGTTTCACAGTTTATCAGGATCCTGCCTGGTTTGTCTGGGGGTTTCACAGTTCATCAGGATCCTGCCAGGTGTGTATGTGGGTTTCACAGTTTATCAGGATCCTGCCAGGTGTGTATGGCGGTTTCACAGTTCATCAAGATCCTGCCAGGTGTGTCTGGGGGTTTCACAGTTCATCAGGATCCTGCCTGGTGTGTATGTGGGTTTCACAGTATATCAGGATCCTGCCTGGTGTGTCTGGGGTTTTCACAGTGCATCAGGATCCTGCCAGACGTGTATGGGTTTACACAGTGCATCAGGATCCTTCCAGATGTGTACGGGGGGTTTCACAGTTTATCAGGATCCTGCCAGGTGTGTCTGGGGGTTTCACAGTTCATCAGGATCCTGCCAGGTGTGTATGGGGTTTTCACATTGGATCAGGAACCTGCCAGGTGTCTACGGGGATTTCACAGTGTATCAGGATCCTGCCAGGTGTGTATGTGTGTTTCACAGTATATCAGGATCCTGCCACTTGTGTATGGGGTTTCACAGTGGTTCAGGATCCTGCCAGGTGTGTCTGGGGTTTCACTGTGCATCAGGATCATGCTAGGTGTGTATGGGGATTTGACAGTGTATCAGGGTTCTGCCAGGTGTTTATGTGGGTTTCACAGTTTATCAGGATCATGCCAGATGTGAATGGGGTTTCATAGTGGATCAGGATATTGCCAGGTATGTACGGGGTTTTCGCAGTGGATCAGGATCCTGCCAGATGTGTATGGAGTTTTCACAGTGGATCTGGATCCTGCCAGATGTGTAAGGGGTTTTCACAGTGGATCAGGATGCTGCCAGGTATGTCAGGGATTTCACAGTGTATCAGGATCCTGCCAGGTGTGTATGGAGTGTTCACAGTTTATCAAGGTCCTGCCAGGTGTGTATGGAATTTTCACAGTGGATCAGGATCCTTCCAGGTGTGTATGGGGGTGTCACTGTTTATCCGGATCCTGCCAGGTGTGCATGGGGTTTGACAGTGTATCAGGATCCTGCCAGGTGTGTATGGGGGTTCACATTGTATCAGGATCCTGCCAGATGTGAATGGGGTTTCATTTTGTATCAGGATCCTGCCAGATGTGAATGGGGTTTCACTGTGCATCAGGAACCTGCCAGGTGTGTACGGGGATTTCACAGTGCATCAGGATCCTGCCAGGTGTGTATGGGTTTTCACAGCATATCAGGATCCTGCCAGGTATGTATGGGGGTTTCACAGTTTATCAGGATCCTGCCAGGTGTGTATGGGGGTTTCACAGTTTATCGGCATCCTGCCAGGTGCGTATGGTATATATACAGTGGATCAAGATCCTGCCAAGTGTGTATGGTGTTTTCACAGTGTAATCAGGATCCTGCCAGGTGTGTATGGGGTTCTCACAGTGTATCAGGATCTTGCCAAGTGTGTATGGGGTTTTCGCAGTGGATCAGGATCCTGCCAGGTGTGTATGGGGTTTTCACAGTGGATCAGGATCCTGTCAGGTGTGTATGTGGGTTTCCCAGTGTATCAGGCTCCTGCCAGGTCTGCATGTGGGTTTCACAGTTTATCAGGATCCTGCCTGGTGTGTATGGGGTTTCACAGTGGATCAGGATCCTGCCAGGTGTGTATGGGGGTTTCACAGTTCATCAGGATCCTGCCAGGTGTGTCTGGGGGTTTCACAGTTTATCAGGATCCTGCCTGGTTTGTCTGGGGGTTTCACAGTTCATCAGGATCCTGCCAGGTGTGTATGTGGGTTTCACAGTTTATCAGGATCCTGCCAGGTGTGTATGGCGGTTTCACAGTTCATCAAGATCCTGCCAGGTGTGTCTGGGGGTTTCACAGTTCATCAGGATCCTGCCTGGTGTGTATGTGGGTTTCACAGTATATCAGGATCCTGCCTGGTGTGTCTGGGGTTTTCACAGTGCATCAGGATCCTGCCAGACGTGTATGGGTTTACACAGTGCATCAGGATCCTTCCAGATGTGTACGGGGGGTTTCACAGTTTATCAGGATCCTGCCAGGTGTGTCTGGGGGTTTCACAGTTCATCAGGATCCTGCCAGGTGTGTATGTGGGTTTCACAGTTTATCAGGATCCTGCCGGGTGTGTCTGGGGGTTTCACAGTTCATCAGGATCCTGCCAGTTGTGTATGTGGGTTTCAAAGTTTATCAGGAAACTGCCAGATGTGAATGGGGTTTTCACAGTGCATCCTGTGCCTGCCAGATATGTATGGGGTTTTCACAGTGCATCAGGATCCTTCCAGATGTGTATGTGGGTTTCACAGTTTATCAGGATCCTGCCAGGTGTGTATGTGGGTTTCACAGTTTATCAGGATCCTGCCAGGTGTGTATGGGTGTTTCACAGTTCATCAGGATCCTGCCAGGTGTGTAAGGGGTTTTCACAGTGTATCAGCATCCTGCCAGGTGTGTATGGGGTTTTCACAGTGTATCAGGATCCTTCCAGGTGTGTACGGGGTTGTTCACAGTGTATCACGATCTTGATTGGTGTGTATGGGGTTTTCACAGTGTATCAGGATCCTGCCAGATGTGTATGGGTTTTTCACAGTGGATCAGGAACCTGCCAGGTGTCTACGGGGATTTCACAGTGTATCTGGATCCTGCCAGGTGTGTATGTGTGTTTCACAGTATATCAGGATCCTGCCACTTGTGTATGGGGTTTCACAGTGGTTCAGGATCCTGCCAGGTGTGTCTGGGGTTTCACTGTGCATCAGGATCATGCTAGGTGTGTATGGGGATTTGACAGTGTATCAGGGTCCTGCCAGGTGTTTATGTGGGTTTCACAGTTTATCAGGATCCTGCCAGATGTGAATGGGGTTTCACAGTGGATCAGGATATTGCCAGGTATGTACGGGGTTTTCGCAGTGGATCAGGATCCTGCCAGATGTGTATGGAGTTTTCACAGTGGATCTGGATCCTGCCAGGTGTGTAAGGGGTTTTCACAGTGGATCAGGATTCTGCCAGGTATGTCAGGGATTTCACAGTGTATCAGGACCCTGCCAGGTGTGTATGGAGTGTTCACAGTTTATCAAGGTCCTGCCAGGTGTGTATGGAGTTTTCACAGTGGATCAGGATCCTTCCAGGTGTGTATGGGGGTGTCACTGTTTATCCGCATCCTGCCAGGTGTGTATGGGGTTTGACAGTGTATCAGGATCCTGCCAGGTGTCTATGGGGGTTCACATTGTATCAGGATCCTGCCAGATGTGAATGGGGTTTCACTTTGTATCAGGATCCTGCCAGATGTGAATGGGGTTTCACTGTGCATCAGGAACCTGCCAGGTGTGTACGGGGATTTCACAGTGCATCAGGCTCCTGCCAGGTGTGTATGGGGGTTTCACAGTATATCAGGATCCTGCCAGGTGTGTATGGGTTTTCACAGCATATCAGGATCCTGCCAGGTGTGTATGGGGGTTTCACAGTTTATCAGGATCCTGCCAGGTGTGTATGGGGGTTTCACAGTTTATCGGCATCCTGCCAGGTGCGTATGGTGTATATACAGTGGATCAGGATCCTGCCAAGTGTGTATGGTGTTTTCACAGTGTATCAGGATCCTGCCAGGTGTGTATGGGGTTTTCACAGTGTATCAGGATCCTGCCAAGTGTGTATGGGGTTTTCGCAGTGGATCAGGATCCTGCCAGGTGTGTATGGGTTTTTCACTGTGGATCAGGATCCTGTCAGGTGTGTATGTGGGTTTCCCAGTGTATCAGGCTCCTGCCACTTGTGTATGGGGTTTCACAGTGGTTCAGGATCCTGCCAGGTGTGTCTGGGGTTTCACTGTGCATCAGGATCATGCTAGGTGTGTATGGGGATTTGACAGTGTATCAGGGTCCTGCCAGGTGTTTATGTGGGTTTCACAGTTTATCAGGATCCTGCCAGATGTGAATGGGGTTTCACAGTGGATCAGGATATTGCCAGGTATGTACGGGGTTTTCGCAGTGGATCAGGATCCTGCCAGATGTGTATGGAGTTTTCACAGTGGATCTGGATCCTGCCAGGTGTGTAAGGGGTTTTCACAGTGGATCAGGATTCTGCCAGGTATGTCAGGGATTTCACAGTGTATCAGGACCCTGCCAGGTGTGTATGGAGTGTTCACAGTTTATCAAGGTCCTGCCAGGTGTGTATGGAGTTTTCACAGTGGATCAGGATCCTTCCAGGTGTGTATGGGGGTGTCACTGTTTATCCGCATCCTGCCAGGTGTGTATGGGGTTTGACAGTGTATCAGGATCCTGCCAGGTGTCTATGGGGGTTCACATTGTATCAGGATCCTGCCAGATGTGAATGGGGTTTCACTTTGTATCAGGATCCTGCCAGATGTGAATGGGGTTTCACTGTGCATCAGGAACCTGCCAGGTGTGTACGGGGATTTCACAGTGCATCAGGCTCCTGCCAGGTGTGTATGGGGGTTTCACAGTATATCAGGATCCTGCCAGGTGTGTATGGTTTTCACAGCATATCAGGATCCTGCCAGGTGTGTATGGGGGTTTCACAGTTTATCAGGATCCTGCCAGGTGTGTATGGGGGTTTCACAGTTTATCGGCATCCTGCCAGGTGCGTATGGTGTATATACAGTGGATCAGGATCCTGCCAAGTGTGTATGGTGTTTTCACAGTGTATCAGGATCCTGCCAGGTGTGTATGGGGTTTTCACAGTGTATCAGGATCCTGCCAAGTGTGTATGGGGTTTTCGCAGTGGATCAGGATCCTGCCAGGTGTGTATGGGTTTTTCACTGTGGATCAGGATCCTGTCAGGTGTGTATGTGGGTTTCCCAGTGTATCAGGCTCCTGCCAGGTCAGCATGTGGGTTTCACAGTTTATCAGGATCCTGCCTGGTGTGTAAGGGGTTTTCACAGTGTATCAGCATCCTGCCAGGTGTGTATGGGGTTTTCACAGTGTATCAGGATCCTTCCAGGTGTGTACGGGGTTGTTCACAGTGTATCACGATCTTGATTGGTGTGTATGGGGTTTTCACAGTGTATCAGGATCCTGCCAGATGTGTATGGGTTTTTCAGAGTGGATCAGGAACCTGCCAGGTGTCTACGGGGATTTCACAGTGTATCAGGATCCTGCCAGGTGTGTATGTGTGTTTCACAGTATATCAGGATCCTGCCACTTGTGTATGGGGTTTCACAGTGGTTCAGGATCCTGCCAGGTGTGTCTGGGGTTTCACTGTGCATCAGGATCATGCTAGGTGTGTATGGGGATTTGACAGTGTATCAGGGTCCTGCCAGGTGTTTATGTGGGTTTCACAGTTTATCAGGATCCTGCAAGATGTGAATGGGGTTTCACAGTGGATCAGGATATTGCCAGGTATGTACGGGGTTTTCGCAGTGGATCAGGATCCTGCCAGATGTGTATGGAGTTTTCACAGTGGATCTGGATCCTGCCAGGTGTGTAAGGGGTTTTCACAGTGGATCAGGATTCTGCCAGGTATGTCAGGGATTTCACAGTGTATCAGGACCCTGCCAGGTGTGTATGGAGTGTTCACAGTTTATCAAGATCCTGCCAGGTGTGTATGGAGTTTTCACAGTGGATCAGGATCCTTCCAGGTGTGTATGGGGGTGTCACTGTTTATCCGCATCCTGCCAGGTGTGTATGGGGTTTGACAGTGTATCAGGATCCTGCCAGGTTTCTATGGGGGTTCACATTGTATCAGGATCCTGCCAGATGTGAATGGGGTTTCACTTTGTATCAGGATCCTGCCAGATGTGAATGGGGTTTCACTGTGCATCAGGAACCTGCCAGGTGTGTACGGGGATTTCACAGTGCATCAGGCTCCTGCCAGGTGTGTATGGGGGTTTCACAGTATATCAGGATCCTGCCAGGTGTGTATGGGTTTTCACAGCATATCAGGAATCTGCCAGGTGTGTATAGGGGTTTCACAGTTTATCAGGATCCTGCCAGGTGTGTATGGGGGTTTCACAGTTTATCGGCATCCTGCCAGGTGCGTATGGTGTATATACAGTGGATCAGGATCCTGCCAAGTGTGTATGGTGTTTTCACAGTGTATCAGGATCCTGCCAGGTGTGTATGGGGTTTTCACAGTGTATCAGGATCCTGCCAAGTGTGTATGGGGTTTTCGCAGTGGATCAGGATCCTGCCAGGTGTGTATGGGTTTTTCACAGTGGATCAGGATCCTGTCAGGTGTGTATGTGGGTTTCCCAGTGTATCAGGCTCCTGCCAGGTCTGCATGTGGGTTTCACAGTTTATCAGGATCCTGCCTGGTGTGTATGGGGTTTCACAGTGGATCAGGAACCTGCCAGGTGTGAATGGCGTTTTCACAGTGTATCAGGATCCTGCCAGGTGTGTATGGGGGTTTCACAGTTTATCAGGATCCTGCCAGGTGTGTCTGTGGGTTTCACAGTTTATCAGGATCCTGCCAGGTGTGTATGGGGGTTTCACAGTTCATCAGGATCCTGCCAGGTGTGTATGGGGGTTTCACAGTTTAATAGGATCCTGCCTGGTGTGTCTGGGGGTTTCACAGTTCATCAGGATCCTGCCAGGTGTGTATGTGGGTTTCAATGTTTATCAGGAAACTGCCAGATGTGAATGGGGTTTTCGCAGTGCATCAGGATCCTGCTAGATGTGTATGGGGTTTTCACAGTGCATCAGGGTCCTTCCAGATGTGAATGGGGGTTTCACAGTGTATCAGGATCCTGCATCGTCTTTATGTGGGTTTCACAGTTTATCAGGTTCCTGCCTGGTGTGTATGGGGTTTCACAGTGGATCAGGATCCTGCCACGTGTGTATGGGGCTTTCACAGTGTATCAGGATCCTGCATCGTGTGTATGGGGTTTCACAGTTTATCAGGTTCCTGCCAGGTGTGTATGTGGATTTCACAGTTTATCAGGATCCTACCAGGTGTGTATGGGGGTTTCACAGTTCATCAGGATCCTGCCAGGTGTGTAAGGGGTTTTCACAGTGTATCAGCATCCTGCCAGGTGTGTATGGGGTTTTCGCAGTGTATCAGGATCCTGCCAGATGTGTATGGGGTTTTCACAGTGGATCAGGATCCTGCCAGGTGTGTAAGGGGTTTTCACAGTGTATCAGCATCCTGCCACTTGTGTATGGGGTTTCCCAGTGGTTCAGAATCCTGCCAGGTGTGTCTGGGGTTTCACTGTGCATCAGGATCATGCTAGGTGTGTATGGGGATTTGACAGTGTATCAGGATCCTGCCAGGTGTTTATGTGGGTTTCACAGTTTATCAGGATCCTGCCAGGTGTGTATGGGGGTTTCACAGTTCATCAGGATCCTGCCAGGTGTGTCTGGGGGTTTCACAGTTTATCAGGATCCTGCCTGGTTTGTCTGGGGGTTTCAAAGTTCATCAGGATCCTGCCAGGTGTGTATGTGGTTTTCACAGTATATCAGGATCCTGCCTGGTGTGTCTGGGGTTTTCACAGTGCATCAGGATCCTGCCAGACGTGTATGGGTTTTCACAGTGCATCAGGATCCTTCCAGATGTGTACGGGAGGTTTCACAGTTCATCAGGATCCTGCCAGGTGTGTATGTGGGTTTCACAGTTTATCAGGATCCTGCCTGGTGTGTCTGGGGGTTTCACAGTTCATCAGGATCCTGCCAGGTGTGTATGTGGGTTTCAAAGTTTATCAGGAAATTGCCAGATGTGAATGGGGTTTTCACAGTGCATCCTGTGCCTGCCAGATGTGTTTGGGGTTTTCACAGTGCATCAGGATCCTTCCAGATGTGTATGCGGGATTCACAGTGTATCAGGATCCTGCATCGTGTGTGTGGGGTTTCACAGTTTATCAGGATCCTGCCAGGTGTGCATGTGGGTTTCCCAGTTCATCAGGATCCTGCCAGGTGTGTATGTGGGTTTCACAGTTTATCAGGATCCTGCCAGGTGTGTATGTGGGTTTCACAGTTTATCAGGATCCTGCCAGGTGTGTATGGGGGTTTCACAGTTCATCAGGATCCTGCCAGGTGTGTAAGGGGTTTTCACAGTGTATCAGCATCCTGCCAGGTTGTATGGGGTTTTCACAGTGTATCAGGATCCTGCCGCATGTGAATGGGGTTTCACAGTGTATCAGGATCCTGCCAGATGTGTTTGGGGTTTTCACACTGGATCAGGATCCTGCCAGGAGTGTATGGGGTTTCACAGTGTATCAGGATCCTGCCAGGTGTGTATGGGGTTTCACAGTGTATCAGGATCCTGCCAGATATGTATGGGGGTTTCACAGTGGATCAGGATCCTGCCAGTTGTTTATGGGGTTTTCACAGTGTATCAGGATACTGCCAGGTGTGTATGTGGTTTCACAGTGGATCAGGATACTGCCAGGTGTGTATGGGGTTTCACACTGGATCAGGATCCTGCCAGGAGTGTATGGGGTTTTCACAGTTTATGAGCGTCCTGCCAGGTGTGTATGGAGTTTTCACAGTGTATCAGGATTCTGCCAGGTGTGTATGGGGTTTCACAGTGTATCAGGATCCTGGCAGATGTGAACGGGGTTTCACTGTGCATCAGGATCCTTCCAGATGTGTATGGGTTTTCACAGTATATCAGGATCCTGCCAGGTGTGTATGGGGTTTTCAGAGTTTATCAGGATTCTGCCAGGTGTGTATGGGGGTTTCTCAGTTTATCAGCATCCTGCCAGGTGTGTATGGGGGTTTCACAGATTATCAGCATCTTGCCCGGTGTGCATAGGGTTTTCACAGTGGATCAGGATCCTGCCAGGTGTGTATGGCGTTTCACAGTGGATCAGGATCCTGCCAGGAGTGTATGGGGTTTTCACAGTGTATCAGGATCCTGCCAGGAGTGCATGGGGTTTTCACTGTGTATCAGGGTCCTGCCAGGTGTGTATGGGTTCTTCACAGTTTATCAGTGTCATGCCAGGTGTGTAAGGAGATTTCACAGTGGTTCAGGATCCTGCCAGGTGTGTATGGGGGTTTCACAGTTTATCAGGATCCTGTCAGATGTGTTTGGGGTTTCACAGTGTATCAGGATCCTGCCACGTGTGCATGGGGTTGCCACAGAGCATCAGGATCCTGCCAGATGTGTATGGGGTTTCACAGTGTATCAGGATCCTGCCACGTGTGTATGGGGTTTTCACAGTGCATCAGGATCCTGCCAGATGTGTATGGGGATTTCACATTGCATCTGGATCCTTCCAGATCTGAATGGGGGTTGCACAGTGTATCAGAATCCTGCCAGAAGTGTATGGGGTTTCAGAGTGTATTAGGATCCTGCCAGGTGTGCATTGGGTTTTCACAGTGTATCAGGATCCTTCCAGGTGTGTTTGAATTTTCACAGTGTATCAGGATCCTGCCAGATGTGTATGGGGTTTCACAGTGGAACAGGATCCTGCCAGGTGTGTATGGGGTTTTCAGAGTGTATCAGGATCCTGACAGGTGTGTATGGGGTTTCACAGTGTATCGGGATCCTGCCAGGTGTGTATGGGGTTTTCATAGTGTAACAGGATCCTGCCAGGTGTGTATGGGGTTTTCACAGTGTATCAGGGTCCTGCCAGGTGTGTATGGGTTTTCACAGTGGATCAGGATTCCGCCAGCTGTGCATGGGGTTTTCACAGTTGATTAGGGTGCTGCCAGGTGTGTATGTGCTTTTCACAGTGGTTCAGGATCCTGCCAGGTGTGTATGGGGGTTTCACAGTTTATCAGGATCCTGTCAGATGTGTTTGGGGTTTCACAGTGTTTCAGGATCCTGCCTTGTGTGTATGGGGTTTTCACAGAGCATCAGGATACTGCCAGATGTGTTTGGGGTTTCACAGTGTATCAGGATCCTGCCACGTGTGTATGGGGTTTTCACAATGCATCAGGATCCTGCCAGATGTGTATGGGGATTTCATTTGCATCTGGATCCATCCAGATGTGTATGACGGTTGCACAGTGTATCAGAATCCTGCCAGAAGTGTATGGGGTTTCAGAGTGTATTAGGATCCTGCCAGGTGTGCATTGGGTTTTCACAGTGTATCATGATCCTTCCAGGTGTGTTTGAATTTTCACAGTATATCAGGATCCTGCCAGATGTGTATGGGGTTTCACAGTGGATCAGGATCCTGCCAGGTGTGTATGGGGTTTTCATAGTGTATCAGGATCCTGACAGGTGTGTATGGGGTTTTCACAGTGTATCGGGATCCTGCCAGGTGTGTGTGGGGGTTTCATAGTGTAACAGGATCCTGCCAGGTGTGTATGGGGTTTTCACAGTGTATCAGGGTCCTGCCAGGTGTGTATTGGGATTTCACATTGCATCAGGGTCCCGACAGGTGTGTATGGGGTTTTCACAATGTATCAGGACCCTGCCAGCTGTGTATGGGGTTTTCACAGTGTCTCAGTGTCCTGCCAGGTGTGTATGGGGTTTTCACAAGTGTATCAGGATCCTGCCAGGTGTGTATGGGGTTTTCAGTGTATCAGGGTCCTGCCAGGTGTGTATGGGGTTTTCACAGTGCATCAGGATCCTGCCAG
The DNA here is from genome assembly GCF_036365525.1 of Heterodontus francisci. Lineage (NCBI taxonomy): Eukaryota > Metazoa > Chordata > Chondrichthyes > Heterodontiformes > Heterodontidae > Heterodontus > Heterodontus francisci. The sequence goes on along the minus strand of NW_027140601.1, from coordinate 1,366,120 downwards.
GTGTGTATGGGAATTCACAGTGTATCAGGGTCCTGCCAGGTGTGTATGGGGTTTCCACAGTGTATCAGGATCCTACCAGGTGTGTAAGGGGATTCACAGTGTATCAGGATCCTGCCAGGTGTGTCAGGGGATTCACAGTGTATCAGAAGCCTGCCAGTTGTGTACATGGGGTTTTCACAGTGTATCAGGATCCTGCCAGATGTGTATGGGGTTTCACAGTGTATCAGGATTCTGCCAGGTGTGGATGGGGTTTCGCAGTGTCTCAGGATCCTGCCAGATGTGAATGGGGTTTCACAGTGTATCAGGACCCTGCCAGATGTGAATGGGGTTTCACAGTGTATCAGAATACTGCCAGTTGTGTGTGGGGTTTTCACTGTGTATCAGGATCCTGACAGATGTGAATGGGGTTTCACTGTGCCTCAGGAACCTGCCAGGTGTGTACGGGGATTTCACAGTGTATCAGGAACCTGCCAGATGTGAATGGGGTTTCACAGTGCATCAGGATCCTGCCAGGTGTGTATGGGGTTTTCACAGTGTACAGGATCCTGCCAGATGTGAATGGGGTTTCACTGTGCATCAGGAACCTGCCAGATGTGTACGGGGTTTTCACAGTGTATCAGGATCCTGCCACATGTGAATGGGGTTTCACTGCACATCAGGAACCTGCCAGGTGTGTTTGGGGTTTCACAGTGTATCAGTATCCTGCCAGATGTGAATGGGGTTTCACAGTTGTTCTGAAGCCTGCCAGATGTGAATGGGGTATTCACAGTGGATCAGGATCCTGCCAGGTTTTTATGGGGTTTCACAGAAAATCAGGATCCTGCCAGGTCTGTATGGGCTTTTCACAGTGTATCATGATCCTGCCTGGTGTGTTTGGGGGTTTCACAGTGTATCATGTTCCTGCCAGGTGTGTATGGGGGTTTCACAGTGTATCAGATTCCTGCCAGGTGTGTATGTGGTTTCACAGTGTATCAGTATCCTGCCAGGTGTGTCTGGGGTTTTCAAAGTGTATCAGGATTCTGCCAGGTGTGTATGGGGGTTTCACAGTGTATCAGGATCCTGCCAGGTGTGTATGGGGTTTTCACAGTGTATCAGTTTCCTGCCAGGTGTGTATCGGGTTTTCACAGTGGATCAGGATCCTGCCTGGTTTTTATGGGGTTTCACATAAAATCTGGATCCTGCCAGGTCTGTATGGGGTTTTCACATTGGATCAGGATCCTGCTAGGTGTGTATGGGGTATTCACAGTGTATCAGGATCCTGCCAGGTGTGTATGGGGTTTTCACAGTGTAACAGATTCCTGCCATGTGCATATTGGTTTTTCACAGTGGATCCGGATCCTGCCAGGTTTGTATGGGGTTTCACAGTGTATCAGGATCCTGCCAGGTGTGTATGGGGTTTCGCAGTGTATCAGGATTCTGCCAGGTGTGGATGGGGTTTCGCAGTGTCTCAGGATCCTGCCAGATGTGAATGGGGTTTCACAGTGTATCAGGACCCTGCCAGATGTGAATGGGGTTTCACAGTGTATCAGGATACTGCCAGTTGTGTGTGGGGTTTGCACTGTGTATGAGGATCCTGCCAGATGTGAACGGGGTTTCACTGTGCCTCAGGAACCTGCCAGGTGTGTACGGGGATTTCTCAGTGTATCAGGAACCTGCCAGATGTGAATGGGGTTTCACAGTGCATCAGGATCCTGCCAGGTGTGTCTGGGGGTTTCACAGTGTATCAGGATCCTGCCAGGTGTGTATGGGGGTTTCACAGTATATCAGGATCCTGCCAGATGTGAATGGGGTTTCACAGTGCATCAGGATTTTGCCAGGTGTGTACGGGGATTTCTCAGTGTATCAGGAACCTGCCAGATGTGAATGGGGTTTCACAGTGCATCAGGATCCTGCCAGATGTGAATCGGGTTTCACAGTGCATCAGGAACCTGCCAGATGTGTACGGGGTTTTCACAGTGTATCAGGATCCTGCCAGATGTGAATGGGGTTTCACAGTGCATCAGGATTTTGCCAGGTGCGTCTTGAGGTTTCACAGTGTATCATGATCCTGCCAGGTGTGTATGGGAGTTTCACAGTGTACCAGGATCCTGCCAGGTGTGTATGGGGATTTCAAAGTTTACCAGGATCCTGCCAGATGTGCATGGGTTTTCACTGTGCATCAGGAACCTGCCAGGTGTGTTTGGGGTTTCACAGTGTATCAGTATCCTGCCAGATGTGAATGGGGTTTCACAGTTGTTCAGGATCCTGCCAGATGTGAATGGGGTTTCACAGTGTATCAGGATTCTTCCAGGTTAGTATGGGGTTTTACAGTGTATCAGGATCCTGCCAGGTGTGTATGGGGTTTCACAGTGTATCAGGATCCTGCCAGGTGTGTATGGGGGTTTCACATTGGATCAGGATCCTGCTAGGTATGTATGGGGTTTTCACAGTGTATCAGGACCCTGCCAGGTGTGTATGGGGTGTTCACAGTGTATCAGGTTCCTGCCAGGTGTATATGGGGTTTTCACAGTGGATCCGCATCCTGCAGGTGTGTCTGGGGTTTCACAGTGTATCAGAATCCTGCCAGGTGTGTATGGGGTTTCACAGAGTATCAGGATTCTGCCAGGTGTGTATGGGGTTTCACAGTGTCTCAGGATTCTGCCAGATGTGAATGGGGTTTCACAGTGTATCAGGACCCTGCCAGATGTGAATCGGGTTTCACAGTGTATCAGGATCCTTCCAGTTGTGTGTGGGGTTTTCACATTGTATCAGGATCCTGCCAGATGTGAATGGGGTTTCACTGTGCATCAGGAACCTGCCAGGTGTGAATGGGGTTTCACAGTGCATCAGGATCCTGCCAGGTGTGTCTGGGGGTTTCACAGTGCATCAGGATCCTACCAGGTGTGTATGGGGGATTCACAGTTTATCAGGATCCTGCCAGGTGTGTATGGGGGTTTCACAGCGTATCAGGATCCTGCCAGGTGTGAATGGGGCTTCACTGTGCATCAGGATCCTGCCAGGTGGGTATGGGGTTTTCACAGTGTATCAGTGTCCTGCCAAATGTGTATGGGGTTTCACAGTGTATCAGGGACCTGCCAGGTGTGTATGGGGTTTTCACAGTGTAACAGGATCCTGCCAGGTGTGTTTGGGGTTTTCACAGTGTATCAGGATCCTGCCAGGTGTGAATGGGGTTTTCACAGTGTATTAGGATTCTGCCAGGTGTGTATGGGGGTTTCACTGTGTATCAGTATCCTGCCAGGTGTGTATGGGGTTTTCACAGTGTATCAGGATCCTGCCAGGTGTTTATGGGGTTTCACAGATAATCAGGAACCTGCCAGGTCTGTATGGGGTTTTCACAGTGGATCAGGATCCTGCTAGGTCTGTATGGGGTTTTCACAGTGTATCAGGTTCTTTCAGGTGTGTATGGGGTTTTCACAGAGTATCAGGTTCCTGCCAGGTGTGTATTGGGTTTTCACAGTGGATCCGGATCCTGCCAGGTGTGTATGGGGTTTCACAGTGTATCAGGATCCTGCCAGGTGTGTATGGGGTTTCACAGTGTATCAGGATTCTGCCAGGTGTGTATGTGGTTTCACAGTGTCTCAGGAGCCTGCCAGATTTAAATGGGGTTTCGCAGTGTATCAGGATCCTGCCAGATGTGACTGGGGTTTCACAGTGTATCAGGATCCTGCCAGTTGTGTATGGGGTTTTCACAGTGTACAGGATCCTGCCAGAGGTGAATGGGGTTTCACTGTGCATCAGGAACCTGCCAGATGTGGACGGGGTTTTCACAGTGGATCAGGAACCTGCCAGGATTTTATGGGGTTTCACAGAAAATCAGGATCCTGCCAGGTCTGTATGGGGTTTTCACAGTGTATCATGATCCTGCCTGGTGTGTTTGGGGGTTTCACAGTGTATCATGTTCCTGCCAGGTGCGTATAGGGGTTTCACAGTGTATCAGATTCCTGCCAGGTGTGTATGGGGTTTCACAGTGTATCAGGATTCTGCCAGGTGTGTATGGGGTTTCACAGTGTCTCAGGTTTCTGCCAGATGTGAATGGGGTTTCACAGTGTATCAGGACCCTGCCAGATGTAAATGGGGTTTCACAGTGTATCAGGATCCTTCCAGTTGTGTGTGGGGTTTTCACATTGTATCAGGATCCTGCCAGATGTGAATGGGGTTTCACTGTGCATCAGGAACCTGCCAGGTGTGAATGGGGTTTCACAGTGCTTCATGATCCTGCCAGGTGTGTCTGGGGGATTCACAGTGTATCAGAATCCTGCCAGGTGTGTGTGGGGTTTCACAGTGTATCAGGATTCTGCCAGGTGTGTATGGGGTTTCACAGTGTCTCAGGATTCTGCCAGATGTGAATGGGGTTTCACAGTGTATCAGGACCCTGCCAGATGTGAATGGGGTTTCACAGTGTATCAGGATCCTTCCAGTTGTGTGTGGGGTTTTCACATTGTATCAGGATCCTGCCAGATGTGAATGGGGTTTCACTGTGCATCAGGAACCTGCCAGGTGTGAATGGGGTTTCACAGTGCATCAGGATCCTGCCAGGTGTGTCTGGGGGTTTCACAGTGCATCAGGATCCTGCCAGGTGTGTATGGGGGTTTCACAGTTTATCAGGATCCTGGCAGGTGTGTATGGGGGTTTCACAGCGTATCAGGATCCTGCCAGGTGTGAATGGGGCTTCACTGTGCATCAGGATCCTGCCAGGTGGGCATGGGGTGTTCACAGTGTATCAGTGTCCTGCCAAGTGTGTATGGGGTTTCACAGTGTATCAGGGACCTGCCAGGTGTGTATGGGGTTTTCACAGTGTATCAGGATCCTGCCAGGTGTGTTTGGGGTTTTCACAGTGTATCAGGATCCTGCCAGGTGTGTATGGGGTCTTCACAGTGTATTAGGATTCTGCCAGGTGTGTATGGGGGTTTCACTGTGTATCAGTATCCTGCCAGGTGTCTATGGGGTTTTCACAGTGTATCAGGATCCTGCCAGGTGTTTATGGGGTTTCACAGATAATCAGGAACCTGCCAGGTCTGCATGGGGTTTTCACAGTGGATCAGGATCCTGCTAGGTCTGTATGGGGTTTTCACAGTGTATCAGGATCCTGCCAGCTGTGTATGGGCTTTTCACAGAGTATCAGGTTCCTGCCAGGTGTGTATGGGGTTTTGACAGTGGATCCGGATCCTGCCAGGTGTGTATGGGGTTTCACAGTGTATCAGGATCCTGCCAGGTGTGTTTGGGGTTTCACAGTGTATCAGGATTCTGCCAGGTGTGTATGTGGTTTCACAGTGTCTCAGGAGCCTGCCAGATTTAAATGGGGTTTCGCAGTGTATCAGGATCCTGCCAGATGTGACTGGGGTTTCACAGTGTATCAGGATCCTGCCAGTTGTGTATGGGGTTTTCACAGTGTATCAGGATCCTGCCAGGTGTGTATGTGGTTTTCACAGAGTATCAGGTTCCTGCCAGGTGTGTATGGGGTTTTCACAGTGGACCCGGATCCTGCCAGGTGTGTATGGGGTTTCACAGTGTATCAGGATCCTGCCAGGTGTGTATGGGGTTTCACAGTGTATCAGGATTCTGCCAGGTGTGTATGTGGTTTCACAGTGTCTCAGGAGCCTGCCAGATTTAAATGGGGTTTCGCAGTGTATCAGGATTCTGCCAGATGTGACTGGGGTTTCACAGTGTACAGGATCCTGCCAGATGTGAATGGGGTTTCACTGTGCATCAGGAACCTGCCAGATGTGTACGGGGTTTTCACAGTGTATCAGGACCCTGCCACATGTGAATGGGGTTTCACAGTGCATCAGGAACCTGCCAGGAGTGTATGGGGGTTTCACAGTTTATCAGTATCCTGCCAGATGTGAATGGGGTTTCACAGTTGTTCTGGAGCCTGCCAGATGTGAATGGGGTATGCACAGTGGATCAGGATCCTGCCAGGCTTTTATGGGGTTTCACAGAAAATCAGGATCCTGCCAGGTCTGTATGGCGTTTTCACATTGGATCAGGATCCTGCTAGGTATGTATGGGGTTTTCACAGTGTATCAGGACGCTGCCAGGTGTGTATGGGGTTTTCACAGTGTATCAGGTTCCTGCCAGGTGTGTATGGGGTTTTCACAGTGTATTAGGATTCTGCCAGGTGTGTATGGGGGTTTCACTGTGTATCAGTATCCTGCCAGGTGTGTATGGGGTTTTCATAGTGTATCAGGATCCTGCCAGGTGTTTATGGGGTTTCACAGATAATCAGCAACCTGCCAGGTCTGTATGGGGTTTTCACAGTGGATCAGGATCCTGCTAGGTCTGTATGGGGCTTTCACAGTGTATCAGGATCCTGCCAGGTGTGTATGGGGTTTTCACAGAGTATCAGGTTCCTGCCAGGTGTGTATGGGGTTTTCACAGTGGATCCGGATCCTGCCAGGTGTGTATGTGGTTTCACAGTGTATCCGTATCCTGCCAGGTGTGTATGGGGATTTCACAGTGTATCAGGATTCTGCCAGGTGTGTATGGGGGTTTCACAGTGTATCAGGATCCTGCCAGGTGTGTATGGGGTTTCACAGTGTATCAGGATTCTGCCAGGTGTGTATGGGGGTTTCACAGTGTATCAGGATCCTGCCAGGTGTGTATGGGGTTTCACAGTGTATCAGGATCCTGCCAGGTGTGTATCGGGTTTTCACATTGGATCAGGATCCAGCCTGGTTTTTATGGGGTTTCACATAAAATCTGGATCCTGCCAGGTCTGTATGGGGTTTTCACAGTGTATCAGGATCCTGCCAGGTGTGTATGGGGTTTTCACAGTGTATCAGGTTCCTGCCAGGTGCATATTGGTTTTTCACAGTGGATCCGGATCCTGCCAGGTTTGTATGGGGTTTCACAGTGTATCAGGATCCTGCCAGGTGTATATGGGGTTTCACAGTGTATCAGGATTCTGCCAGGTGTGGATGGGGTTTCGCAGTGTATCAGGATCCTGCCAGTTGTGTATGGGTTTTCACTTTGTACAGGATCCTGCCAGATGTGAATCGGGTTTCACTGTGCATCAGGAACCTGCCAGATGTGTACTGGGTTTTCACAGTGTATCAGGATCCTGCCAGATGTGAATGGGGTTTCACAGTGCATCAGGATTTTGCCAGGTGCGTCTTGGGGTTTCACAGTGTATCATGATCCTGCCAGGTGTGTATGGGAGTTTCACAGTGTACCAGGATCCTGCCAGGTGTGTATGGGGATTTCAAAGTTTATCAGGATCCTGCCAGATGTGCATGGGGTTTCACTGTGCATCAGGAACCTGCCAGGTGTGTTTGGGGTTTCACAGTGTATCAGCATCATGCCAGATGTGAATGGGGTTTCACAGTTGTTCAGGATCCTGCCAGATGTGAATGGGGTTTCACAGTGTATCAGGATTCTTCCAGGCTTGTATGGGGTTTTACAGTGTATCAGGATCCTGCCAGGTGTGTATGGGGTTTCACAGTGTATCAGGATCCTGCCAGGTGTGTATGGGGGTTTCACAGTGTATCAGTTTCCTGCCAGGTGTGTATAGGGTTTTCACAGTGGATCAGGATCCTGCCAGGCTTTTATGGGGTTTCACAGAAAATCAGGATCCTGCCAGGTCTGTATGGCGTTTTCACATTGGATCAGGATCCTGCTAGGTATGTATGGGGTTTTCACAGTGTATCAGGACGCTGCCAGGTGTGTATGGGGTTTTCACAGTGTATCAGGATCCTGCCAGGTGTGTATGGGGTTTTCACAGTGTATTAGGATTCTGCCAGGTGTGTATGGGGGTTTCTCTGTGTATCAGTATCCTGCCAGGTGTGTATGGGGTTTTCACAGTGTATCAGGATCCTGCCAGGTGTTTATGGGGTTTCACAGATAATCAGCAACCTGCCAGGTCTGTATGGGGTTTTCACAGTGGATCAGGATCCTGCTAGGTCTGTATGGGGTTTTCACAGTGTATCAGGATCCTGCCAGGTGTGTATGGGGTTTTCACAGAGTATCAGGTTCCTGCCAGGTGTGTATGGGGTTTTCACAGTGGATCCGGATCCTGCCAGGTGTGTATGGGGTTTCACAGTGTATCAGGATCCTGCCAGGTGTGTATGGGGTTTCACAGTGTATCAGGATTCTGCCAGGTGTGTATGGGGGTTTCACTGTGTATCAGTATCCTGCCAGGTGTGTATGGGGTTTTCATAGTGTATCAGGATCCTGCCAGGTGTTTATGGGGTTTCACAGATAATCAGCAACCTGCCAGGTCTGTATGGGGTTTTCACAGTGGATCAGGATCCTGCTAGGTCTGTATGGGGTTTTCACAGTGTATCAGGATCCTGCCAGGTGTGTATGGGGTTTTCACAGAGTATCAGGTTCCTGCCAGGTGTGTATGGGGTTTTCACAGTGTATTAGGATTCTGCCAGGTGTGTATGGGGGTTTCACTGTGTATCAGTATCCTGCCAGGTGTCTATGGGGTTTTCACAGTGTATCAGGATCCTGCCAGGTGTTTATGGGGTTTCACAGATAATCAGGAACCTGCCAGGTCTGCATCGGGTTTTCACAGTGGATCAGGATCCTGCTAGGTCTGTATGGGGTTTTCACAGTGTATCAGGATCCTGCCAGGTGTGTATGGCGTTTTCACATTGGATCAGGATCCTGCTAGGTATGTATGGGGTTTTCACAGTGTATCAGGACGCTGCCAGGTGTGCATGGGGTTTTCACAGTGTATCAGGTTCCTGCCAGGTGTGTATGGGGTTTTCACAGTGTATTAGGATTCTGCCAGGTTTGTATGGGGGTTTCACTGTGTATCAGTATCCTGCCAGGTGTGTATGGGGTTTTCATAGTGTATCAGGATCCTGCCAGGTGTTTATGGGGTTTCACAGATAATCAGCAACCTGCCAGGTCTGTATGGGGTTTTCACAGTGGATCAGGATCCTGCTAGGTCTGTATGGGGTTTTCACAGTGTATCAGGATCGTGCCAGGTGTGTATGGGGTTTTCACAGAGTATCAGGTTCCTGCCAGGTGTGTATGGGGTTTTCACAGTGGATCCGGATCCTGCCAGGTGTGTATGTGGTTTCACAGTGTATCCGTATCCTGCCAGGTGTGTATGGGGATTTCACAGTGTATCAGGATTCTGCCAGGTGTGTATGGGGGTTTCACAGTGTATCAGGATCCTGCCAGGTGTGTATGGGGTTTTCACAGTGCATCAGTTTCCTGCCAGGTGTGTATGGGGTTTCACAGTGTATCAGGATTCTGACAGGTGTGTATGGGGGTTTCACAGTGTATCAGGATCCTGCCAGGTGTGTATGGGGTTTCACAGTGTATCAGGATCCTGCCAGGTGTGTATCGGGTTTTCACATTGGATCAGGATCCAGCCTGGTTTTTATGGGGTTTCACATAAAATCTGGATCCTGCCAGGTCTGTATGGGGTTTTCACATTGGATCAGGATCCTGCTAGGTGTGTATGGGGTTTTCACAGTGTATCAGGATCCTGCCAGGTGTGTATGGGGTTTTCACAGTGTATCAGGTTCCTGCCAGGTGCATATTGGTTTTTCACAGTGGATCCGGATCCTGCCAGGTTTGTATGGGGTTTCACAGTGTATCAGGATCCTGCCAGGTGTGTATGGGGTTTCACAGTGTATCAGGATTCTGCCAGGTGTGGATGGGGTTTCGCAGTGTATCAGGATCCTGCCAGTTGTGTATGGGTTTTCACTTTGTACAGGATCCTGCCAGATGTGAATCGGGTTTCACTGTGCATCAGGAACCTGCCAGATGTGTACTGGGTTTTCACAGTGTATCAGGATCCTGCCAGATGTGAATGGGGTTTCACAGTGCATCAGGATTTTGCCAGGTGCGTCTTGGGGTTTCACAGTGTATCATGATCCTGCCAGGTGTGTATGGGAGTTTCACAGTGTACCAGGATCCTGCCAGGTGTGTATGGGGATTTCAAAGTTTATCAGGATCCTGCCAGATGTGCATGGGGTTCCACTGTGCATCAGGAACCTGCCAGGTGTGTTTGGGGTTTCACAGTGTATCAGCATCATGCCAGATGTGAATGGGGTTTCACAGTTGTTCAGGATCCTGCCAGATGTGAATGGGGTTTCACAGTGTATCAGGATTCTTCCAGGCTTGTATGGGGTTTTACAGTGTATCAGGATCCTGCCAGGTGTGTATGGGGTTTCACAGTGTATCAGGATCCTGCCAGGTGTGTATGGGGGTTTCACAGTGTATCAGTTTCCTGCCAGGTGTGTATAGGGTTTTCACAGTGGATCAGGATCCTGCCAGGCTTTTATGGGGTTTCACAGAAAATCAGGATCCTGCCAGGTCTGTATGGCGTTTTCACATTGGATCAGGATCCTGCTAGGTATGTATGGGGTTTTCACAGTGTATCAGGACGCTGCCAGGTGTGTATGGGGTTTTCACAGTGTATCAGGATCCTGCCAGGTGTGTATGGGGTTTTCACAGTGTATTAGGATTCTGCCAGGTGTGTATGGGGGTTTCTCTGTGTATCAGTATCCTGCCAGGTGTGTATGGGGTTTTCACAGTGTATCAGGATCCTGCCAGGTGTTTATGGGGTTTCACAGATAATCAGCAACCTGCCAGGTCTGTATGGGGTTTTCACAGTGGATCAGGATCCTGCCAGGTGTGTATGGGGTTTTCACAGAGTATCAGGTTCCTGCCAGGTGTGTATGGGGTTTTCACAGTGGATCCGGATCCTGCCAGGTGTGTATGGGGTTTCACAGTGTATCAGGATCCTGCCAGGTGTGTATGGGGTTTCACAGTGTATCAGGATTCTGCCAGGTGTGTATGTGGTTTCACAGTGTCTCAGGAGCCTGCCAGATTTAAATGGGGTTTCGCAGTGTATCAGGATCCTGCCAGATGTGACTGTGGTTTCACAGTGTATCAGGATCCTGCCAGTTGTGTATGGGGTTTTCACAGTGTACAGGATCCTGACAGATGTGAATGGGGTTTCACTGTGCATCAGGAACCTGCCAGATGTGTACGGGGTTTTCACAGTGCATCAGGATCCTGCCACATGTGAATGCGGTTTCACAGTGCATCAGGATCCTGCCAGGAGTGTATGGGGGTTTCACAGTGTATCAGGATCCTGCCAGATGTGAATGGGGTTTCACTGCGCATCAGGAACCTGCCAGGTGTGTTTGGGGTTTCACAGTGTATCAGTATCCTGCCAGATGTGAATGGGGTTTCACAGTTGTTCTGGAGCCTGCCAGATGTGAATGGGGTATTCACAGTGGATCAGGATCCTGCCAGGATTTTATGGGGTTTCACAGTGTATCAGTATCCTGCCAGGTGTGTTTGGGGGTTTCGCAGTGTATCAGGATCCTACCAGGTGTGTATCGGGTTTTCACAGTGGATCAGGATCCTGCCTGGTTTTTATGGGGTTTCACATAAAATCTGGATCCTGCCAGGTCTGTATGGGGTTTTCACATTGAATCAGGATCCTGCTCGGTGTGTATGGGGTTTCACAGTGTATCAGGGACCTGCCAGGTGTGTATGGGGTTTTCACAGTGTATCAGGATCCTGCCAGGTGTGTTTGGGGTTTTCACAGTGTATCAGGATCCTGCCAGGTGTGTATGGGTTTTTCACAGTGTATTAGGATTCTGCCAGGTGTGTATGGGGGTTTCACTGTGTATCAGTATCCTGCCAGGTGTCTATGGGGTTTTCACAGTGTATCAGGATCCTGCCAGGTGTTTATGGGGTTTCACAGATAATCAGGAACCTGCCAGGTCTGCATCGGGTTTTCACAGTGGATCAGGATCCTGCTAGGTCTGTATGGGGTTTTCACAGTGTATCAGGATCCTGCCAGGTGTGTATGGGCTTTTCACAGAGTATCAGGTTCCTGCCAGGTGTGTATGTGGTTTTCAAAGTGGATCCGGATCCTGCCAGGTGTGTATGGGGTTTCACAGTGTATCAGGATCCTGCCAGGTGTGTATGGGGTTTCACAGTGTATCAGGATTCTGCCAGGTGTGTATGTGGTTTCACAGTGTCTCAGGAGCCTGCCAGATTTAAATGGGGTTTCGCAGTGTATCAGGATCCTGCCAGATGTGACTGGGGTTTCACAGTGTATCAGGATCCTGCCAGTTGTGTATGGGGTTTTCACAGTGTATCAGGATCCTGCCAGGTGTGTATGTGGTTTTCACAGAGTATCAGGTTCCTGCCAGGTGTGTATGGGGTTTTCACAGTGGATCCGGATCCTGCCAGGTGTGTATGGGGTTTCACAGTGTATCAGGATCCTGCCAGGTGTGTATGGGGTTTCACAGTGTATCAGGATTCTGCCAGGTGTGTATGTGGTTTCACAGTGTCTCAGGAGCCTGCCAGATTTAAATGGGGTTTCGCAGTGTATCAGGATCCTGCCAGATGTGACTGGGGTTTCACAGTGTACAGGATCCTGCCAGATGTGAATGGGGTTTCACTGTGCATCAGGAACCTGCCAGATGTGTACGGGGTTTTCACAGTGTATCAGGATCCTGCCACATGTGAATGGGGTTTCACAGTGCATCAGGATCCTGCCAGGAGTATATGGGGGTTTCACAGTTTATCAGGATCCTGCCAGATGTGAATGGGGTTTCACTGCGCATCAGGAACCTGCCAGGTGTGTTTGGGGTTTCACAGTGTATCAGTATCCTGCCAGATGTGAATGGGGTTTCACAGTTGTTCTGGAGCCTGCCAGATGTGAATGGGGTATTCACAGTGGATCAGGATCCTGCCAGGATTTTATGGGGTTTCACAGAAAATCAGGATCCTGCCAGGACTGTATGGGGTTTTCACAGTGTATCATGATCCTGCCTGGTGTGTTTGGGGGTTTCACAGTGTATCATGTTCCTGCCAGGTGTGTATGGGGGTTTCACAGTGTATCAGATTCCTGCCAGGTGTGTAAGTGGTTTCACAGTGTATCCGTATCCTGCCAGGTGTGTATGGGGATTTCACAGTGTATCAGGATTCTGCCAGGTGTGTATGGGGGTTTCACAGTGTATCAGGATCCTGCCAGGTGTGTATGGGGTTTTCACAGTGCATCAGTTTCCTGCCAGGTGTGTATGGGGTTTCACAGTGTATCAGTATTCTGCCAGGTGTGTATGGGGGTTTCACAGTGTATCAGGATCCTGCCAGGTGTGTATGGGTTTTCACAGTGTATCAGGATTCTGCCAGGTGTGTATGTGGTTTCACAGTGTCTCAGGAGCCTGCCAGATTTAAATGGGGTTTCGCAGTGTATCAGGATCCTGCCAGATGTGACTGTGGTTTCACAGTGTATCAGGATCCTGCCAGTTGTGTATGGGGTTTTCACAGTGTACAGGATCCTGACAGATGTGAATGGGGTTTCACTGTGCATCAGGAACCTGCCAGATGTGTACTGGGTTTTCACAGTGCATCAGGATCCTGCCACATGTGAATGCGGTTTCACAGTGCATCAGGATCCTGCCAGGAGTGTATGGGGGTTTCACAGTGTATCAGGATCCTGCCAGATGTGAATGGGGTTTCACTGCGCATCAGGAACCTGCCAGGTGTGTTTGGGGTTTCACAGTGTATCAGTATCCTGCCAGATGTGAATGGGGTTTCACAGTTGTTCTGGAGCCTGCCAGATGTGAATGGGGTATTCACAGTGGATCAGGATCCTGCCAGGATTTTATGGGGTTTCACAGTGTATCAGTATCCTGCCAGGTGTGTTTGGGGGTTTCGCAGTGTATCAGGATCCTACCAGGTGTGTATCGGGTTTTCACAGTGGATCAGGATCCTGCCTGGTTTTTATGGGGTTTCACATAAAATCTGGATCCTGCCAGGTCTGTATGGGGTTTTCACATTGAATCAGGATCCTGCTCGGTGTGTATGGGGTTTCACAGTGTATCAGGGACCTGCCAGGTGTGTATGGGGTTTTCACAGTGTATCAGGATCCTGCCAGGTGTGTTTGGGGTTTTCACAGTGTATCAGGATCCTGCCAGGTGTGTATGGGGTTTTCACAGTGTATTAGGATTCTGCCAGGTGTGTATGGGGGTTTCACTGTGTATCAGTATCCTGCCAGGTGTCTATGGGGTTTTCACAGTGTATCAGGATCCTGCCAGGTGTTTATGGGGTTTCACAGATAATCAGGAACCTGCCAGGTCTGCATCGGGTTTTCACAGTGGATCAGGATCCTGCTAGGTCTGTATGGGGTTTTCACAGTGTATCAGGATCCTGCCAGGTGTGTATGGGCTTTTCACAGAGTATCAGGTTCCTGCCAGGTGTGTATGTGGTTTTCAAAGTGGATCCGGATCCTGCCAGGTGTGTATGGGGTTTCACAGTGTATCAGGATCCTGCCAGGTGTGTATGGGGTTTCACAGTGTATCAGGATTCTGCCAGGTGTGTATGTGGTTTCACAGTGTCTCAGGAGCCTGCCAGATTTAAATGGGGTTTCGCAGTGTATCAGGATCCTGCCAGATGTGACTGGGGTTTCACAGTGTATCAGGATCCTGCCAGTTGTGTATGGGGTTTTCACAGTGTATCAGGATCCTGCCAGGTGTGTATGTGGTTTTCACAGAGTATCAGGTTCCTGCCAGGTGTGTATGGGGTTTTCACAGTGGATCCGGATCCTGCCAGGTGTGTATGGGGTTTCACAGTGTATCAGGATCCTGCCAGGTGTGTATGGGGTTTCACAGTGTATCAGGATTCTGCCAGGTGTGTATGTGGTTTCACAGTGTCTCAGGAGCCTGCCAGATTTAAATGGGGTTTCGCAGTGTATCAGGATCCTGCCAGATGTGACTGGGGTTTCACAGTGTACAGGATCCTGCCAGATGTGAATGGGGTTTCACTGTGCATCAGGAACCTGCCAGATGTGTACGGGGTTTTCACAGTGTATCAGGATCCTGCCACATGTGAATGGGGTTTCACAGTGCATCAGGATCCTGCCAGGAGTATATGGGGGTTTCACAGTTTATCAGGATCCTGCCAGATGTGAATGGGGTTTCACTGCGCATCAGGAACCTGCCAGGTGTGTTTGGGGTTTCACAGTGTATCAGTATCCTGCCAGATGTGAATGGGGTTTCACAGTTGTTCTGGAGCCTGCCAGATGTGAATGGGGTATTCACAGTGGATCAGGATCCTGCCAGGATTTTATGGGGTTTCACAGAAAATCAGGATCCTGCCAGGACTGTATGGGGTTTTCACAGTGTATCATGATCCTGCCTGGTGTGTTTGGGGGTTTCACAGTGTATCATGTTCCTGCCAGGTGTGTATGGGGGTTTCACAGTGTATCAGATTCCTGCCAGGTGTGTAAGTGGTTTCACAGTGTATCCGTATCCTGCCAGGTGTGTATGGGGATTTCACAGTGTATCAGGATTCTGCCAGGTGTGTATGGGGGTTTCACAGTGTATCAGGATCCTGCCAGGTGTGTATGGGGTTTTCACAGTGCATCAGTTTCCTGCCAGGTGTGTATGGGGTTTCACAGTGTATCAGTATTCTGCCAGGTGTGTATGGGGGTTTCACAGTGTATCAGGATCCTGCCAGGTGTGTATGGGTTTTCACAGTGTATCAGGATTCTGCCAGGTGTGTATCGGGTTTTCACAGTGGATCAGGATCCTGCCTGGTTTTTATGGGGTTTCACATAAAATCTGGATCCTGCCAGGTCTGTATGGGGTTTTCACATTGGATCAGGATCCTGCTCGGTGTGTATGGGGTTTTCACAGTGTATCAGGATCCTGCCAGGTGTGTATGGGGTTTTCACAGTGTATCAGGTTCCTGCCAGGTGCATATTGGTTTTTCACAGTGGATCCGGATCCTGCCAGGTTTGTATGGGGTTTCACAGTGTATCAGGATCCTGCCAGGTGTGTAAGGGGTTTCACAGTGTATCAGGATTCTGCCAGGTGTGGATGGGGTTTCGCAGTGTATCAGGATCCTGCCAGTTGTGTATGGGTTTTCACTTTGTACAGGATCCTGCCAGATGTGAATCGGGTTTCACTGTGCATCAGGAACCTGCCAGATGTGTACGGGGTTTTCACAGTGTATCAGGATCCTGCCAGATGTGAATGGGGTTTCACAGTGCATCAGGGTTTTGCCAGGTGCGTCTTGGGGTTTCACAGTGTATCATGATCCTGCCAGGAGTGTATGGGAGTTTCACAGTGTACCAGGATCCTGCCAGGTGTGTATGGGGATTTCAAAGTTTATCAGGATCCTGCCAGATGTGCATGGGGTTTCACTGTGCATCAGGAACCTGCCAGGTGTGTTTGGGGTTTCACAGTGTATCAGCATCATGCCAGATGTGAATGGGGTTTCACAGTTGTTCAGGATCCTGCCAGATGTGAATGGGGTTTCACAATGTATCAGGATTCTTCCAGGCTTGTATGGGGTTTTACAGTGTATCAGGATCCTCCCTGGTGTGTATGGGGTTTCACAGTGTATCAGGATCCTGCCAGGTGTGTATGGGGGTTTCACAGTGTATCAGTTTCCTGCCAGGTGTGTATAGGGTTTTCACAGTGGATCAGGATCCTGCCAGGCTTTTATGGGGTTTCACAGAAAATCAGGATCCTGCCAGGTCTGTATGGCGTTTTCACATTGGATCAGGATCCTGCTAGGTATGTATGGGGTTTTCACAGTGTATCAGGACGCTGCCAGGTATGTATGGGGTTTTCACAGTGTATCAGGTTCCTGCCAGGTGTGTATGGGGTTTTCACAGTGTATTAGGATTCTGCCAGGTGTGCATGGGGGTTTCACTGTGTATCAGTATCCTGCCAGGTGTGTATGGGGTTTTCACAGTGTATCAGGATCCTGCCAGGTGTTTATGGGGTTTCACAGATAATCAGCAACCTGCCAGGTCTGTATGGGGTTTTCACAGTGGATCAGGATCCTGCCACGTCTGTATGGGGTTTTCACAGTGCATCAGTTTCCTGCCAGGTGTGTATGGGGTTTCACAGTGTATCAGGATTCTGCCAGGTGTGTATGGGGGTTTCACAGTGTATCAGGATCCTGCCAGGTGTGTATGGGGTTTCACAGTGTATCAGGATCCTGCCAGGTGTGTATCGGGTTTTCACAGTGGATCAGGATCCTGCCTGGTTTTTATGGGGTTTCACATAAAATCTGGATCCTGCCAGGTCTGTATGGGGTTTTCACATTGGATCAGGATCCTGCTCGGTGTGTATGGGGTTTTCACAGTGTATCAGGATCCTGCCAGGTGTGTATGGGGTTTTCACAGTGTATCAGGTTCCTGCCAGGTGCATATTGGTTTTTCACAGTGGATCCGGATCCTGCCAGGTTTGTATGGGGTTTCACAGTGTATCAGGATCCTGCCAGGTGTGTATGGGGTTTCACAGTGTATCAGGATTCTGCCAGGTGTGGATGGGGTTTCGCAGTGTATCAGGATCCTGCCAGTTGTGTATGGGTTTTCACTTTGTACAGGATCCTGCCAGATGTGAATCGGGTTTCACTGTGCATCAGGAACCTGCCAGATGTGTACGGGGTTTTCACAGTGCATCAGGATTTTGCCAGGTGCGTCTTGGGGTTTCACAGTGTATCATGATCCTGCCAGGTGTGTATGGGAGTTTCACAGTGTACCAGGATCCTGCCAGGTGTGTATGGGGATTTCAAAGTTTATCAGGATCCTGCCAGATGTGCATGGGGTTTCACTGTGCATCAGGAACCTGCCAGGTGTGTTTGGGGTTTCACAGTGTATCAGCATCATGCCAGATGTGAATGGGGTTTCACAGTTGTTCAGGATCCTGCCAGATGTGAATGGGGTTTCACAGTGTATCAGGATTCTTCCAGGCTTGTATGGGGTTTTACAGTGTATCAGGATCCTGCCAGGTGTGTATGGGGTTTCACAGTGTATCAGGATCCTGCCAGGTGTGTATGGGGGTTTCACAGTGTATCAGTTTCCTGCCAGGTGTGTATAGGGTTTTCACAGTGGATCAGGATCCTGCCAGGCTTTTATGGGGTTTCACAGAAAATCAGGATCCTGCCAGGTCTGTATGGCGTTTTCACATTGGATCAGGATCCTGCTAGGTATGTATGGGGTTTTCACAGTGTATCAGGACGCTGCCAGGTGTGTATGGGGTTTTCACAGTGTATCAGGTTCCTGCCAGGTGTGTATGGGGTTTTCACAGTGTATTAGGATTCTGCCAGGTGTGTATGGGGGTTTCACTGTGTATCAGTATCCTGCCAGGTGTTTATGGGGTTTCACAGATAATCAGCAACCTGCCAGGTCTGTATGGGGTTTTCACAGTGGATCAGGATCCTGCTAGGTCTGTATGGGGTTTTCACAGTGTATCAGGATCCTGCCAGGTGTGTATGGGGTTTTCACAGAGTATCAGGTTCCTGCCAGGTGTGTATGGGGTTTTCACAGTGGATCCGGATCCTGCCAGGTGTGTATGGGGTTTCACAGTGTATCAGGATCCTGCCAGGTGTTTATGGGGTTTCACAGTGTATCAGGATTCTGCCAGGTGTGTATGTGGTTTCACAGTGTCTCAGGAGCCTGCCAGATTTAAATGGGGTTTCGCAGTGTATCAGGATCCTGCCAGATGTGACTGGGGTTTCACAGTGTATCAGGATCCTGCCAGTTGTGTATGGGGTTTTCACAGTGTACAGGACCCTGCCAGATGTGAATGGGGTTTCACTGTGCATCAGGAACCTGCCAGATGTGTACGGGGTTTTCACAGTGCATCAGGATCCTGCCACATGTGAATGGGGTTTCACAGTGCATCAGGATCCTGCCAGGAGTGTATGGGGTTTTCACAGTTTATCAGGATCCTGCCAGATGTGAATGGGGTTTCACTGCGCATCAGGAACCTGCCAGGTGTGTTTGGGGTTTCACAGTGTATCAGTATCCTGCCAGATTTGAATGGGGTTTCACAGTTGTTCTGGAGCCTGCCAGATGTGAATGGGGTATTCACAGTGGATCAGGATCCTGCCAGGATTTTATGGGGTTTCACAGTGTATCAGTATCCTGCCAGGTGTGTATGGGGATTTCACAGTGTATCAGGATTCTGCCAGGTGTGTATGGGGGTTTCGCAGTGTATCAGGATCCTACCAGGTGTGTATCGGGTTTTCACAGTGGATCAGGATCCTGCCTGGTTTTTATGGGGTTTCACATAAAATCTGGATCCTGCCAGGTCTGTATGGGGTTTTCACATTGAATCAGGATCCTGCTCGGTGTGTATGGTGTTTTCACAGTGTATCAGGATCCTGCCAGGTGTGTATGGGGTTTTCACAGTGTATCAGGTTCCTGCCAGGTGCATATTGTTTTTTCACAGTGTATTAGGATCCTGCCAGGTTTGTATGGGGTTTCACAGTGTATCAGGATCCTGCCAGGTGTGTATGGGGTTTCACAGTGTATCAGGATTCTGCCAGGTGTGGATGGGGTTTCGCAGCGTCTCAGGATCCTGCCAGATGTGAATGGGGTTTCACAGTGTATCAGGACCCTGCCAGATGTGAATGGGGTTTCACAGTGTATCAGGATACTGCCAGTTGTGTGTGGGGTTTTCACTGTGTATCAGGATCCTGCCAGATGTGAATGGGGTTTCACTGTGTCTCAGGCACCTGCCAGGTGTGTACGGGGATTTCACAGTGTATCAGGAACCTGCCAGATGTGAATGGGGTTTCACAGTGCATCAGGATCCTGCCAGGTGCGTATGGGGTTTTCACAGTGTACAGGATCCTGCCAGATGTGAATGGGGTTTCACTGTGCATCAGGAACCTGCCAGATGTGTACGGGGTTTTCACAGTGTATCAGGATCCTGCCACATGTGAATGGGGTTTCACAGTGCATCAGGATCCTGCCAGGAGTGTATGGGGGTTTCACAGTTTATCAGGATCCTGCCAGATGTGAATGGGGTTTCACAGTTGTTCTGGAGCCTGCCATAAGTGAATGGGATATTCACAGTGGATCAGGATCCTGCCAGGTTTTTATGGGGTTTCACAGAAAATCAGGATCCTGCCAGGTCTGTATGGGGTTTTCACAGTGTATCAGATTCCTGCCAGGTGTGGATGTGGTTTCACAGTGTATCAGTATCCTGCCAGGTGTGTATGGGGTTTTCACAGTGTATCAGGATTCTGCCAGGTGTGTATGGGGGTTTCACAGTGTATCAGATTCCTGCCAGGTGTGTATGTGGATTCACAGTGCATCAGTATCCTGCCAGGTGTGTATGGGGTTTTCACAGTGTATCAGGATTCTGCCAGGTGTGTATGGGGGTTTCACAGTGTAGCAGGATCCTGCCAGGTGTGTATGGGGTGTTCACAGTGTATCAGTTTCCTGCCAGGTGTGTATCGGGTTTTCACAGTGTATCAGGATCCTGCCAGGTGTGTATGGGGTTTTCACAGTGTAACAGGTTCCTGCCAGGTGCATATTGGTTTTTCACAGTGGATCCGGATCCTGCCAGGTTTGTATGGGGTTTCACAGTGTATCCGGATCCTGCCAGGTGTGTATGGGGTTTCACTGTGCCTCAGGATCCTGCCAGGTGTGTCTTGGGGTTTCACAGTGTATCAGGATCCTGCCAGGTGTGCATGGGGGTTTCACAGTTTATCAGGATCCTGCCAGGTGTGTATGGGGTTTCACAGTGTATCAGGATCCAGCCAGTTGTGTATGGGTTTTCACTTTGTACAGGATCCTGCCAGATGTGAATCGGGTTTCACTGTGCATCAGGAACCTGCCAGATGTGTACGGGGTTTTCACAGTGCATCAGGATCCTGCCAGATGTGAATGGGGTTTCACAGTGCATCAGGATTTTGCCAGGTGCGTCTTGGGTTTCACAGTGTATCATGATCCTGCCAGGTGTGTATGGGAGTTTCACAGTGTACCAGGATCCTGCCAGGTGTGTATGGGGATTTCAAAGTTTATCAGTATCCTGCCAGATGTGCATGGGGTTTCACTGTGCATCAGGAACCTGCCAGGTGTATTTGGGGTTTCATAGTGTATCAGCATCCTGCCAGATGTGAATGGGGTTTCACCGTTGTTCAGGATCCTGCCAGATGTGAATGGGGTTTCACAGTGTATCAGGATTCTTCCAGGTTTGTAATGGGTTTTACAGTGTATCAGGATCCTGCCAGGTGTGTATGGGGTTTCACAGTGTATCAGGATCCTGCCAGGTGTGTATGGGGGTTTCACAGTGTATCAGTTTCCTGCCAGGTGTGTATAGAGTTTTCACAGTGGATCAGGATCCTGCCAGGCTTTTATGGGGTTTCACAGAAAATCAGGATCCTGCCAGGTCTGCATGGCGTTTTCACATTGGATCAGGATCCTGCTAGGTATGTATGGGGTTTTCACAGTGTATCAGGACCCTGCCAGGTGTGTATGGGGTTTTCACAGTGTATCAGGTTCCTGCCAGGTGTATATGGGGTTTTCACAGTGGAACCGGATCCTGCCAGGTGTGTCTGGGGTTTCACAGTGTATCAGGATCCTGCCAGGTGTGTATGGGGTTTCACAGTGTATCAGGATTCTGCCAGGTGTCTATGGGGTTTCACAGTGTCTCAGGATTCTGCCAGATGTGAATGGGGTTTCACAGTGTATCAGGACCCTGCCAGATGTGAATGGGGTTTCACAGTGTATCAGGATCCTTCCAGTTGTGTGTGGGGTTTTCACATTGTATCAGGATCCTGCCAGATGTGAATGGGGTTTCACTGTGCATCAGGAACCTGCCAGGTGTGAATGGGGTTTCACAGTGCATCAGGATCCTGCCAGGTGTGTCTGGGGGTTTCACAGTGCATCAGGATCCTGCCAGGTGTGTATGGGCGTTTCACAGTTTATCAGGAACCTGCCAGGTGGGTATGGGGTTTCCACAGTGTTTCAGTGTCCTGCCAAGTGTGTATGGGGTTTCACAGTGTATCAGGGACCTGCCAGGTGTGTATGGGGTTTTCACAGTGTATTAGGATTCTGCCAGGTGTGTATGGGGGTTTCACTGTGTATCAGTATCCTGCCAGGTGTGTATGGGGTTTTCACAGTGTATCAGGATCCTGCCAGGTGTTTATGGGGTTTCACAGATAATCAGCAACCTGCCAGGTCTGTATGGGGTTTTCACAGTGGATCAGGATCCTGCTAGGTCTGTATGGGGTTTTCACAGTGTATCAGGATCCTGCCAGGTGTGTATGGGGTTTTCAGAGAGTATCAGGTTCCTGCCAGGTGTGTATGGGGTTTTCACAGTGGATCCGGATCCTGCCAGGTGTGTATGGGGTTTCACAGTGTATCAGGATCCTGCCAGGTGTGTATGGGGTTTCACAGTGTATCAGGATTCTGCCAGGTGTGTATGTGGTTTCACAGTGTCTCAGGAGCCTGCCAGATTTAAATGGGGTTTCGCAGTGTATCAGGATCCTGCCAGATGTGACTGGGGTTTTACAGTGTATCAGGATCCTGCCAGTTGTGTATGGGGTTTTCACAGTGTACAGGATCCTGCCAGATGTGTATGGGGTTTCACTGTGCATCAGGAACCTGCCAGATGTGTACGGGGTTTTCACAGTGCATCAGGATCCTGCCACATGTGAATGGGGTTTCACAGTGCATCAGGATCCTGCCAGGAGTGTATGGGGGTTTCACAGTTTATCAGGATCCTGCCAGATGTGAATGGGGTTTCACTGCGCATCAGGAACCTGCCAGGTGTGTTTGGGGTTTCACAGTGTATCAGTATCCTGCCAGATTTGAATGGGGTCTCACAGTTGTTCTGGAGCCTGCCAGATGTGAATGGGGTATTCACAGTGGATCAGGATCCTGCCAGGATTTTATGGGGTTTCACAGTGTATCAGTATCCTGCCAGGTGTGTATGGGGATTTCACAGTGTATCAGGATTCTGCCAGGTGTGTATGGGGGTTTCGCAGTGTATCAGGATCCTACCAGGTGTGTATCGGGTTTTCACAGTGGATCAGGATCCTGCCTGGTTTTTATGGGGTTTCACATAAAATCTGGATCCTGCCAGGTCTGTATGGGGTTTTCACATTGAATCAGGATCCTGCTCGGTGTGTATGGGGTTTTCACAGTGTATCAGGATCCTGCCAGGTGTGTATGGGGTTTTCACAGTGTATCAGGTTCCTGCCAGGTGCATATTGGTTTTTCACAGTGGATCCGGATCCTGCCAGGTTTGTATGGGGTTTCACAGTGTATCAGGATCCTGCCAGGTGTGTATGGGGTTTCACAGTGTATCAGGATTCTGCCAGGTGTGGATGGGGTTTCGCAGCGTCTCAGGATCCTGCCAGATGTGAATGGGGTTTCACAGTGTATCAGGACCCTGCCAGATGTGAATGGGGTTTCACAGTGTATCAGGATACTGCCAGTTGTGTGTGGGGTTTTCACTGTGTATCAGGATCCTGCCAGATGTGAATGGGGTTTCACTGTGTCTCAGGCACCTGCCAGGTGTGTACGGGGATTTCACAGTGTATCAGGAACCTGCCAGATGTGAATGGGGTTTCACAGTGCATCAGGATCCTGCCAGGTGCGTATGGGGTTTTCACAGTGTACAGGATCCTGCCAGATGTGAATGGGGTTTCACTGTGCATCAGGAACCTGCCAGATGTGTACGGGGTTTTCACAGTGTATCAGGATCCTGCCACATGTGAATGGGGTTTCACAGTGCATCAGGATCCTGCCAGTAGTGTATGGGGGTTTCACAGTTTATCAGGATCCTGCCAGATGTGAATGGGGTTTCACAGTTGTTCTGGAGCCTGCCATAAGTGAATGGGATATTCACAGTGGATCAGGATCCTGCCAGGTTTTTATGGGGTTTCACAGAAAATCAGGATCCTGCCAGGTCTGTATGGGGTTTTCACAGTGTATCAGATTCCTGCCAGGTGTGGATGTGGTTTCACAGTGTATCAGTATCCTGCCAGGTGTGTATGGGGTTTTCACAGTGTATCAGGATTCTGCCAGGTGTGTATGGGGGTTTCACAGTGTATCAGATTCCTGCCAGGTGTGTATGTGGATTCACAGTGCATCAGTATCCTGCCAGGTGTGTATGGGGTTTTCACAGTGTATCAGGATTCTGCCAGGTGTGTATGGGGGTTTCACAGTGTAGCAGGATCCTGCCAGGTGTGTATGGGGTGTTCACAGTGTATCAGTTTCCTGCCAGGTGTGTATCGGGTTTTCACAGTGTATCAGGATCCTGCCAGGTGTGTATGGGGTTTTCACAGTGTAACAGGTTCCTGCCAGGTGCATATTGGTTTTTCACAGTGGATCCGGATCCTGCCAGGTTTGTATGGGGTTTCACAGTGTATCCGGATCCTGCCAGGTGTGTATGGGGTTTCACTGTGCCTCAGGATCCTGCCAGGTGTGTCTTGGGGTTTCACAGTGTATCAGGATCCTGCCAGGTGTGCATGGGGGTTTCACAGTTTATCAGGATCCTGCCAGGTGTGTATGGGGTTTCACAGTGTATCAGGATCCAGCCAGTTGTGTATGGGTTTTCACTTTGTACAGGATCCTGCCAGATGTGAATCGGGTTTCACTGTGCATCAGGAACCTGCCAGATGTGTACGGGGTTTTCACAGTGCATCAGGATCCTGCCAGATGTGAATGGGGTTTCACAGTGCATCAGGATTTTGCCAGGTGCGTCTTGGGTTTCACAGTGTATCATGATCCTGCCAGGTGTGTATGGGAGTTTCACAGTGTACCAGGATCCTGCCAGGTGTGTATGGGGATTTCAAAGTTTATCAGTATCCTGCCAGATGTGCATGGGGTTTCACTGTGCATCAGGAACCTGCCAGGTGTGTTTGGGGTTTCATAGTGTATCAGCATCCTGCCAGATGTGAATGGGGTTTCACCGTTGTTCAGGATCCTGCCAGATGTGAATGGGGTTTCACAGTGTATCAGGATTCTTCCAGGTTTGTAATGGGTTTTACAGTGTATCAGGATCCTGCCAGGTGTGTATGGGGTTTCACAGTGTATCAGGATCCTGCCAGGTGTGTATGGGGGTTTCACAGTGTATCAGTTTCCTGCCAGGTGTGTATAGAGTTTTCACAGTGGATCAGGATCCTGCCAGGCTTTTATGGGGTTTCACAGAAAATCAGGATCCTGCCAGGTCTGCATGGCGTTTTCACATTGGATCAGGATCCTGCTAGGTATGTATGGGGTTTTCACAGTGTATCAGGACCCTGCCAGGTGTGTATGGGGTTTTCACAGTGTATCAGGTTCCTGCCAGGTGTATATGGGGTTTTCACAGTGGAACCGGATCCTGCCAGGTGTGTCTGGGGTTTCACAGTGTATCAGGATCCTGCCAGGTGTGTATGGGGTTTCACAGTGTATCAGGATTCTGCCAGGTGTCTATGGGGTTTCACAGTGTCTCAGGATTCTGCCAGATGTGAATGGGGTTTCACAGTGTATCAGGACCCTGCCAGATGTGAATGGGGTTTCACAGTGTATCAGGATCCTTCCAGTTGTGTGTGGGGTTTTCACATTGTATCAGGATCCTGCCAGATGTGAATGGGGTTTCACTGTGCATCAGGAACCTGCCAGGTGTGAATGGGGTTTCACAGTGCATCAGGATCCTGCCAGGTGTGTCTGGGGGTTTCACAGTGCATCAGGATCCTGCCAGGTGTGTATGGGCGTTTCACAGTTTATCAGGATCCTGCCAGGTGGGTATGGGGTTTCCACAGTGTTTCAGTGTCCTGCCAAGTGTGTATGGGGTTTCACAGTGTATCAGGGACCTGCCAGGTGTGTATGGGGTTTTCACAGTGTATCAGGTACCTGCCAGGTGTGTTTGGGGTTTTCACAGTTGATCAGGAACCTGCCAGATGTGTCTGGGGTTTTCACAGTGTATCAGGATCCTGCCACGTGTGTATGGGGTTTTCACAGTGTATCAGGATCCTTCCAGGTGTGTTTGGGGTTTTCACAGTTGCTCAGGATCCTGACACGTGTGTATGGGGTTTTCACAGTGTATCAGGATTTTGCCAGGTGTGTATGGGTTTTTCAAAGTGTTTCAGGATCCTGCCAGATGTGTATGGGGTTTCACAGTGGATCAGGATCCTGCCAGGTGTGTACGGGTTTTCACAGTGTATCAGGATCCTTCCAGGTGTGTATGGGGTTTTCACAGATGATCAGGATCCTGCCAAATGTGCATGGGGTTTTCACAGTGCATCAGGATCCTGCCAGGTGTGTATGGGGTATTCACAGAGCATCAGGATCCTGCCAGGTGTATATGGGGTATTCACAGTGGATCAGGTGCCTCCCAGGTGTGTATGGGGTTTTCACTGTTGATCAGGATCCTTCCAGGTGTGTATGGGTTTTTCACAGTGGATCAGGATCCTTCCAGATGTGTATGGGGTTTTCACAGTGGATCAGGATCCTGCCAGGTGTGTCTGGGGTTTCACAGTGTATCAGGATCCTGCCAGGTGTGTATGGGGTTTTCACAGTGCATCAGGATCCTGCGACGTGTGTACGGGTTTTCAGATTGTATCATGATCTTGCCAGGTGTGTCTGGGGTTTTCACTGTGGATCAGGATCTTGCCAGGGGTGTATGGTGTTTTCACAGTGTATCAGGATCCTGCCAGTTGTGTATGGGGTTTTCTCAGTGGATCAGGATCCTGCCAGGTGTGTATGGGATTTTCACAGTGTATCAGGAACCTGCCAGATGTGTATGGGGTTTCCACATTGTAACAGTAACCTGCCAGGCGTGTATGGGGTTTTCACAGTGGATCAGGATCCTGCCAGGTGTGTATGGGGTTTTCACAGTGTATCAGTGACCTGCCAGGTGTGTAAGGGTTTTTCACAGTGTATCAGGATCCTGCCAGTTGTGTATTGGGTTTCACAGTGCATCAGGATCTGCCAGGTGTGGACAGGGTTTTCACAGTGCATCAGGGTCCTGCCAGGTGTGTATGGGGTTTTCACTGTGGATCAGGATCCTGCCATGTGTGTATGGGGTTTTCACAGTGTATCAGGACCCTGCCAGATGTGAATGGGGTTTCACAATGGATCCGGATCCTGCCACGTGTGTATGGGGTTTTCACAGTTTATCAGGATCCTTCCAGGTGTGTATGGGGTTTTCACAGATGATCATTATCCTGCCAGATGTGTATGGGGTTTTCACAGTGTATCAGGATCCTGCCAGGCGTGTATGGGGTATTCACATTGGATCAGGTGCCTTCCAGGTGTGTATGGGGTTTTCACAGTGCATCAGGATCCTGCGACGTGTGTACGGGTTTTCAGAGTGTATCATGATCTTGCCAGGTGTGTATAGGGTTTTCACTGTGTATCAGGATCCTGCCAGGGGTGTATGGTGTTTTCACAGTGTATCAGGATCCTGCCAGTTGTGTATTGGGTTTTCACAGTGGATCAGGATCCTGCCAGGTGTGTATGGGATTTTCACTGTGTATCAGGAACCTGCCAGATGTGTATGGGGTTTCCACATTGTAACAGTAACCTGCCAGGCGTGTATGGGGTTTTCACAGTGGATCAGGATCCTGCCAGGTGTGTATGGGGTTTTCACAGTGTATCAGTGACCAGCCAGGTGTGTAAGGGATTTTCACAGTGTATCAGGATCCTGCCAGTTGTGTATGGGGTTTCACAGTGCATCAGGATCTGCCAGGTGTGGACAGGGTTTTCACAGTGTATCAGGGACCTGCCAGTTGTGTATGGGGTTTTCACTGTGGATCAGGATCCTGCCAGGTGTGTATGGGGTTTTCACAGTGTATCAGGACCCTGCCAGATGTGAATGGGGTTTCACAGTGGATCCGGATCCTGCCACGTGTGTATGGGGTTTTCACAGTGTATCAGGATCCTTCCAGGTGTGTGTGGGGTTTCACAGATGATCAGGATCCTGCCAGATGTGTATGGGGTTTTCACAGTGTATCAGGATCCTGCCAGGTGTGTATGGGGAATTCACAGTGGATCAGGTGCCTTCCAGGTGTGTATGGGGTTTTCACTGTTGATCAGGATCCTTCCAGGTGTGTCTGGGTTTTTCGCAGTGGATCAGGATTCTTCCAGATGTGTACGGGGTTTTCACAGTGGATCAGGATCCTGCCAGGTGTGTATGGGGTTTTCGCAGTGCATTAGGATCCTGCCACGTGTGTATGGGGTTTTCACAGTGGATCAGGATCCTGCCAGGTGTGTATGGGGTTTTCACAGTGCATCCTGATCTTGCCAGGTGTGTATGGGTTTTCACAGTGGATCAGAATCCTGCCAGGTGTGTATGGGGTTTTCACAGTGCATCAGGATCCTGCGACGTGTGTACGGGTTTTCACAGTGTATCATGATCTTGCCAGGTGTGTATGGGGTTTTCACTGTGTATCAGGATCCTGCCAGTGTTGTCTGGTGTTTTCACAGTGTTTCAGGATCCTGCCAGTTGTGTATGGGGTTTTCACAGTGGAACAGGATCCTGCCAGGTGTGTATGGGATTTTCACAGTGTATCAGGATCCTGCCAGATGTGTATGGGGTTTCCACATTGTAACAGTATCCTTCCAGGTGTGTATGGGTTTTTCACAGTGGATCAGGATCCTTCCAGATGTGTATGGGGTTTTCACAGTGGATCAGGATCCTGCCAGGTGTGTCTGGGGTTTCACAGTGTATCAGGATCCTGCCAGGTGTGTATGGGGTTTCACAGTGTATCAGGATTCTGCCAGGTGTCTATGGGGTTTCACAGTGTCTCAGGATTCTGCCAGATGTGAATGGGGTTTCACAGTGTATCAGGACCCTGCCAGATGTGAATGGGGTTTCACAGTGTATCAGGATCCTTCCAGTTGTGTGTGGGGTTTTCACATTGTATCAGGATCCTGCCAGGTGTATATGGGGTTTTCACAGTGGATCCGTATCCTGCCAGGTGTGTCTGGGGTTTCACAGTGTATCAGGATCCTGCCAGGTGTGTATGGGGTTTCACAGTGTATCAGGATTCTGCCAGGTGTCTATGGGGTTTCACAGTGTCTCAGGATTCTGCCAGATGTGAATGGGGTTTCACAGTGTATCAGGACCCTGCCAGATGTGAATGGGGTTTCACAGTGTATCAGGATCCTTCCAGTTGTGTGTGGGGTTTTCACATTGTATCAGGATCCTGCCAGATGTGAATGGGGTTTCACTGTGCATCAGGAACCTGCCAGGTGTGAATGGGGTTTCACAGTGCATCAGGATCCTGCCAGGTGTGTCTGGGGGTTTCACAGTGTATCAGGATCCTGCCAGGTGTGTATGGGCGTTTCACAGTTTATCAGAATCCTGCCAGGTGTGTATGGGGGTTTCACAGCGTATCAGGATCCTGCCAGATGTGAATGGGGCTTCACTGTGCATCAGGATCCTGCCAGGTGGGTATGGGGTTTCCACAGTGTATCAGTGTCCTGCCAAGTGTGTATGGGGTTTCACAGTGTATCAGGGACCTGCCAGGTGTGTATGGGGTTTTCACAGTGTATCAGGACCCTGCCAGGTGTGTTTGGGGTTTTCACAGTTGATCAGGAACCTGCCAGATGTGTCTGGGGTTTTCACAGTGTATCAGGATCCTGCCACGAGTGTATGGGGTTTTCACAGTGTATCAGGATCCTTCCAGGTGTGTTTGGGGTTTTCACAGTTGCTCAGGATCCTGACACGTGTGTATGGGGTTTTCACAGTGTATCAGGATTTTGCCAGAAGTGTATGGGGTTTTCAAAGTGTTTCAGGATCCTGCCAGATGTGTATGGGGTTTCACAGTGGATCAGGATCCTGCCAGGTGTGTATGGGGTTTTCACAGTGTATCAGGATCCTTCCAGGTGTGTATGGGGTTTTCACAGATGATCAGGATCCTGCCAAATGTGCATGGGGTTTTCACAGTGCATCAGGATCCTGCCAGGTGTGTATGGGGTATTCACAGAGCATCAGGATCCTGCCAGGTGTATATGGGGTATTCACAGTGGATCAGGTGCCTCCCAGGAGTGTATGGGGTTTTCACTGTTGATCAGGATCCTTCCAGGTGTGTATGGGTTTTTCACAGTGGATCAGGATCCTTCCAGATGTGTATGGGGTTTTCACAGTGGATCAGGATCCTGCCAGGTGTGTATGGGGTTTTCACAGTGCATTAGGATCCTGCCACGTGTGTATGGGGTTTTCACAGTGGATCAGGATCCTGCCAGGTGTGTATGTGTTTTCACAGTGCATCAGGATCCTGCGACGTGTGTACGGGTTTTCAGAGTGTATCATGATCTTGCCAGGTGTGTATGGGGTTTTCACTGTGGATCAGGATCTTGCCAGGGGTGTATGGTGTTTTCACAGTGTATCAGGATCCTGCCAGTTGTGTATGGGGTTTTCTCAGTGGATCAGGATCCTGCCAGGTGTGTATGGGATTTTCACAGTGTATCAGGAACCTGCCAGATGTGTATGGGGTTTCCACATTGTAACAGTAACCTGCCAGGCGTGTATGGGGTTTTCACAGTGGATCAGGATCCTGCCAGGTGTGTATGGGGTTTTCACAGTGTATCAGTGACCTGCCAGGTGTGTAAGGGTTTTTCACAGTGTATCAGGATCCTGCCAGTTGTGTATTGGGTTTCACAGTGCATCAGGATCTGCCAGGTGTGGACAGGGTTTTCACAGTGCATCAGGGTCCTGCCAGGTGTGTATGGGGTTTTCACTGTGGATCAGGATCCTGCCATGTGTGTATGGGGTTTTCACAGTGTATCAGGACCCTGCCAGATGTGAATGGGGTTTCACAATGGATCCGGATCCTGCCACGTGTGTATGGGGTTTTCACAGTTTATCAGGATCCTTCCAGGTGTGTATGGGGTTTTCACAGATGATCATTATCCTGCCAGATGTGCATGGGGTTTTCACAGTGTATCAGGATCCTGCCAGGCGTGTATGGGGTATTCACAGTGGATCAGGTGCCTTCCAGGTGTGTATGGGGTTTTCACAGTGCATCAGGATCCTGCGACGTGTGTACGGGTTTTCAGAGTGTATCATGATCTTGCCAGGTGTGTATAGGGTTTTCACTGTGTATCAGGATCCTGCCAGGGGTGTATGGTGTTTTCACAGTGTATCAGGATCCTGCCAGTTGTGTATTGGGTTTTCACAGTGGATCAGGATCCTGCCAGGTGTGTATGGGATTTTTACAGTGTATCAGGAACCTGCCAGATGTGTCTGGGGTTTCCACATTGTAACAGTAACCTGCCAGGCGTGTATGGGGTTTTCACAGTGGATCAGGATCCTGCCAGGTGTGTATGGGGTTTTCACAGTGTATCAGTGACCTGCCAGGTGTGTAAGGGATTTTCACAGTGTATCAGGATCCTGCCAGTTGTGTATGGGGTTTCACAGTGCATCAGGATCTGCCAGGTGTGGACAGGGTTTTCACAGTGTATCAGGGACCTGCCAGGTGTGTATGGGGTTTTCACTGTGGAACAGGATCCTGCCAGGTGTGTATGGGGTTTTCACAGTGTATCAGGACCCTGCCAGATGTGAATGGGGTTTCGCAGTGGATCCGGATCCTGCCACGTGTGTATGGGGTTTTCACAGTGTATCAGGATCCTTCCAGGTGTGTGTGGGGTTTCACAGTGTATCAGGATCCTGCCAGGTGTGTATGGGGAATTCACAGTGGATCAGGTGCCTTCCAGGTGTGTATGGGGTTTTCACTGTTGATCAGGATCCTTCCAGGTGTGTCTGGGTTTTTCACAGTGGATCAGGATTCTTCCAGATGTGTATGGGGTTTTCACAGTGGATCAGGATCCTGCCAGGTGTGTATGGGGTTTTCACAGTGCATTAGGATCCTGCCACGTGTGTATGGGGTTTTCACAGTGGATCAGGATCCTGCCAGGTGTGTATGGGGTTTTCACAGTGCATCCTGATCTTGCCAGGTGTGTATGGGTTTTCACAGTGGATCAGAATCCTGCCAGGTGTGTATGGGGTTTTCACAGTGCATCAGGATCCTGCGACGTGTGTACGGGTTTTCACAGTGTATCATGATCTTGCCAGGTGTGTATGGGGTTTTCACTGTGTATCAGGATCCTGCCAGGGTTGTCTGGTGTTTTCACAGTGTTTCAGGATCCTGCCAGTTGTGTATGGGGTTTTCACAGTGGAACAGGATCCTGCCAGGTGTGTATGGGATTTTCACAGTGTATCAGGATCCTGCCAGATGTGTATGGGGTTTCCACATTGTAACAGTATCCTGCCAGGCGTGTATGGGGTTTTCACAGTGGATCAGGATCCTGCCAGGTGTGTATGGGGTTTTCACAGTGTATCAGGGACCTGCCAGGTGTGTAAGGGATTTTCACAGTGTATCAGGATCCTGCCAGGTGTCTATGGGGTTTCACAGTGCATCAGGATCTGCCTGGTGTGTACAGGGTTTTCGCAGTGTATCAGGGTCCTGCCAGGTGTTTATGGGGTTTTCACAGTGGATCATGATCCTGCCAGATGTGTATGGGGTTTTCACCGTGTATCAGGACCCTGCCAGATGTGAATGGGGTTTCACAGTGGATCAGGATCCTGCCACGTGTGTATGGGGTTTTCACAGTGTATCAGGATTTTTCCAGGTGTGTATGGGGTTTTCACAGTGTGTCAGTTTCCTGCCAGATGTGTATGGGGTTTCACAGTGGATCAGGATCCTGCCCCGTGTGTATGGGTTTTAACAGTGTATCAGGATCCTGCCAGGTTTCTTTCGGGTTTTCACAGTGCATCAGGATCCTGCCACTTGTGTATGGGATTTCACAATGTATCAGGATCCTGCCAGATGTGAATGGTGTTTCACTGTGCATCAGGAAGCTGCCAGGTGTGCACGGGGTTTTCACGGTGTATCAGGGTCCTGCCAGGTGTGCATGGGGTTTCACTGTGTATCAGGATCCTGCCTGGTGGACATGGGGTTTTGACAGTGCATCATGGTCCTTCCAGGTGTGTATGGGGTTTTCACAGTGGATCGGGATCCTGCCAGTTGTGTATGGGGTTTTCACAGTGTATCAGTGACCTGCCAGGTGTGTAAGGGGTTTTCACAGTGGATCAGGATCCTGCCAGGTGTGTATGGGGTTTTCACAGTGTATCAGTGACCTGCCAGGTGTGTAAGGGATTTTCACAGTGTATCAGGATCCTGCCAGTTGTGTATGGGGTTTCACAGTACATCAGGATCTGCCAGGTGTGGACAGGGTTTTCACAGTGTATCAGGGACCTGCCAGGTGTGTATGGGGTTTTCACTGTGTAACAGGATCCTGCCAGGTGTGTATGGGGTTTTCACAGTGTATCAGGACCCTGCCAGATGTGAATGGGGTTTCGCAGTGGATCCGGATCCTGCCACGTGTGTATGGGGTTTTCACAGTGTATCAGGATCCTTCCAGGTGTGTGTGGGGTTTCACAGTGTATCAGGATCCTGCCAGGTGTGTATGGGGAATTCACAGTGGATCAGGTGCCTTCCAGGTGTGTATGGGGTTTTCACTGTTGATCAGGATCCTTCCAGGTGTGTCTGGGTTTTTCACAGTGGATCAGGATTCTTCCAGATGTGTATGGGGTTTTCACAGTGGATCAGGATCCTGCCAGGTGTGTATGGGGTTTTCGCAGTGCATTAGGATCCTGCCACGTGTGTATGGGGTTTTCACAGTGGATCAGGATCCTGCCAGGTGTGTATGGGGTTTTCACAGTGCATCCTGATCTTGCCAGGTGTGTATGGGTTTTCACAGTGGATCAGAATCCTGCCAGGTGTGTATGGGGTTTTCACAGTGCATCAGGATCCTGCGACGTGTGTACGGGTTTTCACAGTGTATCATGATCTTGCCAGGTGTGTATGGGGTTTTCACTGTGTATCTGGATCCTGCCAGGGTTGTCTGGTGTTTTCACAGTGTTTCAGGATCCTGCCAGTTGTGTATGGGGTTTTCACAGTGGAACAGGATCCTGCCAGGTGTGTATGGGATTTTCACAGTGTATCAGGATCCTGCCAGATGTGTATGGGGTTTCCACATTGTAACATTATCCTGCCAGGCGTGTATGGGGTTTTCACAGTGGATCAGGATCCTGCCAGGTGTGTATGGGGTTTTCACAGTGTATCAGGGACCTGCCAGGTGTGTAAGGGATTTTCACAGTGTATCAGGATCCTGCCAGGTGTGTATGGGGTTTCACAGTGCATCAGGATCTGCCTGGTGTGTACAGGGTTTTCGCAGTGTATCAGGGTCCTGCCAGGTGTTTATGGGGTTTTCACAGTGGATCATGATCCTGCCAGATGTGTATGGGGTTTTCACCGTGTATCAGGACCCTGCCAGATGTGAATGGGGTTTCACAGTGGATCAGGATCCTGCCACGTGTGTATGGGGTTTTCACAGTGTATCAGGATCCTGCCAGGTGTGTATGGGGTTTCACAGTGCATCAGGATCTGCCTGGTGTGTACAGGGTTTTCGCAGTGTATCAGGATCCTGCCAGGTGTTTATGGGGTTTTCACAGTGGATCATGATCCTGCCAGATGTGTATGGGGTTTTCACCGTGTATCAGTGACCTGCCAGGTGTGTAAGGGATTTTCACAGTGTATCAGGATCCT
The DNA here is from genome assembly GCF_036365525.1 of Heterodontus francisci. Lineage (NCBI taxonomy): Eukaryota > Metazoa > Chordata > Chondrichthyes > Heterodontiformes > Heterodontidae > Heterodontus > Heterodontus francisci. Next base: position 1,331,833 of record NW_027140601.1, on the reverse strand, counting down.
GCCAGTTGTGTATGGGGTTTCACAGTGCATCAGGATCTGCCAGGTGTGGACAGGGTTTTCACAGTGTATCAGGGACCTGCCAGGTGTGTATGGGGTTTTCACTGTGGAACAGGATCCTGCCAGGTGTGTATGGGGTTTTCACAGTGTATCAGGACCCTGCCAGATGTGAATGGGGTTTCGCAGTGGATCCGGATCCTGCCACGTGTGTATGGGGTTTTCACAGTGTATCAGGATCCTTCCAGGTGTGTGTGGGGTTTCACAGTGTATCAGGATCCTGCCAGGTGTGTATGGGGAATTCACAGTGGATCAGGTGCCTTCCAGGTGTGTATGGGGTTTTCACTGTTGATCAGGATCCTTCCAGGTGTGTCTGGGTTTTTCACAGTGGATCAGGATTCTTCCAGATGTGTATGGGGTTTTCACAGTGGATCAGGATCCTGCCAGGTGTGTATGGGGTTTTCACAGTGCATTAGGATCCTGCCACGTGTGTATGGGGTTTTCACAGTGGATCAGGATCCTGCCAGGTGTGTATGGGGTTTTCACAGTGCATCCTGATCTTGCCAGGTGTGTATGGGTTTTCACAGTGGATCAGAATCCTGCCAGGTGTGTATGGGGTTTTCACAGTGCATCAGGATCCTGCGACGTGTGTACGGGTTTTCACAGTGTATCATGATCTTGCCAGGTGTGTATGGGGTTTTCACTGTGTATCAGGATCCTGCCAGGGTTGTCTGGTGTTTTCACAGTGTTTCAGGATCCTGCCAGTTGTGTATGGGGTTTTCACAGTGGAACAGGATCCTGCCAGGTGTGTATGGGATTTTCACAGTGTATCAGGATCCTGCCAGATGTGTATGGGGTTTCCACATTGTAACAGTATCCTGCCAGGCGTGTATGGGGTTTTCACAGTGGATCAGGATCCTGCCAGGTGTGTATGGGGTTTTCACAGTGTATCAGGGACCTGCCAGGTGTGTAAGGGATTTTCACAGTGTATCAGGATCCTGCCAGGTGTCTATGGGGTTTCACAGTGCATCAGGATCTGCCTGGTGTGTACAGGGTTTTCGCAGTGTATCAGGGTCCTGCCAGGTGTTTATGGGGTTTTCACAGTGGATCATGATCCTGCCAGATGTGTATGGGGTTTTCACCGTGTATCAGGACCCTGCCAGATGTGAATGGGGTTTCACAGTGGATCAGGATCCTGCCACGTGTGTATGGGGTTTTCACAGTGTATCAGGATTTTTCCAGGTGTGTATGGGGTTTTCACAGTGTGTCAGTTTCCTGCCAGATGTGTATGGGGTTTCACAGTGGATCAGGATCCTGCCCCGTGTGTATGGGTTTTAACAGTGTATCAGGATCCTGCCAGGTTTCTTTCGGGTTTTCACAGTGCATCAGGATCCTGCCACTTGTGTATGGGATTTCACAATGTATCAGGATCCTGCCAGATGTGAATGGTGTTTCACTGTGCATCAGGAAGCTGCCAGGTGTGCACGGGGTTTTCACGGTGTATCAGGGTCCTGCCAGGTGTGCATGGGGTTTCACTGTGTATCAGGATCCTGCCTGGTGGACATGGGGTTTTGACAGTGCATCATGGTCCTTCCAGGTGTGTATGGGGTTTTCACAGTGGATCGGGATCCTGCCAGTTGTGTATGGGGTTTTCACAGTGTATCAGTGACCTGCCAGGTGTGTAAGGGGTTTTCACAGTGGATCAGGATCCTGCCAGGTGTGTATGGGGTTTTCACAGTGTATCAGTGACCTGCCAGGTGTGTAAGGGATTTTCACAGTGTATCAGGATCCTGCCAGTTGTGTATGGGGTTTCACAGTACATCAGGATCTGCCAGGTGTGGACAGGGTTTTCACAGTGTATCAGGGACCTGCCAGGTGTGTATGGGGTTTTCACTGTGTAACAGGATCCTGCCAGGTGTGTATGGGGTTTTCACAGTGTATCAGGACCCTGCCAGATGTGAATGGGGTTTCGCAGTGGATCCGGATCCTGCCACGTGTGTATGGGGTTTTCACAGTGTATCAGGATCCTTCCAGGTGTGTGTGGGGTTTCACAGTGTATCAGGATCCTGCCAGGTGTGTATGGGGAATTCACAGTGGATCAGGTGCCTTCCAGGTGTGTATGGGGTTTTCACTGTTGATCAGGATCCTTCCAGGTGTGTCTGGGTTTTTCACAGTGGATCAGGATTCTTCCAGATGTGTATGGGGTTTTCACAGTGGATCAGGATCCTGCCAGGTGTGTATGGGGTTTTCGCAGTGCATTAGGATCCTGCCACGTGTGTATGGGGTTTTCACAGTGGATCAGGATCCTGCCAGGTGTGTATGGGGTTTTCACAGTGCATCCTGATCTTGCCAGGTGTGTATGGGTTTTCACAGTGGATCAGAATCCTGCCAGGTGTGTATGGGGTTTTCACAGTGCATCAGGATCCTGCGACGTGTGTACGGGTTTTCACAGTGTATCATGATCTTGCCAGGTGTGTATGGGGTTTTCACTGTGTATCTGGATCCTGCCAGGGTTGTCTGGTGTTTTCACAGTGTTTCAGGATCCTGCCAGTTGTGTATGGGGTTTTCACAGTGGAACAGGATCCTGCCAGGTGTGTATGGGATTTTCACAGTGTATCAGGATCCTGCCAGATGTGTATGGGGTTTCCACATTGTAACATTATCCTGCCAGGCGTGTATGGGGTTTTCACAGTGGATCAGGATCCTGCCAGGTGTGTATGGGGTTTTCACAGTGTATCAGGGACCTGCCAGGTGTGTAAGGGATTTTCACAGTGTATCAGGATCCTGCCAGGTGTGTATGGGGTTTCACAGTGCATCAGGATCTGCCTGGTGTGTACAGGGTTTTCGCAGTGTATCAGGGTCCTGCCAGGTGTTTATGGGGTTTTCACAGTGGATCATGATCCTGCCAGATGTGTATGGGGTTTTCACCGTGTATCAGGACCCTGCCAGATGTGAATGGGGTTTCACAGTGGATCAGGATCCTGCCACGTGTGTATGGGGTTTTCACAGTGTATCAGGATCCTGCCAGGTGTGTATGGGGTTTCACAGTGCATCAGGATCTGCCTGGTGTGTACAGGGTTTTCGCAGTGTATCAGGATCCTGCCAGGTGTTTATGGGGTTTTCACAGTGGATCATGATCCTGCCAGATGTGTATGGGGTTTTCACCGTGTATCAGGACCCTGCCAGATGTGAATGGGGTTTCACAGTGGATCAGGATCCTGCCACGTGTGTATGGGGTTTTCACAGTGTATCAGTGACCTGCCAGGTGTGTAAGGGATTTTCACAGTGTATCAGGATCCTGCCAGTTGTGTATGGGGTTTCACAGTGCATCAGGATCTGCCAGGTGTGGACAGGGTTTTCACAGTGTATCAGGGACCTGCCAGGTGTGTATGGGGTTTTCACTGTGGAACAGGATCCTGCCAGGTGTGTATGGGGTTTTCACAGTGTATCAGGACACTGCCAGATGTGAATGGGGTTTCGCAGTGGATCCGGATCCTGCCACGTGTGTATGGGGTTTTCACAGTGTATCAGGATCCTTCCAGGTGTGTGTGGGGTTTCACAGTGTATCAGGATCCTGCCAGGTGTGTATGGGGAATTCACAGTGGATCAGGTGCCTTCCAGGTGTGTATGGGGTTTTCACTGTTGATCAGGATCCTTCCAGGTGTGTCTGGGTTTTTCACAGTGGATCAGGATTCTTCCAGATGTGTATGGGGTTTTCACAGTGGATCAGGATCCTGCCAGGTGTGTATGGGGTTTTCGCAGTGCATTAGGATCCTGCCACGTGTGTATGGGGTTTTCACAGTGGATCAGGATCCTGCCAGGTGTGTATGGGGTTTTCACAGTGCATCCTGATCTTGCCAGGTGTGTATGGGTTTTCACAGTGGATCAGAATCCTGCCAGGTGTGTATGGGGTTTTCACAGTGCATCAGGATCCTGCGACGTGTGTACGGGTTTTCACAGTGTATCATGATCTTGCCAGGTGTGTATGGGGTTTTCACTGTGTATCAGGATCCTGCCAGGGTTGTCTGGTGTTTTCACAGTGTTTCAGGATCCTGCCAGTTGTGTATGGGGTTTTCACAGTGGAACAGGATCCTGCCAGATGTGTATGGGATTTTCACAGTGTATCAGGATCCTGCCAGATGTGTATGGGGTTTCCACATTGTAACAGTATCCTGCCAGGCGTGTATGGGGTTTTCACAGTGGATCAGGATCCTGCCAGGTGTGTATGGGGTTTTCACAGTGTATCAGGGACCTGCCAGGTGTGTAAGGGATTTTCACAGTGTATCAGGATCCTGCCAGGTGTGTATGGGGTTTCACAGTGCATCAGGATCTGCCTGGTGTGTACAGGGTTTTCGCAGTGTATCAGGGTCCTGCCAGGTGTTTATGGGGTTTTCACAGTGGATCATGATCCTGCCAGATGTGTATGGGGTTTTCACCGTGTATCAGGAACCTGCCAGATGTGAATGGGGTTTCACAGTGGATCAGGATCCTGCCACGTGTGTATGGGGTTTTCACAGTGTATCAGGATTTTTCCAGGTGTGTATGGGGTTTTCACAGTGTGTCAGTTTCCTGCCAGATGTGTATGGGGTTTCACAGTGGATCAGGATCCTGCCCCGTGTGTATGGGTTTTAACAGTGTATCAGGATCCTGCCAGGTTTGTTTCGGGTTTTCACAGTGCATCAGGATCCTGCCACGTGTTATGGGTTTTCACAATGTATCAGGATCCTGCCAGATGTGAATGGTGTTTCACTGTGCATCAGGAAGCTGCCAGGTGTGCACGGGGTTTTCACGGTGTATCAGGGTCCTGCCAGGTGTGCATGGGGTTTCACTGTGTATCAGGATCCTGCCTGGTGGACATGGGGTTTTGACAGTGCATCATGGTCCTTCCAGGTGTGTATGGGGTTTTCACAGTGGATCGGGATCCTGCCAGTTGTGTATGGGATTTTCACAGTGGATCAGTGTCCTGCCAGGTGTGTCTGGTGTTTTCACAGTGTATCAGTGTACTGCCAGGTGTGTATGGGGTTTCTCAGTGTATCATAATCCTGCCAGGTGTGTTCGGGCTTTTCACAGTGTATTAGGAACCTGCCAGATGTGAATGTGGTTTCACAGTGGATCAGGATCCTGCCAGGTGTGTATGGGGTTTTAACAGTGTATCAGGATTTTTCCATTTGTGTATGGGGTTTTCACAGTGTGTCAGGATCGTGCCAGTTCTGTATGGGGTTTTCACAGTGTATAAAAAACCGTCCAGGTGTGTATGGGGTTTTCACAGTGGATCAGGATCCTGCCAGATGTGTATGGGGTTTTCACAGTGTATCAGGATCCTGCCGTGTGTGTGGGGTTTTCACAGTGGATCAGGATCCTGCCAGGTTTGTATGGGGTTTTCACAGTGGATCAGGATCCTTCCAGGTGTGTTTGGGGTTTTCACAGTGGATCAGGCTCCTTCCAGATGTGTATGGGGTTTTCACAGTGGATCAGGATCCAGCCAGGTGTGTATGGGGATTTCACAGTGCATCAGGATCCTGCCATGTGTGTATGGGGTTTTCACAGTGGATCAGGATCCTGCCAGGTGTGAATGGGGTTTTCACAGTGTGTCATGATCTTGCCAGGTTTGTATGGGTTTTCACAGTGGATCAGCATCCTGCCAGGTGTGTATGGGGTTTTCACAGTGCATAAGGAACCTGCCAGATGTGAATGTGGTTTCACAGTGGATCAGGATCCTGCCAGGTGTGTCTGGGGGTTTCACAGTGTACCAGGATCCTGCCAGGTGTGTATGCAGGTTTAAGAGTTTATCAGGATCCTGCCAGGTGTGTATGGCGGTTTCACGGCGTATCAGGATCCTGCCAGGTGTGTATGGGGGTTTCACAGTTTATCAGGATCCTGCCAGATGTGAATGGTGTTTCACTGTGCATCAGCAACCTGCCAGGTGTGTATGGGGTTTCACAGTGTATCAGCATCCTGCCCGATGTGAATGGGGCTTCACTGTGCATCAGGATCCTGCCAGGTGTGTATGGGGTTTTCACAGTGTATCAGTGTCCTGACAGGTGTGCATGGGGTTTCACAGTGTATCAGGGTCCTGCCAGGTGTGTTTGGGGTTTTCACTGTGTATCAGGATCCTGCCAGGTGTGTTTGGGGTTTGCACAGTGTATCAGGAACCTGCCAGGTGTGTATGGGGATTTCACAGTGGATCAGGATCCTGCCAGGTGTGTATGGCGTTTCACAGTGGATCAGGATCCTGCAAGGTGTGCATGGGGGTTTCATAGTGTATCAGGATCCTGCCAGGTGTGTATGGGGTTTTCACACTGGATCAGGATCCTGCCAGGTGTGTATGGGGTTTTCCAAGTGTATCAGGGTCCTGTCTGGTGTGTGTGGGGTTTTCACAGTGTATCAGGATCCTGCCAGGTGAGTATGGGCTTTTCACAGTGTATCAGGATCCTGCCAGGTGTGTATGGGGTTTTCACAGTGTATCAGGGTCCTGCCAGGTGCGTATGGGGTTTTCACAGTGGATCAGTATCCTGCCAGATGTCAATGGGGTCTCACCGTGGATCAGGATCCTGGCAGATGTGAATGGAGTTTCACAGTGGATCAGGATCCTGCCACGTGTGTATGGGGTTTTCACAGTGTATCAGGATTTTTCCAGGTGTGATTGGGGTTTTCACAGTGTGTCAGGATCCTGCCAGATGTGTATGGGGTTTCACAGTGGATCGGATCCTGCCAGGTTTGTATGGGGTTTTCACAGTGTATCAGGATCCTTCCAGGTGTGTTTGGAGTTTTCACAGTTGATCAGGATCCTGCCAGAAGTTTAGGGGGTTTTCACAGTGTATCAGGATCCTACCAGGTGTGTATGTGTTTTTTACAGTGGGTCAGGATCCTGCCAGGTGTGTATGGGGTTTTCAATGTTGTTCAGGATCCTTCCAGGTGTGTATGGGGATTTCACAGTGGATCAGGATCCTTCCAGATGTGTATGGGGTATTCACAGTGGATCAGGATCCTGCCAGGTGCGCATGGGATTTTCACAGTGCATCAGCATCCTGCCACATGTGTATGGGGTTTTCACAGAGGACCAGGATCCTGCCAGGTGTGTATGGGGTTTTCACAGTGTATCATGATCTTGCCAGGTGTGTATGGGTTTTCACAGTGGTACAGTATCCTGCGACGTGTGCATGGGTTTTCACAGTGTATCATGATCTTGCCAGGTCTCTATGGGGTTTCACAGTGGATCAGGATCCTGCCACGTGTGTATGGGTTTTCACAGTGTATCAGGATCCTGCCAGGTGTGTTTCGGGTTTTCACAGTGCATCAGGATCCTGCCACGTGTGTATGGGTTTTCACAGTGTATCAGGTTCCTGCCAGATGTGAATGGGGTTTCACTGTGCAGCAGGAACCTGCCAGGTGTGTACGGGGTTTTCACAGTGGATCAGGGTCCTGCCAGGTGTGTATGGGGTTTCACTGTGCATCAGGATCCTGCCTGGTGTACATGGGGTTTTCACAGTGCATCATGGTCCTGCCAGGTGTGTATGGGGTTTTCACAGTGTCTCAGAATCCTGCCAGGAGTGTATGGGGTTTTCACAGTGTATCAGGGTCCTGCCAGGTGTGTATGGGGTTTTCACAGTGGATCAGGATCCTGCCAGGTGTGTATGGGGTTTTCACGGTGGATCAGGACCCTGCCAGATGTGAATGGGGTTTCTCAGTGGATCAGGATCCTTCCAGGTGTGTATTGGGTTTTCACAGTGGATCAGGATCCTGCCAGATATGTATGGGGTTTTCACAGTGGATCAGGATCCTTCCAGGTGTGTATGGGGTTTTCACAGTGGATCAGGATCCTGCCAGGTGTGTATGGACGTTAAAGAGTTTATCAGGATCCTGCCAGGTGTGTATGTCGGTTTCACGGCGTATCAGGATCCTGCCAGGTGTGTATGGGGGTTTCACAGTCTATCAGGATCCTGCCAGATGTGAATGGTGTTTCACTGTGCATCAGCAACCTGCCAGGTGTGTATGGGGTTTCACAGTGTATAATGATCCTGCCAGATGTTAATGGGGTTTCACAGTGTATCAGGATCCTGCCAGTTGTGTATGGTGTTTTCACAGTGTGTCAGGATCCTGCCAGATGTGAATGGGGCTTCACTGTGCATCAGTATCCTGCCAGGTGTGTATGGGGTTTTCACAGCGTATCAGTGTCCTGCCAGGTGTGTATGGGGTTTCACAGTGTATCAGGGTCCTGCCAGGTGTGTATGGGGTTTTCACAGTGTTTCAGGATCCTGCCAGGTGTGTTTGGGGTTTGCACAGTGTATCAGGAATCTGCCAGGTGTGTATGGGGTTTTCACAGTGTATCAGGATCCTGCCAGGTGTGTATGGGGTTTTCACAGTGTATCAGGATCCTTCCAGGTGTGTATGGTGTTTTCACAGTGTATCAGGATCCTGCCAGTTGTGTATGGGTTTTTCACAGTGGATCAGGATCCTGCCAGATGTGTATGGGGATTCCACAGTGTAACATGATCTTGCCAGGTATGTATGGGGTTTTCACAGTGGATCAGGATCCTGCCAGGTGTGTATGGCGTTTCACAGTGGATCAGGATCCTGCAAGGTGTGTATGGGGGTTTCATAGTGTATTAGGATCCTGCCAGGTGTGTATGGGGTTTTCACAGTGGATCAGGATCCTGCCAGGTGTGTATGGGGTTATCCCAGTGTATCAGGGTCCTGTCTGGTGTCTGTGGGGTTTTCACAGAGTATCACGATCCTGCCAGGTGTGTATGGGGTTTTAACAGTGTATCAGTGTCCTGCCTGGTGCGTATGGGGTTTTCACAGTGGATCAGTATCCTGCCAGATGTGAATGGGGTCTCACAGTGGATCAGGATCCTGCCAGGTGTGTATGGGGTTTTCACAGTGTATCAGGACCCTGCCAGATGTGAATGGAGTTTCACAGTCGATCAGGATCCTGCCACGTGTGTATGGGGTTTTCACAGTGTATCAGGATCTTTCCAGGTGTGTATGGGGTTTTCACAGTGTGTCAGGATCCTGCCAGATGTGTATGGGGTTTCACAGTGGATATGGATCCTGTAGGTGTGTTTGGAGTTTTCACAGTTGATCAGGATCCTGCCAGATGTTTATGGGGTTTTCACAGTGTATCAGGATCCTACCAGGTGTGTATGGGTTTTTGACAGTGGATCAGGATCCTGCCAGGTGTGTATGGGGTTTTCAATGTGGATCAGGATCCTTCCAGGTGTGTATGGGGATTTCACAGTGGATCAGGATCCTTCCAGATGTGTATGGGGTATTCACAGTGGATCAGGATCCTGCCAGGTGTGTATGGGATTTTCACAGTGCATCTGTATCCTGCCACGTGTGTATGGGGTTTTCACAGAGGATCAGGATCCTGCCAGGTGTGTATGGGGTTTTCACAGTGTATCATGATCTTGCCAGGTGTGTATGGGTTTTCACAGTGGTGCAGTATCCTGCGACGTGTGCATGGGTTTTCACAGTGTATCATGATCTTGCCAGGAGTGTATGGGGTTTCACAGTGGATCAGGATCCTGCCACGTGTGTATGGGTTTTCACAGTGTATCAGGATCCTGCCAGGTGTGTTTCGGGTTTTCACAGTGCATCAGGATCCTGCCACGTGTGTATGGGTATTCACAGTGTATCAGGATCCTGCCAGATGTGAATGGGGTTTCACTGTGCAGCAGGAACCTGCCAGGTGTGTACGGGATTTTCACAGTGGTTCAGGGTCCTGCCAGGTGTGTATGGGGTTTCACTGTGCATCAGGATCCTGCCTGGTGTACATGGGGTTTTCACAGTGCATCATGGTCCTGCCATGTGTGTATGGGGTTTTCACAGTGTATCAGGATCCTGCCAGGTGTGTATGGGGTTTTCACCGTGTATCAGGGTCCTGCCAGTTGTGAATGGGGTTTCTCAGTGGATCAGGATCCTTCCAGGTGTGTATGGGGTTTTCACAGTGGATCAGGATACTCTCAGGTGTGCTTGGGGTTTTCACTGTGCATCAGTATCCTGCCAGGTGTGTATGGGGTTTTCACAGGGTATCAGGATCCTGCCACGTGTGTATGGGTTTTTCACAGTGTATCAGGATCCTGCCAGGTGTGTATGGGGGTTTCACAGTTTATCAGGATCCTGCCAGGTGTGCATTGGGTTTCACAGTGTATCAGGATTCTGCCAGGTGTGTATGGGGTCTTATCTGTGGATCAGGAACCTGCCAGGTGTTTATGGGGATTTCACAGTGTATCAGGATACTCTCAGGTGTGCATGTGGGTTTCACAGTGTATCAGGATCCTGCCAGGTGTGTATGGGGGTTCACAGTGTATCAGGATCCTGCCTCGTGTGTATGTGGGTTTCACAGTTTATCAGGATCTTGCCTGGTGTGTATGGGGTTTTCACAGAGTATCAGGATCCTGCAAGGTGTGTATTGGGGTTTCACAGTTTATCAGGATCCTGCCAGCTGTGTAAGTGGGTTTCACAGTTTATCAGGATCCTGCCAGGTGTGTATGGGGGTTTCACAGTTCATCAGGATCCTGCCAGGTGTGTATGGTGGTTTCACAGTTCATCAGGATCCTGCCTGGTGTGTCTGGGGGTTTCACAGTGGATCAGGATCATGCCTCGTGTGTATGTGGGTTTCACAGTTTATCAGGATCCTGCCAGGTGTGTATGGGGTTTTCACAGTTGATCAGGAACTTGCCAGGTGTGTATGGGGATTTCACAGTGTATCAGGATCCTGCCAGGTGTGTTTGGGGTTTTCACTGTGCATCAGGATCCTGCCAGTTGTGCATGGGGTTTTCACAGTGCATCAGTATCCTGCCAGGTGTGTTTGGGGTTTTCACAGTTGATCAGGAACCTGCCAGGTGTGTATGGGGATTTCACAGCGTATCAGGATCCTGCCAGGTGTGTATGTTTGTTTCACATTTTATCAGGATCCTGCCACGAGTGTATGGGGTTTCACAGTGGTTCAGGATCCTGCCAGGTGTGTATGGGGGTTTCACAGTTAATCAGGATCCTGCCTGGTGTGTATGGGGGTTTCACAGTTCATCAGGATCCTGCCTGGTGTGTCTGGGGGTTTCACAGTGTATCAGGATCCTGCCAGGTGTGTATGGGGTTTCACAGTTTATCAGGAACCTGCCAGATGTGAATGTCGTTTTCACAGTGTATCAGGATCCTGCCAGATGTGTATGGGGATTTCACAGTGCATCAGGATCCTTCCAGATGTGTATGGGGGTTTCACAATGTATCAGGATCCTACATCGTGTGTATGGGGTTTCACAGTTTATCAGGATCCTGCCAGGTGTGTATGTGTGTTTCACAGTCGATCCGGATCCTGCCTGGCGTGTATGGGGTTTCACAGTGGATCAGGATCCTGCCAGGGGTATATGTGGGTTTCCCAGTTTATCAGGATCCTGCCAGGTGCGTTTGGGGTTTTCCCTGTGCATCAGGATCCTGCCAGATGTGTATGGGGTTTTCACATTGCATCAGGATACTTCCAGGTGTGTCTGGGTCTTTCACAGTGTATCAGGATCCTGCCACGTGTGTATGGGGTTTCACCGTTTATCAGGATCCGGCCAGGTGTGTATGTGGGTTTCACAGTTTATCAGGATACTGCCTGGTCTGTCTGGGGTTTTCACAGTGTATCAGGATCCTGCCAGGTGTGTATGGGGGTTTCACAGTTTATCAGGATCCTGCCTGGTGTGTCTGGGGGTTTCACAGTTCATCAGGATCCTGCCAGGTGTGTATGTGGGTTTCACAGTTTATCAGGAACCTGCCAGATGTGAATGGGGTTTTCACAGTGCATCAGGATCCTGCCAGATGTGTATGGGGGTTTCACTGTGTATCAGGATCCTGCATCGATTGTATGGGGCTTCACAGTTCATCAGGATCCTGCCAGGTGTGTATGGGGTTTTCACAGTGTATCAGATTCCAGCCAGGTGTGTGTGGGGTTTTCACAGTGCATCAGTATCCTGCCAGGTGTGTATGTGATTTTCACTGTTTATCAGGATCCTGCCTGGTGTGTATGGGGTTTTCACAATGCATCAGGATCCTGCCAGGTGTGTATGTGGGTTTCACAGTTTATCAGGATCCTGCCTGGTGTGTATGGGGTTTCACAGTGGATCAGGATCCTGCCTCGTGTGTATGTGGGTTTCACAGTTTATCAGGATCTTGCCTGGTGTGTATGGGGTTTTCACAGAGTATCAGGATCCTGCAAGGTGTGTATTGGGGTTTCACAGTTTATCAGGATCCTGCCAGCTGTGTAAGTGGGTTTCACAGTTTATCAGGTTCCTGCCAGGTGTGTATGGGGGTTTCACAGTTCATCAGGATCCTGCCAGGTGTGTATGGTGGTTTCACAGTTCATCAGGATCCTGCCTGGTGTGTCTGGGGGTTTCACAGTGGATCAGGATCATGCCTCGTGTGTATGTGGGTTTGACAGTTTATCAGGATCCTGCCAGGTGTGTATGGGGGTGTCACAGTTTATCAGGATCCTGCCACATGTGTATGGGGTTTCACAGTGGTTCAGGATACTGCCAGGTGTGTTTGGGGTTTTCACTGTGCATCTGGATCCTGCCAGGTGTGTATGGGGTTTTCACAGTGTATCCGAATCCTGCCAGGTGTGTATTGTTTTTCATCGTGTATCAGGATCCTGCCAGGTGTGTTTGGGTTGTTCACAGTGTATCAGGATCCTGCCAGGTGTGTATGGTGAATTCACAGTGTATCAGGATCCTGCCAGGTGTGTGGGGGGTTTTCACAGTTCATCAGGAACTTACCAGGTGTGTATGGGGATTTCACAGTGTATCAGGATCCTGCCAGGTGTGTATGTTTGTTTCACATTTTATCAGGATCCTGCCACGAGTGTATGGGGTTTCACAGTGATTCAGGATCCTGCCAGGTGTGTATGGGGGTTTCACAGTTTATCAGGATCCTGCCAGGTGTGCATTGGGTTTCACAGTGTATCAGGATCCTGCCAGGTGTGTATGGGATTTTCACAGTGGATCAGGATCCTGCCAGGTGTGCATGGGTTTTTCACAGTGTATCAGGATCCTGCCAGGTGTGTGGGGGTTTTTTTCAGTGGATCAGGAACCTGCCAGGTGTTTATGGGGATTTCACAGTGTATCAGGATCCTGCCAGGTGTGTATGTGGGTTTCACAGTTTATCAGGATACTGCCAGGTGTGTATGGGGTTTTCACAGTGTATCAGGATCCTGTCAGGTGTGTCTGGGGGTTTCGCAGTTTATCAGGATCCTGCCAGGTGTGTATGTGGGTTGCACAGTTTATCAGGATCCTGCCAGGTGTGAATGGTGGTTTCACAGTGTATCAGGATCCTGCCAGGTGTGTATGGGTTTTTCACAGTGTATCAGGATCCTGCCAGGTGTGTCTGGGGGTTTCTCAGTTTATCAGGATCCTGCCAGGTGTGTATGTGGGTTTCACATTTTATCAGGATCTCGCCAGGTGTGTCTGGGGGTTTCACAGTTTATCAGGATCCTGCCAGGTGTGTATGGGGTTTTCACTGTGCATCAGGATCCTGCCAGATGTGTATGGTGTTTTCTCCGTGCATCAGGATCCTTCCAGATGTGTATGGGTGTTTCACAGTTTATCAGGATCCTGCCACGTGTGTATGGGGTTTCTCAGTTTATCAGGATCCTGCCAGGTGTGTATGGGGGTTTCACAGTTTATCAGGATCCTGCCACATGTGTATAGGGTTTCACAGTTGTTCAGGATACTGCCAGGTGTGTTTGGGGTTTTCACTGTGCATCAGTATCCTGCCAGGTGTGTATGGGGTTTTCACAGGGTATCAGGATCCTGCCACGTGTGTATGGGTTTTTCACAGTGTATCAGGATCCTGCCAGGTGTGTCTGGGGGTTTCTCAGTTTATCAGGATCCTGCCAGGTGTGTATGTGGGTTTCACAGTTTATCAGGATCTCGCCAGGTGTGTCTGGGGGTTTCTCAGTTTATCAGGATCCTGCCAGGTGTGTATGTGGGTTTCACAGTTTATCAGGATCCTGCCAGGTGTGCATTGGGTTTCACAGTGTATCAGGATTCTGCCAGGTGTGTATGGGGTCTTATCTGTGGATCAGGAACCTGCCAGGTGTTTATGGGGATTTCACAGTGTATCAGGATACTCTCAGGTGTGCATGTGGGTTTCACAGTGTATCAGGATCCTGCCAGGTGTGTATGGGGGTTCACAGTGGATCAGGATCCTGCCTCGTGTGTATGTGGGTTTCACAGTTTATCAGGATCTTGCCTGGTGTGTATGGGGTTTTCACAGAGTATCAGGATCCTGCAAGGTGTGTATTGGGGTTTCACAGTTTATCAGGATCCTGCCAGCTGTGTAAGTGGGTTTCACAGTTTATCAGGATCCTGCCAGGTGTGTATGGGGGTTTCACAGTTCATCAGGATCCTGCCAGGTGTGTATGGTGGTTTCACAGTTCATCAGGATCCTGCCTGGTGTGTCTGGGGGTTTCACAGTAGATCAGGATCATGCCTCGTGTGTATGTGGGTTTGACAGTTTATCAGGATCCTGCCAGGTGTGTATGGGGGTTTCACAGTTTATCAGGATCCTGCCACATGTGTATGGGGTTTCACAGTGGTTCAGGATACTGCCAGGTGTGTTTGGGGTTTTCACTGTGCATCTGGATCCTGCCAGGTGTGTATGGGGTTTTCACAGTGTATCCGAATCCTGCCAGGTGTGTATTGTTTTTCATAGTGTATCAGGATCCTGCCAGGTGTGTTTGGGTTGTTCACAGTGTATCAGGATACTGCCAGGTGTGTATGGTGAATTCACAGTGTATCAGGATCCTGCCAGGTGTGTGGGGGGTTTTCACAGTTGATCAGGAACTTACCAGGTGTGTATGGGGATTTCACAGTGTATCAGGATCCTGCCAGGTGTGTATGTTTGTTTCACATTTTATCAGGATCCTGCCACGAGTGTATGGGGTTTCACAGTGGTTCAGGATCCTGCCAGGTGTGTATGGGGGTTTCACAGTTTATCAGGATCCTGCCAGGTGTGCATTGGGTTTCACAGTGTATCAGGATCCTGCCAGGAGTGTATGGGATTTTCACAGTGGATCAGGATCCTGCCAGGTGTGTATGGGTTTTTCACAGTGTATCAGGATCCTGCCAGGTGTGTGGGGGGTTTCTTCAGTGGATCAGGAACCTGCCAGGTGTTTATGGGGATTTCACAGTGTATCAGGATCCTGCCAGGTGTGTATGTGGGTTTCACAGTTTATCAGGATACTGCCAGGTGTGTATGGGGTTTTCACAGTGTATCAGGATCCTGTCAGGTGTGTATGGGGGTTTCACAGTTTATCAGGATCCTGCCAGGTGTGTATGTGGGTTGCACAGTTTATCAGGATCCTGCCAGGTGTGAATGGTGGTTTCACAGTGTATCAGGATCCTGCCAGGTGTGTATGGGTTTTTCACAGTGTATCAGGATCCTGCCAGGTGTGTCTGGGGGTTTCTCAGTTTATCAGGATCCTGCCAGGTGTGTATGTGGGTTTCACAGTTTATCAGGATCTCGCCAGGTGTGTCTGGGGGTTTCACAGTTTATCAGGATCCTGTCAGGTGTGTATGGGGTTTTCACTGTGCATCAGGATCCTGCCAGATGTGTATGGTGTTTTCTCCGTGCATCAGGATCCTTCCAGATGTGTATGGGTGTTTCACAGTTTATCAGGATCCTGCCACGTGTGTATGGAGTTTCTCAGTTTATCAGGATCCTGCCAGGTGTGTATGGGGGTTTCACAGTTTATCAGGATCCTGCCACATGTGTATAGGATTTCACAGTTGTTCAGGATACTGCCAGGTGTGTTTGGGGTTTTCACTGTGCATCAGTATCCTGCCAGGTGTGTATGGGGTTTTCACAGGGTATCAGGATCCTGCCACGTGTGTATGGGTTTTTCACAGTGTATCAGGATCCTGCCAGGTGTGTATGGGGGTTTCACAGTTTATCAGGATCCTGCCAGGTGTGTATTGGGTTTCACAGTGTATCAGGATTCTGCCAGGTGTGTATGGGGTCTTATCTGTGGATCAGGAACCTGCCAGGTGTTTATGGGGATTTCACAGTGTATCAGGATACTCTCAGGTGTGTATGTGGGTTTCACAGTGTATCAGGATCCTGCCAGGTGTGTATGGGGTTTTCACAGTGGATCAGAATCCTGCCAGGTGTATATGGGGTTTTCACATTGTGTCAGGATTCTGCCAGGTGTGTATGGGGCCTTATCTGTGGATCAGGAACCTGCCAGGTGATTATGGGGATTTCACAGTGTATCAGGATACTCTCAGGTGTGTATGTGGCTTTCACAGTGTATCAGTATCCTGCCAGGTGTGCATGTGGGTTTCACAGTTTATCAGTATCCTGCCAGGCGTGCATGGGGGTTTCACAGTTTATCAGGATCCTGCCAGGTGTGTATGGGTGTTTCACATTCTATCAGGATCCTGCCAGGTGTGTATGGGGTTTTCACAGTCTATCAGGATCCTGCCAGGTGTGTATCGGGTTTTCACTGTGTATCAGGATCCTGCCAGGTGTGTAAGGGGTTTTCACAGTTTATCAGGATCCTGCCAGGTGTGTATGGGGGTTTCACAGTTTATCAGGATCCTGCCAGGTGTGTATGTGGGTTGCACAGTTTATCAGTATCCTGCCAGGTGTGTATGGGGGTTTCACAGTGTAGCAGGATCCTGCCAGGTGTGTATGGGTTTTTCACAGTGAATCAGGATCCTGCCAGGTGTGTATGGGGGTTTCACAGTTTATCAGGATCCTGCCAGGTGAGTTTGTCGGTTTCACAGTTTATCAGGATCCTGCCAGATGTGAGTGGGGTTTTCACAGTGCATCAGGATCCTGCCAGATGTGCATGGGGTTTTTACAGTGCATCAGGAACCTTCCAGATGTGTATGGGTGTTTCACAGTTCATCAGGATCCTGCCAGGTGTGTATGGGGTTTTCAAAGTATATCAGTATTCTGCCAGGTGTGCATGTGTGTTTCACAGTTTATCAGTCTCCTGCAAGGTGTGAATGGGGTTTTCACAGTCTATCAGGATCCTGCCAGGTGTGTATGGGGTTTTCACTGTGTATCAGGATCCTGCCAGGTGTGTATGGGGTTTTCACAGTTTATCAGGATCCTGCCAGGTGTGTATGGGGGTTTCACAGTTTATCAGGATCCTGCAAGGTGTGTATGGTGGTTTCACAGTTTATCAGGATCCTGCCAGGTGTGTATGTGAGTTGCACAGTTTATCAGTATCCTGCCAGGTGTGTATGGGGGTTTCACAGTGTATTAGTATCCTGCCAGGTGTGTATGGTTTTTCACAGTGTATCAGGATACTGCCAGGTGTGTATTGGGTTTTCACAGTTGATCAGGAACTTGCCAGGTGTGTATGGGGATTTCACAGTGTATCAGGTTCGTGCCAGGTGTGTATGTGTGTTTCACATTTTATCAGGATCCTGACACGTGTGTATGGGATTTCACAGTGGTTCAGGATCCTGCCAGGTGTGTTTGGGGTTTCAATGTGCATCAGGATACTGCCAGGTGTGTATGGGGTTTTCACAGTGTATCAGGATCCTGCCTGGTGTGTATGGGGTTTTCACAGTGTATCAGGATCCTGCCAGGTGTGTTTGGGGTTTTCACAGTGCATCAGTATCCGGCCAGGTGTGTTTGGGGTTTTCACAGTTGATCAGGAACCTGCCAGGTGCGTATGGGGATTTCACAGCGTATCAGGATCCTGCCAGGTGTGTATGTTTGTTTCACATTTTATCAGGATCCTGCCACGAGTGTATGGGGTTTCACAGTGGTTCAGGATCCTGCCAGGTGTGTATGGGGTTTTCACAGTGTATCAGGATCCTGCCAGGTGTGTATTTGGGTTTCACAGTTTATCAGTATCCTGCCTGGTGTGTATCGGGATTTCACAGTGCATCAGGATCCTGCCAGGTGTGTATGTGGGTTTCGCAGTTGATCAGGATCCTGCCAGATGTGTATGGGGTTTCACAGTGGATCAGGATCCTGCCAGGTGTGTATGTGGGTTTCACAGTTTATCAGTATCCTGCCAGGTGTATATGGGGGTTTCACAGTTTATCAGGATCCTGCCACATGTGTATGGGTATTCACAGTGGTTCAGGATCCTGCCTGGTGCGTTTGGGGTTTTCACTGTGCATCAGGATCCAGCCAGATGTGAATGGGGATTTCACAGTGCATCAGGATCCTGCCAGATGTGTATGTGGGTTTCACAGTTTATCAGGATCCTCCCAGGTGTGTATGGAAGTTTCACAGTGTATCAGGATCCTGCCAGATGTGTATGGGGTTTCCACAGTGCATCAGGATCCTTCCAGATGTGTCTGGGGGTTTCACAGTGTATCAGGATACTGCCACGTGTGTATGGCGTTTCACAGTTTATCAGGATCCTGCCAGGTGTGTATTTGGGTTTCACAGTTTATCAGGAACCTGCCTGGTGTGTCTGGGGTTTTCACAGTTTGTCAGGATCCTGTCAGGTGTATATGGCGTTTCACAGTGGATCAGGGTCCTGCCACGTGTGTATGGGGTTTTCACATTGTATCAGGATCCTGCCAGGTCTATATGGGGGTTTCACAGTTTATCAGGATCCTGCCAGGTGTGTATGTGGTTTTCACAGTTTATCAGGATCCTGCCAGGTGTGTCTGCGGGTTTCACAGTTCATCAGGATCCTGCCTGGTGTGTATGGGGGTTTCACAGTATATCAGGATCCTGCCTGGTGTGTCTGGGGGTTTCACAGTGTATCAGGATCCTGCCAGGTGTGTATGTGGGTTTCGTAGTTTATCAGGAACCTGCCAGATGTGAATGTGGTTTTCACAGTGTATCAGGATCCTGCCAGATGTGTATGGGGATTTCACAGTGCATCAGGATCCTTCCAGATGTGTATGGGGGTTTCACAATGTATCAGGATCCTACATCGTGTGTATGGGGTTTCACAGTTTATCAGGATCCTGCCAGGTGTGTATGTGTGTTTCACAGTCGATCCGGATCCTGCCTGGCGTGTATGGGGTTTCACAGTGGATCAGGATCCTGCCAGGGGTATATGTGGGTTTCCCAGTTTATCAGGATCCTGCCAGGTGCGTTTGGGGTTTTCACTGTGCATCAGGATCCTGCCAGATGTGTCTGGGGTTTTCACATTGCATCAGGATCCTTCCAGGTGTGTCTGGGTCTTTCACAGTGTATCAGGATCCTGCCACGTGTGTATGGGGTTTCACCGTTTATCAGGATCCGGCCAGGTGTGTATGTGGGTTTCACAGTTTATCAGGCTACTGCCTGGTCTGTCTGGGGTTTTCACAGTGTATCAGGATCCTGCCAGGTGTGTATGGGGGTTTCACAGTTTATCAGGATCCTGCCTGGTGTGTCTGGGGGTTTCACAGTTCATCAGGATCCTGCCAGGTGTGTATGTGGGTTTCATAGTTTATCAGGATCCTGCCAGGTGTGTATGGGGGTTTCATAGCAAATCAGGATCCTGCCAGGTGTGTATGGGGTTTTTCACAGTGGATCAGGATCCTGCCAGGTGTGTATGGGGTTTTCAAAGTTTGTCAGAATCCTGCCAGGTTTGTATGGGCATTTCACAGTGGATCAGGATCCTGCCAGATGTGTATGGGGTTTCACTGTGTATCAGGATCCTGCCAGGTGTGTATGGGGCTTTCACAGTGGATCAGGATCCTGCCAGGTGTGTCTGGGGTTTTCACAGTGTATCAGGATCCTGCCAGGTGTGTATGGGCGTCTCACAGTGTATCAGGAAAATGCCAGGTGTGTATGGGGTTTCACAGTGTATCAGGATCCTACCAGCTTTGCATGGGGTTTTCACAGTGGATCAGGATACTGCCAGGTGTGTCTGGGTTTTTCGCAGTTTATCAGGATCCTGCCAGGTGTGCATGGGGGTTTCACAGCTTATCATTATCCTGCCAGGTGTGTTTGGGGGTTTCATCGTTTATCAGGATTCTGCCAGTTGTGTTTGGGGTTTTCACAGCTTAACAGGTTCCTGTCGGTTGTGTATGGGGTTTTCACAGTGTATCAGGATACTGCCAGATGTGTTTGGGGGTTTCACAGTGTATCAGGACACTGCCAGGTTTGTATAGGGTTTTCACATTGTGTCAGGATCCTGCCAGGCGTGTATGGGGGTTTTACAGTGTATCAGGATCCTGCCAGGTGTGTATCTGGGTTTCGCAGTGTATCAGTATCCTGCCAGGTGTCCATGGGGTCTTCACAGTGGATCAGGATCCTGCCAGGTGTGCATGGGGGTTCCACAGTTAATCAGGATCCTGCCAGGTGTGTATGGGGTTTTCACAGTGTATCAGGATCCTGCCAGGTGTGTATGGGGGTTTCACATTGAATCAATGTCCTGCCTGGTGCTTCTGGGGTTTTCACAGTGGATCAGGATATGCCAGGTGTGTATGGGGTTTTCACAGTGTATCAGGATCCTGCCAGGTGTGTATACGGGTTTCATAGTTTATCAGGAAATAGCCAGGTGTGTATGGGGTTTTCACAGTGTACAAGATCCTGCCAGGTGTGCATGGGGGTTTCACAGTGTATCAGGATCCTGCCAGGTGTGTATGGGGGTTTCACAGTATATCAGGATCCTGCCAGGTGTGTATGGGGTTTCACTGTTTATCAGGATGCTGCCAGGTGTGTATGGGGGTTTCACAGTTTATCAGGATCCTGCCAGGTGTGTTTGGGTGTTTCACAGTTTATCAGGATCCTGCCAGGTGTGTATGGGGTTTTCATAGTGTATCAAGATCCTGCCAGATGTGTATGGGGATTACACAGTTTATCAGGATCCTGCCAGGTGTGTTTGGGTGTTTCACAGTTTATCAGGATCCTGCCAGGTGTGTCTGGGGTTTTCACAGTGTATCAGGATCCTGCCAGGTGTGTATGGGCGTCTCACAGTGTATCAGGAACATGCCAGGTGTGTATGGGGTTTCACAGTGTATCAGGATCCTGCCAGGTGTGTATGGGGGTTTCATAGTTTATCAGGATCCTGCCAGGTGTGTATGGGGTTTTCACAGTTTATCAGGATCCTGCCAGGTGTGTATGGGGTTTCATAGTTTATCAGGATCCTGCCAGGTGTG
This sequence comes from Heterodontus francisci, assembly GCF_036365525.1. NCBI lineage: Eukaryota > Metazoa > Chordata > Chondrichthyes > Heterodontiformes > Heterodontidae > Heterodontus > Heterodontus francisci. The sequence goes on along the minus strand of NW_027140601.1, from coordinate 1,310,786 downwards.
TATGAAGATTTCATAGTCTATCAGGATCCTGCCAGGTGTGTATGGGGTTTTCACAGTTTATCAGGATCCTGCCAGGTGTGTATGGGGTTTCATAGTTTATCAGGATCCTGCCAGGTGTGTATGAGGATTTCATAGTCTATCAGGATCCTGCCAGGTGTGTATGGGATTTCAACATTGGATCAGGAAACTGCCAGGAGTGTATGGTGGTTTCACAGTTCATCAGGATCCTGCCTGGTGTGTCTGGGGGTTTCACAGTGGATCAGGATCATGCCTCGTATGTATGTGGGTTTGACAGTTTATCAGGATCCTGCCAGGTGTGTATGGGGGTGTCACAGTTTATCAGGATCCTGCCACATGTGTATGGGGTTTCACAGTGGTTCAGGATACTGCCAGGTGTGTTTGGGGTTTTCACTGTGCATCTGGATCCTGCCAGGTGTGTATGGGGTTTTCACAGTGTATCCGAATCCTGCCAGGTGTGTATTGTTTTTCATCGTGTATCAGGATCCTGCCAGGTGTGTTTGGGTTGTTCACAGTGTATCAGGATCCTGCCAGGTGTGTATGGTGAATTCACAGTGTATCAGGATCCTGCCAGGTGTGTGGGGGGTTTTCACAGTTGATCAGGAACTTACCAGGTGTGTATGGGGATTTCACAGTGTATCAGGATCCTGCCAGGTGTGTATGTTTGTTTCACATTTTATCAGGATCCTGCCACGAGTGTATGGGGTTTCACAGTGATTCAGGATCCTGCCAGGTGTGTATGGGGGTTTCACAGTTTATCAGGATCCTGCCAGGTGTGCATTGGGTTTCACAGTGTATCAGGATCCTGCCAGGTGTGTATGGGATTTTCACAGTGGATCAGGATCCTGCCAGGTGTGCATGGGTTTTTCACAGTGTATCAGGATCCTGCCAGGTGTGTGGGGGTTTTTTTCAGTGGATCAGGAACCTGCCAGGTGTTTATGGGGATTTCACAGTGTATCAGGATCCTGCCAGGTGTGTATGTGGGTTTCACAGTTTATCAGGATACTGCCAGGTGTGTATGGGGTTTTCACAGTGTATCAGGATCCTGTCAGGTGTGTCTGGGGGTTTCGCAGTTTATCAGGATCCTGCCAGGTGTGTATGTGGGTTGCACAGTTTATCAGGATCCTGCCAGGTGTGAATGGTGGTTTCACAGTGTATCAGGATCCTGCCAGGTGTGTATGGGTTTTTCACAGTGTATCAGGATCCTGCCAGGTGTGTCTGGGGGTTTCTCAGTTTATCAGGATCCTGCCAGGTGTGTATGTGGGTTTCACATTTTATCAGGATCTCGCCAGGTGTGTCTGGGGGTTTCACAGTTTATCAGGATCCTGCCAGGTGTGTATGGGGTTTTCACTGTGCATCAGGATCCTGCCAGATGTGTATGGTGTTTTCTCCGTGCATCAGGATCCTTCCAGATGTGTATGGGTGTTTCACAGTTTATCAGGATCCTGCCACGTGTGTATGGGGTTTCTCAGTTTATCAGGATCCTGCCAGGTGTGTATGGGGGTTTCACAGTTTATCAGGATCCTGCCACATGTGTATAGGGTTTCACAGTTGTTCAGGATACTGCCAGGTGTGTTTGGGGTTTTCACTGTGCATCAGTATCCTGCCAGGTGTGTATGGGGTTTTCACAGGGTATCAGGATCCTGCCACGTGTGTATGGGTTTTTCACAGTGTATCAGGATCCTGCCAGGTGTGTCTGGGGGTTTCTCAGTTTATCAGGATCCTGCCAGGTGTGTATGTGGGTTTCACAGTTTATCAGGATCTCGCCAGGTGTGTCTGGGGGTTTCTCAGTTTATCAGGATCCTGCCAGGTGTGTATGTGGGTTTCACAGTTTATCAGGATCCTGCCAGGTGTGCATTGGGTTTCACAGTGTATCAGGATTCTGCCAGGTGTGTATGGGGTCTTATCTGTGGATCAGGAACCTGCCAGGTGTTTATGGGGATTTCACAGTGTATCAGGATACTCTCAGGTGTGCATGTGGGTTTCACAGTGTATCAGGATCCTGCCAGGTGTGTATGGGGGTTCACAGTGGATCAGGATCCTGCCTCGTGTGTATGTGGGTTTCACAGTTTATCAGGATCTTGCCTGGTGTGTATGGGGTTTTCACAGAGTATCAGGATCCTGCAAGGTGTGTATTGGGGTTTCACAGTTTATCAGGATCCTGCCAGCTGTGTAAGTGGGTTTCACAGTTTATCAGGATCCTGCCAGGTGTGTATGGGGGTTTCACAGTTCATCAGGATCCTGCCAGGTGTGTATGGTGGTTTCACAGTTCATCAGGATCCTGCCTGGTGTGTCTGGGGGTTTCACAGTAGATCAGGATCATGCCTCGTGTGTATGTGGGTTTGACAGTTTATCAGGATCCTGCCAGGTGTGTATGGGGGTTTCACAGTTTATCAGGATCCTGCCACATGTGTATGGGGTTTCACAGTGGTTCAGGATACTGCCAGGTGTGTTTGGGGTTTTCACTGTGCATCTGGATCCTGCCAGGTGTGTATGGGGTTTTCACAGTGTATCCGAATCCTGCCAGGTGTGTATTGTTTTTCATAGTGTATCAGGATCCTGCCAGGTGTGTTTGGGTTGTTCACAGTGTATCAGGATACTGCCAGGTGTGTATGGTGAATTCACAGTGTATCAGGATCCTGCCAGGTGTGTGGGGGGTTTTCACAGTTGATCAGGAACTTACCAGGTGTGTATGGGGATTTCACAGTGTATCAGGATCCTGCCAGGTGTGTATGTTTGTTTCACATTTTATCAGGATCCTGCCACGAGTGTATGGGGTTTCACAGTGGTTCAGGATCCTGCCAGGTGTGTATGGGGGTTTCACAGTTTATCAGGATCCTGCCAGGTGTGCATTGGGTTTCACAGTGTATCAGGATCCTGCCAGGAGTGTATGGGATTTTCACAGTGGATCAGGATCCTGCCAGGTGTGTATGGGTTTTTCACAGTGTATCAGGATCCTGCCAGGTGTGTGGGGGGTTTCTTCAGTGGATCAGGAACCTGCCAGGTGTTTATGGGGATTTCACAGTGTATCAGGATCCTGCCAGGTGTGTATGTGGGTTTCACAGTTTATCAGGATACTGCCAGGTGTGTATGGGGTTTTCACAGTGTATCAGGATCCTGTCAGGTGTGTATGGGGGTTTCACAGTTTATCAGGATCCTGCCAGGTGTGTATGTGGGTTGCACAGTTTATCAGGATCCTGCCAGGTGTGAATGGTGGTTTCACAGTGTATCAGGATCCTGCCAGGTGTGTATGGGTTTTTCACAGTGTATCAGGATCCTGCCAGGTGTGTCTGGGGGTTTCTCAGTTTATCAGGATCCTGCCAGGTGTGTATGTGGGTTTCACAGTTTATCAGGATCTCGCCAGGTGTGTCTGGGGGTTTCACAGTTTATCAGGATCCTGTCAGGTGTGTATGGGGTTTTCACTGTGCATCAGGATCCTGCCAGATGTGTATGGTGTTTTCTCCGTGCATCAGGATCCTTCCAGATGTGTATGGGTGTTTCACAGTTTATCAGGATCCTGCCACGTGTGTATGGAGTTTCTCAGTTTATCAGGATCCTGCCAGGTGTGTATGGGGGTTTCACAGTTTATCAGGATCCTGCCACATGTGTATAGGATTTCACAGTTGTTCAGGATACTGCCAGGTGTGTTTGGGGTTTTCACTGTGCATCAGTATCCTGCCAGGTGTGTATGGGGTTTTCACAGGGTATCAGGATCCTGCCACGTGTGTATGGGTTTTTCACAGTGTATCAGGATCCTGCCAGGTGTGTATGGGGGTTTCACAGTTTATCAGGATCCTGCCAGGTGTGTATTGGGTTTCACAGTGTATCAGGATTCTGCCAGGTGTGTATGGGGTCTTATCTGTGGATCAGGAACCTGCCAGGTGTTTATGGGGATTTCACAGTGTATCAGGATACTCTCAGGTGTGTATGTGGGTTTCACAGTGTATCAGGATCCTGCCAGGTGTGTATGGGGTTTTCACAGTGGATCAGAATCCTGCCAGGTGTATATGGGGTTTTCACATTGTGTCAGGATTCTGCCAGGTGTGTATGGGGCCTTATCTGTGGATCAGGAACCTGCCAGGTGATTATGGGGATTTCACAGTGTATCAGGATACTCTCAGGTGTGTATGTGGCTTTCACAGTGTATCAGTATCCTGCCAGGTGTGCATGTGGGTTTCACAGTTTATCAGTATCCTGCCAGGCGTGCATGGGGGTTTCACAGTTTATCAGGATCCTGCCAGGTGTGTATGGGTGTTTCACATTCTATCAGGATCCTGCCAGGTGTGTATGGGGTTTTCACAGTCTATCAGGATCCTGCCAGGTGTGTATCGGGTTTTCACTGTGTATCAGGATCCTGCCAGGTGTGTAAGGGGTTTTCACAGTTTATCAGGATCCTGCCAGGTGTGTATGGGGGTTTCACAGTTTATCAGGATCCTGCCAGGTGTGTATGTGGGTTGCACAGTTTATCAGTATCCTGCCAGGTGTGTATGGGGGTTTCACAGTGTAGCAGGATCCTGCCAGGTGTGTATGGGTTTTTCACAGTGAATCAGGATCCTGCCAGGTGTGTATGGGGGTTTCACAGTTTATCAGGATCCTGCCAGGTGAGTTTGTCGGTTTCACAGTTTATCAGGATCCTGCCAGATGTGAGTGGGGTTTTCACAGTGCATCAGGATCCTGCCAGATGTGCATGGGGTTTTTACAGTGCATCAGGAACCTTCCAGATGTGTATGGGTGTTTCACAGTTCATCAGGATCCTGCCAGGTGTGTATGGGGTTTTCAAAGTATATCAGTATTCTGCCAGGTGTGCATGTGTGTTTCACAGTTTATCAGTCTCCTGCAAGGTGTGAATGGGGTTTTCACAGTCTATCAGGATCCTGCCAGGTGTGTATGGGGTTTTCACTGTGTATCAGGATCCTGCCAGGTGTGTATGGGGTTTTCACAGTTTATCAGGATCCTGCCAGGTGTGTATGGGGGTTTCACAGTTTATCAGGATCCTGCAAGGTGTGTATGGTGGTTTCACAGTTTATCAGGATCCTGCCAGGTGTGTATGTGAGTTGCACAGTTTATCAGTATCCTGCCAGGTGTGTATGGGGGTTTCACAGTGTATTAGTATCCTGCCAGGTGTGTATGGTTTTTCACAGTGTATCAGGATACTGCCAGGTGTGTATTGGGTTTTCACAGTTGATCAGGAACTTGCCAGGTGTGTATGGGGATTTCACAGTGTATCAGGTTCGTGCCAGGTGTGTATGTGTGTTTCACATTTTATCAGGATCCTGACACGTGTGTATGGGATTTCACAGTGGTTCAGGATCCTGCCAGGTGTGTTTGGGGTTTCAATGTGCATCAGGATACTGCCAGGTGTGTATGGGGTTTTCACAGTGTATCAGGATCCTGCCTGGTGTGTATGGGGTTTTCACAGTGTATCAGGATCCTGCCAGGTGTGTTTGGGGTTTTCACAGTGCATCAGTATCCGGCCAGGTGTGTTTGGGGTTTTCACAGTTGATCAGGAACCTGCCAGGTGCGTATGGGGATTTCACAGCGTATCAGGATCCTGCCAGGTGTGTATGTTTGTTTCACATTTTATCAGGATCCTGCCACGAGTGTATGGGGTTTCACAGTGGTTCAGGATCCTGCCAGGTGTGTATGGGGTTTTCACAGTGTATCAGGATCCTGCCAGGTGTGTATTTGGGTTTCACAGTTTATCAGTATCCTGCCTGGTGTGTATCGGGATTTCACAGTGCATCAGGATCCTGCCAGGTGTGTATGTGGGTTTCGCAGTTGATCAGGATCCTGCCAGATGTGTATGGGGTTTCACAGTGGATCAGGATCCTGTCAGGTGTGTATGTGGGTTTCACAGTTTATCAGTATCCTGCCAGGTGTATCTGGGGGTTTCACAGTTTATCAGGATCCTGCCACATGTGTATGGGTATTCACAGTGGTTCAGGATCCTGCCTGGTGCGTTTGGGGTTTTCACTGTGCATCAGGATCCAGCCAGATGTGAATGGGGATTTCACAGTGCATCAGGATCCTGCCAGATGTGTATGTGGGTTTCACAGTTTATCAGGATCCTCCCAGGTGTGTATGGAAGTTTCACAGTGTATCAGGATCCTGCCAGATGTGTATGGGGTTTCCACAGTGCATCAGGATCCTTCCAGATGTGTCTGGGGGTTTCACAGTGTATCAGGATACTGCCACGTGTGTATGGCGTTTCACAGTTTATCAGGATCCTGCCAGGTGTGTATTTGGGTTTCACAGTTTATCAGGAACCTGCCTGGTGTGTCTGGGGTTTTCACAGTTTGTCAGGATCCTGTCAGGTGTATATGGCGTTTCACAGTGGATCAGGGTCCTGCCACGTGTGTATGGGGTTTTCACATTGTATCAGGATCCTGCCAGGTCTATATGGGGGTTTCACAGTTTATCAGGATCCTGCCAGGTGTGTATGTGGTTTTCACAGTTTATCAGGATCCTGCCAGGTGTGTCTGCGGGTTTCACAGTTCATCAGGATCCTGCCTGGTGTGTATGGGGGTTTCACAGTATATCAGGATCCTGCCTGGTGTGTCTGGGGGTTTCACAGTGTATCAGGATCCTGCCAGGTGTGTATGTGGGTTTCGTAGTTTATCAGGAACCTGCCAGATGTGAATGTGGTTTTCACAGTGTATCAGGATCCTGCCAGATGTGTATGGGGATTTCACAGTGCATCAGGATCCTTCCAGATGTGTATGGGGGTTTCACAATGTATCAGGATCCTACATCGTGTGTATGGGGTTTCACAGTTTATCAGGATCCTGCCAGGTGTGTATGTGTGTTTCACAGTCGATCCGGATCCTGCCTGGCGTGTATGGGGTTTCACAGTGGATCAGGATCCTGCCAGGGGTATATGTGGGTTTCCCAGTTTATCAGGATCCTGCCAGGTGCGTTTGGGGTTTTCACTGTGCATCAGGATCCTGCCAGATGTGTCTGGGGTTTTCACATTGCATCCGGATCCTTCCAGGTGTGTCTGGGTCTTTCACAGTGTATCAGGATCCTGCCACGTGTGTATGGGGTTTCACCGTTTATCAGGATCCGGCCAGGTGTGTATGTGGGTTTCACAGTTTATCAGGCTACTGCCTGGTCTGTCTGGGGTTTTCACAGTGTATCAGGATCCTGCCAGGTGTGTATGGGGGTTTCACATTTTATCAGGATCCTGCCTGGTGTGTCTGGGGGTTTCACAGTTCATCAGGATCCTGCCAGGTGTGTATGTGGGTTTCATAGTTTATCAGGATCCTGCCAGGTGTGTATGGGGGTTTCATAGCAAATCAGGATCCTGCCAGGTGTGTATGGGGTTTTTCACAGTGGATCAGGATCCTGCCAGGTGTGTATGGGGTTTTCAAAGTTTGTCAGAATCCTGCCAGGTTTGTATGGGCATTTCACAGTGGATCAGGATCCTGCCAGATGTGTATGGGGTTTCACTGTGTATCAGGATCCTGCCAGGTGTGTATGGGGCTTTCACAGTGGATCAGGATCCTGCCAGGTGTGTCTGGGGTTTTCACAGTGTATCAGGATCCTGCCAGGTGTGTATGGGCGTCTCACAGTGTATCAGGAAAATGCCAGGTGTGTATGGGGTTTCACAGTGTATCAGGATCCTACCAGCTGTGCATGGGGTTTTCACAGTGGATCAGGATACTGCCAGGTGTGTCTGGGTTTTTCGCAGTTTATCAGGATCCTGCCAGGTGTGCATGGGGGTTTCACAGCTTATCATTATCCTGCCAGGTGTGTTTGGGGGTTTCATCGTTTATCAGGATTCTGCCAGTTGTGTTTGGGGTTTTCACAGCTTAACAGGTTCCTGTCGGTTGTGTATGGGGTTTTCACAATTTATCAGGATCCTGCCAGGTGTGTATGGGGGTTTCACAGTTTATCAGGATCCTGCCAGGTGTGTATGGGGTTTTCACAGTGTATCAGGATCCTGCCAGGTGTGTATGGGGGTTTCACAGTTTATCAGGATCCTGCCAGGTGTGTATGGGGTCTTCACAGTGTATCAGTATCCTGCCAGGTGTGTATGCGGTTTTCACAGTTTATCAGGATCCTGCCAGGTGTGTATGGGGTTTTCACAGTTTATCAGGATCCTGCCAGGTGTGTATGGGGGTTTCATAGTTTATCACGATCCTGCCAGTTGTGTATGGGGCTTTCACTGTATATCAGGATCCTACCAGGTGTGTATGGGGTTTTCACAGTGGATCAGGATCCTGCCAGGTGTGTATGGGTTTATCACAGTTTAGCAGGATCCTGCCAGGTGTGCATGGGCGTTTCACAGTTTATCAGGATCCTGCCAGGTGTGTATGGGGTTTTCACAGTGTATCAGGGTCCTGCCAGGTGTGTATGGGGGTTTCACAGTGTATCAGGGTCCTGCCAGGTGAGTGTGGTGTTTTCACAGTGTATCAGGGTCCTGCCTGGTTAGTATGGGGTTTTCACAGTTTATCAGGATCCTGCCAGATGTGTATGGGGGTTTCACAGTTTATCAGGATCCTGCCAGGTGTGTATGGGGTTTTCACAGTTTATCAGCATCCTGCCAGGTGTGTATGGGTATTTCACTGTTTTTCAGTATCCTGCCAGGTGTGTATGGGTTTTCACAGTTTATCAGGATCCTGCCAGGTGTGCATGGGGGTTTCACAGTTTATCAGGATCCTGCCAGGTGTGTGTGGGGTTTTCACAGTTTATCAGGATCCTGCCAGGTGTGTATGGGGGTTTCACAGTTTATCAGGATCCTGCAAGGTGCGTATGGGGTTTTCACAGTGCATCAGGGTGCTGCCAGGTGTGTATGGGGGTTTCACAGTGTATCAGGATCCTGCCACGTGAGTATGTGGTTTTCACAGTTTATCAGAATTCTGCCAGGTGTTTATGGGGGTTTCGCTGTTTATCAGGATCCTGCCAGGTGTGTATGAGTGTTTCACAGTTTATCAGGATCCTGCCAGGTGTGTATTGGGTTTTCACAGTTTAACAGGATCCTGCCAAATGTTTATGGTTATTTCACAGTTTAACAGGATCCTGCCAGGTGTGTGTGGGTTTTCACAGTTTATCAGGTTCCTGCCAGGTGTGTATGGGGGTTTCACAGTTTATCAGGATCCTGCCAGGTGTGTATGGGGTTTTCACAGTTTATCAGGATCCTGCCAGGTGTGTATGGGATTTTCATAGTTTATCAGGATCCTGCCAGGTGTGTATGAAGGTTTCATAGTTTATCAGGATCCTGCCAGGTGTGTATGGGATTTTCACAGTGCATCAGGATCCTGCCAGGTGTGTATGGGGTTTTCACAGTGGATCAGGAAGCTTCCCGGTGTGTATGGGGGTTTCATAGTTTATCAGGATCCTGCCAGGTGTGTCTGGGGTTTTCACAGTGTATCAGGATCCTGCCAGCTGTGTATGGGGGTTTCACAGTGTATCAGGATCCTGCCAGGTGTGTATGTGGTTTTTACAGCGGATCAGTATCCTGCCAGGTGTGTTTGGGGTTTTCACAGTGGATCAGGATCCTGCCCGGTGTGTATAGGGTTTTCACAGTGTATCAGGTTCCTGCCATGTGTGTGGGGTTTTCACAGTATTTCAGGATCTGCCAGGTGTGTATGAGTGTTTCACAGTTTATCAGGATCCTGCCAGGTGTGTATTGGGTTTTCACAGTTTAACAGGATCCTGCCAAATGTTTATGGTTATTTCACAGTTTAACAGGATCCTGCCAGGTGTGTGTGGGTTTTCACAGTTTATCAGGTTCCTGCCAGGTGTGTATGGGGGTTTCACAGTTTATCAGACTCCTGCCAGGTGTGTACGGGTGTTTCACAGTTTCTCAGGATCCTGCCAGGTGTGTCTGGGGTTTTCACAGTGTATCAAGATCCTGCCAGGTGTGCATGGGGTTTTCACAGTTTATCAGGATCCTGCCAGGTGTATATGGGGGTTTCACAGTGTATCATGATCCTGCCAGGTGAGTATGGGGTTTTCACAGTTTATCAGAATTCTGCCAGGTGTTTATGGGGGTTTCGCAGTTTATCAGGATCCTGCCAGGTGTGTATGAGTGTTTCACAGTTTATCAGGATCCTGCCAGGTGTGTATGAAGGTTTCATAGTTTATCAGGATCCTGCCAGGTGTGTATGGGGTTTTCACAGTGGATCAGGAAGCTGCCCGGTGTGTATGGGGGTTTCATAGTTTATCAGGATCCTGCCAGCTGTATCTGGGGTTTTCACAGTGTGTCAGGATCCTGCCAGCTGTGTATGGGGTTTTCACAGTGTATCAGGATCCTGCCAGGTGTGTATGCAGTTTTTACAGCGGATCAGTATCCTGCCAGGTGTGTTTGGGGTTTTCACAGTGGATCAGGATCCTGCCCGGTGTGTATAGGGTTTGCACAGTGTATCAGGTTCCTGCCAGGTGTGTATGGGGTTTTCACAGTATATCAGGATCTGCCAGGTGTGTATGGGGGTTTTCACAGAGTATCAGGATCCTGCCAGGTGTGCATGGGCATTTCACAGAATTTCAGGATACTGCCACGTGTGTATGGGGTTTTCACAGTGGATTAGGATGCTGCCAGGTGTGTATGGGGTTTTCACAGTTAATCAAGATCCTGCCAGGTGTGTATGTGGGTTTCACAGTGTATCAGGATCCTGCCAGGTGTGTATGGGGTTTCACAGATTATCAGGATGCTGCCAGGTGTGTATGGGGGTTTCACAGATAATCAGGATCCTGCCAGGTGTGTATGGGGGTTTCACAGTTTATCAGGATCCTGCCAGGTGTGTATGGGGTTTTCACAGTGTATCAAGATCCTGCCCGGTGTGTATGGGGATTTTACATTTTATCAGGATCCTGCCAGGTTTGTATGGGTGTTTCACAGTTTATCAGGATCCTGCCAGGTGTGTATGGGGTTTCACAGTTTATCAGACTCCTGCCAGGTGTGTACGGGTGTTTCACAGTTTCTCAGGATCCTGCCAGGTGTGTCTGGGGATTTCACAGTGTATCAAGATCCTGCCAGGTGTGCATGGGGTTTTCACAGTTTATCAGGATCCTGCCAGGTGTATATGGGGGTTTCACAGTTTATCAGGATCCTGCCAGGTGTGTATGGGGTTTTCACAGTTTATCAGGATCCTGCCAGTTGTGTATGGGGGTTTCACAGTTTATCAGGCTCCTGCCAGCTGTGTATGGGGTTTTCACAGTGTATCAGGATCCTGCCAGGTGTGTATGTGGTTTTCACAGTGGATCAGTATCCTGCCAGGTGTGTTTGGGTTTTTCACAGTTTATCAGGATACTGCCAGGTGTGTATGGGGGTTTCATAGTTTATCAGAATCCTGACAGCTGTGTTTGGGGGTTTCATAGTTCTTCAGGATCCTGCCGGGTGTGTATGGGGTTTTCACAGTGTATCAAGATACTGCCAGGTGTGTATGGGGTTTTCACAGTTTATCAGGATCCTGCCAGGTGTGTATGGGGGTTTCACAGTTTATCAGGATCCTGCCAGGTGTGTATGGGGTTTTCACAGTGTATCAGGATCCTGCCAGGTGTGTATGGGGGTTTCACAGTTTATCAGGATCCTGCCAGGTGTGTATGGGGTCTTCACAGTGTATCAGTATCCTGCCAGGTGTGTATGCGGTTTTCACAGTTTATCAGGATCCTGCCAGGTGTGTATGGGGTTTTCACAGTTTATCAGGATCCTGCCAGGTGTGTATGGGGGTTTCATAGTTTATCACGATCCTGCCAGTTGTGTATGGGGCTTTCACAGTATATCAGGATCCTACCAGGTGTGTATGGGGTTTTCACAGTGGATCAGGATCCTGCCAGGTGTGTATGGGGTTTTCACAGTTTATCAGCATCTTGCCAGGTGTGTCTGGGGTTTCATAGTTTATCAGGATCCTGCCAGGTGTGTACGAAGATTTCATAGTCTATCAGGATCCTGCCAGGTGTGTATGGGATTTTCACAGTGTATCAGGATCCTGCCAGGTGTGTATGGGGTTTCAACATTGGATCAGGAAACTGCCAGGAGTGTATGGGGGATTCATATTTTATCAGGATACTGCCAGGTGTGTCTGGGGTTTTCACAGTTTATCAGGATCCTGCCCGGTCTTTATGGGGGTTTTCACAGTGTATCAGGATCCTGCCAGGTGTGTATGGGGTTTTCACAGTGTATCAGGATCCTACCAGGTGTGTATGGGGATTTCACAGCGCCTCAGGATCCTGCCAGGTGTGTATGGGGTTTCCACAGTGTATCAGGATCCTGCCAGGTGTGTATGGGGGTTTCACAGTTTATCAGGATCCTGCCAGGTGTGTATGGTGTCTTCACAGTGTATCAGGATCCTGCCAGGTGTGTATGCGGTTTTCACAGTTTTTCAGGATCCTGCCAGGTGTGTATGGGGTTTTCACAGTTTATCAGGATCCTGCCAGGTGTGTATGGGGGTTTCATAGTTTATCACGATCCTGCCAGTTGTGTATGGGGTTTTCACAGTATATCAGGATCCTACCAGGTGTGTATGGGGTTTTCACAGTGGATCAGGATCCTGCCAGGTGTGTATGGGGTTTTCACAGTTTATCAGCATCTTGCCAGGTGTGTCTGGGGTTTCATAGTTTATCAGGATCCTGCCAGGTGTGTATGAAGATTTCATAGTCTATCAGGATCCTGCCAGGTGTGTATGGGTTTTTCACAGTGTATCAGGATCCTGCCAGGTGTGTATGGGGTTTCAACATTGGATCAGGAACCTGCCAGGAGTGTATGGGGGATTCATATTTTATCAGGATCCTGCCAGGTGTGTCTGGGGTTTTCACAGTTTATCATGATCCTGCCCGGTCTGTATGGGGGTTTTCAAAGTGTATCAGGATCCTGCCAGGTATGTATGGGGTTTTCACAGTGTATCAGGATCCTGCCAGGTGTGTATGGGGATTTCACAGCGCCTCAGGATCCTGCCAGGTGTGTATGGGGTTTCCACAGTGTATCAGGATCCTGCCAGGTGTGTTTGAGGTTGTCACAGAGTATCAGGATCCTGCCAGGTGTGCATGGGGTTTTCACAGTATATCAGGATCCTGCCAGGTGTGTATGGAGTTTTCACAGTGGATCAGGATGCTGCCATGTGTGTGGGGGTTTCACAGTATATCAGGATGCTGCCAGGTGTGCATGGGGGTTTCACAGTGTATCAGGATCCTGCCAGGTGTGTATGGCGTTTCACTGTTAATCAGGATGCTCCCAGGTGTGTATGGGGGTTTCACAGTTTATCAGGATCCTGCCAGGTGTGTTTGGGGGTTTCACAGTTTATCAGGATCCTGCCAGGTGTGTATGGGGTTTTCACAGTGTATCAAGATCCTGCCAGGTGTGTATGGGGATTTCACCGTTTATCAGGATCCTGCCAGGTGTGTATGTGGTTTTCACAGTGGATCAGGATCCGGCCAGGTGTGTATGGGGTTTTCACAGTTTATCAGGATCCTGCCAAGTGTGCATGTGTGTTTCATAGTTTATCAGGATCCTGCCAGGTGTGTATGGGGTTTCAATATTTTATCAGGATCCTGCCAGGTGTGTCTGGGGTTTTCACAGTTTCTCAGGATCCTGCCCGGTCTGTATGGGGGTTTTCACAGTGTATCAGGATCCTGCCAGGTGTGTATGGGGTTTTCACAGTTTCTCAGGATCCTGCCAGGTGTGTCTGGGGTTTTCACAGTGTATCAAGATCCTGCCAGGTGTGCATGGGGTTTTCACAGTTTATCAGGATCCTGCCAGGTGTATATGGGTGTTTCACAGTGTATCATGATCCTGCCAGGTGAGTATGGGGTTTTCACAGTTTATCAGAATTCTGCCAGGTGTTTATGGGGGTTTCGCAGTTTATCAGGATCCTGCCAGGTGTGTATGAGTGTTTCACAATTTATCAGGATCCTGCCAGGTGTGTATTGGGTTTTCACAGTTTAACAGGATCCTGCCAATTGTTTATGGGGATTTCACAGTTTATCAGGATCATGCCAGGTGTGTGTGGGTTTTCACAGTTTATCAGGTTCCTGCCAGGTGTGTATGGGGGTTTCACAGTTTATCAGGATCCTGCCAGGTGTGTATGGGGTTTTCACAGTTTATCAGGATCCTGCCAGGTGTGTATGGGATTTTCATAGTTTATCAGGATCCTGCCAGGTGTGTATGAAGGTTTCATAGTTTATCAGGATCCTGCCAGGTGTGTATGGGATTTTCACAGTGCATCAGGATCCTGCCAGGTGTGTATGGGGTTTTCACAGTGGATCAGGAAGCTGCCCGGTGTGTATGGGGGTTTCATAGTTTATCAGGATCCTGCCAGGTGTGTCTGGGGTTTTCACAGTGTATCAGGATCCTGCCAGCTGTGTATGGGGGTTTCACAGTGTATCAGGATCCTGCCAGGTGTGTATGCAGTTTTTACAGCGGATCAGTATCCTGCCAGGTGTGTTTGGGGTTTTCACAGTGGATCAGGATCCTGCCCGGTGTGTATAGGGTTTTCACAGTGTATCAGGTTCCTGCCAGGTGTGTATGGGGTTTTCACAGTATATCAGGATCTGCCAGGTGTGTATGGGGGTTTTCACAGAGTATCAGGATCCTGCCAGGTGTGCATGGGCATTTCACAGAATTTCAGGATACTGCCACGTGTGTATGGGGTTTTCACAGTGGATTAGGATGCTGCCAGGTGTGTATGGGGTTTTCACAGTTAATCAAGATCCTGCCAGGTGTGTATGTGGGTTTCACAGTGTATCAGGATCCTGCCAGGTGTGTATGGGGTTTCACAGATTATCAGGATGCTGCCAGGTGTGTATGGGGGTTTCACAGATAATCAGGATCCTGCCAGGTGTGTATGGGGGTTTCACAGTTTATCAGGATCCTGCCAGGTGTGTATGGGGTTTTCACAGTGTATCAAGATCCTGCCCGGTGTGTATGGGGATTTTACATTTTATCAGGATCCTGCCAGGTTTGTATGGGTGTTTCACAGTTTATCAGGATCCTGCCAGGTGTGTATGGGGTTTCACAGTTTATCAGACTCCTGCCAGGTGTGTACGGGTGTTTCACAGTTTCTCAGGATCCTGCCAGGTGTGTCTGGGGATTTCACAGTGTATCAAGATCCTGCCAGGTGTGCATGGGGTTTTCACAGTTTATCAGGATCCTGCCAGGTGTATATGGGGGTTTCACAGTTTATCAGGATCCTGCCAGGTGTGTATGGGGTTTTCACAGTTTATCAGGATCCTGCCAGTTGTGTATGGGGGTTTCACAGTTTATCAGGCTCCTGCCAGCTGTGTATGGGGTTTTCACAGTGTATCAGGATCCTGCCAGGTGTGTATGTGGTTTTCACAGTGGATCAGTACCCTGCCAGGTGTGTTTGGGTTTTTCACAGTTTATCAGGATACTGCCAGGTGTGTATGGGGGTTTCATAGTTTATCAGAATCCTGACAGCTGTGTTTGGGGGTTTCATAGTTCTTCAGGATCCTGCCGGGTGTGTATGGGGTTTTCACAGTGTATCAAGATACTGCCAGGTGTGTATGGGGTTTTCACAGTTTGTCAGGATCCTGCCAGGTGTGTATGGGGGTTTCACAGTTTATCAGGATCCTGCCAGGTGTGTATGGGGTTTTCACAGTGTATCAGGATCCTGCCAGGTGTCAATGGGGGTTTCACAGTTTATCAGGATCCTGCCAGGTGTGTATGGGGTCTTCACAGTGTATCAGTATCCTGCCAGGTGTGTATGCGGTTTTCACAGTTTATCAGGATCCTGCCAGGTGTGTATGGGGTTTTCACAGTTTATCAGGATCCTGCCAGGTGTGTATGGGGGTTTCATAGTTTATCACGATCCTGCCAGTTGTGTATGGGGCTTTCACAGTCTATCAGGATCCTGCCAGGTGTGTATGGGATTTTCACAGTGTATCAGGATCCTGCCAGGTGTGTATGGGGTTTCAACATTGGATCAGGAACCTGCCAGGAGTGTATGGGGGATTCATATTTAATCAGGATCCTGCCAGGTGTGTCTGGGGTTTTCACAGTTTATCAGGATCCCGCACGGTCTGTATGGGGGTTTTCACAGTGTATCAGGATCCTGCCAGGTGTGTATGGGGTTTTCACAGTGTATCAGGATCCTGCCAGGTGTGTATGGGGATTTCACAGCGCCTCAGGATCCTGCCAGGTGTGTATGGGGTTTCCACAGTGTATCAGAATCCTGCCAGGTGTGTATGGGGGTTTCACAGTTTATCAGGATCCTGCCAGGTGTGTTTGGGGTCTTCACAGTGTATCAGTATCCTGCCAGGTGTGTATGCGGTTTTCACAGTTTATCAGGATCCTGCCAGGTGTGTATGGGGGTTTCATAGTTTATCACGATCCTGCCAGTTGTGTATGGGGTTTTCACAGTATATCAGGATCCTACCAGGTGTGTATGGGGTTTTCACAGTGGATCAGGATCCTGCCAGGTGTGTATGGGGTTTTCACAGTTTATCAGCATCTTGCCAGGTGTGTCTGGGGTTTCATAGTTTATCAGGATCCTGCCAGGTGTGTATGAAGATTTCATAATCTATCAGGATCCTGCCAGGTGTGTATGGGATTTTCACAGTGTATCAGGATCCTGCCAGGTGTGTATGGGGTTTCAACATTGGATCAGGAACCTGCCAGGAGTGTATGGGGGATTCATATTTTATCAGGATCCTGCCAGGTGTGTCTGGGGTTTTCACAGTTTATCATGATCCTGCCCGGTCTGTATGGGGGTTTTCAAAGTGTATCAGGATCCTGCCAGGTATGTATGGGGTTTTCACAGTGTATCAGGATCCTGCCAGGTGTGTATGGGGATTTCACAGCGCCTCAGGATCCTGCCAGGTGTGTATGGGGTTTCCACAGTGTATCAGGATCCTGCCAGGTGTGTTTGGGGTTTTCACAGAGTATCAGTATCCTGCCAGGTGTGCATGGGGTTTTCACAGTATATCAGGATCCTGCCAGGTGTGTATGGAGTTTTCACAGTGGATCAGGATGCTGCCATGTGTGTGGGGGTTTCACAGTGTATCAGGATGCTGCCAGGTGTGCATGGGGGTTTCACAGTGTATCAGGATCCTGCCAGGTGTGTATGGGGTTTCACTGTTAATCAGGATGCTCCCAGGTGTGTATGGGGGTTTCACAGTTTATCAGGATCCTGCCAGGTGTGTTTGGGGGTTTCACAGTTTATCAGGATCCTGCCAGGTGTGTATGGGGTTTTCACAGTGTATCAAGATCCTGCCAGGTGTGTATGGGGATTTCACCGTTTATCAGGATCCTGCCAGGTGTGTATGTGGTTTTCACAGTGGATCAGGATCCTGCCAGGTGTGTATGGGGTTTTCACAGTTTACCAGGATCCTGCCAAGTGTGCATGTGTGTTTCATAGTTTATCAGGATCCTGCCAGGTGTGTATGGGGTTTCAATATTTTATCAGGATCCTGCCAGGTGTGTCTGGGGTTTTCACAGTTTCTCAGGATCATGCCCGGTCTGTATGGGGGTTTTCACAGTGTATCAGGATCCTGCCAGGTGTGTATGGGGTTTTCACAGTGTATCAGGATCCTGCCAGGTGTGCATGGGGATTTCCCAGCGCCTCATGATCCTGCCAGGTGTTCATGGGGTTTCCACAGTGGATCAGGATCCTGCCAGGTGTGTATAGGTTTTCACAGTGTATCAGGATCCTGCCAGGTGTGTTTGGGGTTTTCACAGAGTATCAGGATCCTGCCAGGTGTGCATGGGGTTTTCACAGTATATCAGGATCCTGCCAGGTGTGTATGGAGTTTTCACAGTGGATCAGGATGCTGCCATGTGTTTGGGGGTTTCACAGTGTATCAGGATGCTGCCAGGTGTGAATGGGGTTTCACTGTTAATCAGGATGCTCCCAGGTGTGTATGGGGGGTTTCGCAGATTATCAGGATCCTGCCAGGTGTGTTTGGGGGTTTCACAGTTTATCAGGATCCTGCCAGGTGTGTATGGGGTTTTCACAGTGTATCAAGATCCTGCCAGGTGTTTATGGAAATTTCACCGTTTATCAGGATCCTGCCAGGTGTGCATGTGTGTTTCATAGTTTATCAGGATCCTGCCAGGTGTGTATGGGGGTTTCACTGTGTATAAGGATCCTGCCAGGTGTTTATGGGGTTTTTCACAGTGGGTCAGGATCCTGCCAGGTGTGTGTGGGGTTTTCAAAGTTTGTCAGGATCCTGCCAGGTGTGTATGGGGTTTTCACAGTGGATCAGGATCCTGCCGGATGTGTATGGGGTTTCACAGTGTATCAGGATCCTGCCAGGTGTGTGTGGGGCATTCACAGTGGATCAGGAACCTGCCAGGAGTGTATGGGGTTTCACAGTGTATCAGGATCCTGCCAGGTGTGTATGGGGTTTTCACAGTGTATCAGGATCCTGCCAGGTGTGTATGGGGGTCTCACAGTGTATCAGGAACATGCCAGGTGTGTATGGGGTTCACAGTGTATCAGGATCCTACCAGGTGTGCATGGGATTTTCACAGTGGATCAGGATACTGCCAGGTGTGTCTGGGGTTTTCGCAGTTTTCAGGATCCTGCCAGGTGTGTATGGGGGTTTCACAGCTTATCAGGATCCTGCCAGGTGTGTATGGGGATTCACAGCTTATCAGGATCCTGCCAGGTGTGTATGGGGGTTTCATCGTTTATCAGGATTCTGCCAGGTGTGTTTGGGGTTTTCACAGCTTATCAGGATTCTGTCGGTTGTGTATGGGGTTTTCACAGTGTATCAGTATACTGCCAGATGTGCTTGGGGGTTTCACAGTGTATCAGGATACTGCCAGGTGTGTATCTGGGTTTCGCAGTGTATCAGTATCCTGCCAGGTGTCCATGGGGTCTTCACAGTGGATCAGGATCCTGCCAGGTGTGCATGGGGGTTCCACAGTTGATCGGGATCCTGCCAGGTGTGTATGGGGTTTTCACAGTGTATCAGGATCCTGCCAGGTGTGTATGTGGGTTTCACAGTGAATCAATGTCCTGCCTGGTGCTTCTGGGTTTTTCACAGTGGATCAGGATATGCCATGTGTGTATGGGGTTTTCACAGTGTATCAGGATCCTGCCAGGTGTGCATACGGGTTTCATAGTTTATCAGGATCCTGCCAGGTGTGTATGGGGTTTTTACAGTGTATCAATATCCTGCCAGATGTGCATGGGGGTTTCACAGTGTATCAGGATCCTGCCAGTTGTGTATGGGTGTTTCACAGTATATCAGGAAGCTGCCCGGTGTGTATGGGGGTTTCATAGTTTATCAGGATCCTGCCAGGTGTGTCTGGGGTTTTCACAGTGTATCAGGATCCTGCCAGGTGTGTATGGGGGTTTCACAGTGTATCAGGATCCTGCCAGGTGTGTATGGGGGTTTCACAGCGGATCAGTATCCTGCCAGGT
Source organism: Heterodontus francisci (assembly GCF_036365525.1). Taxonomy (NCBI): domain Eukaryota; kingdom Metazoa; phylum Chordata; class Chondrichthyes; order Heterodontiformes; family Heterodontidae; genus Heterodontus; species Heterodontus francisci. Next base: position 1,291,440 of record NW_027140601.1, on the reverse strand, counting down.
GTGTATGGGGTTTTCACAGTGGATCAGGTTCCTGCCCGGTGTGCATAGGGTTTTCACAGTGTATCAGGTTCCTGCCAGCTGTGTATGGGGTTTTCACAGTATATCAGGATCTGCCAGGTGTGTATGGGGGTTTTCACATTGTGTCAGTATCCTGCCAGGTGTGTATGGGTGTTTCCCAGTGTATCAGGGTCCTGCCAGGTGTGTATCTGGGTTTCGCAGTGTATCAGTATACTGCCAGGTGTCCATGGGGTCTTCACAGTGGATCAGGATCCTGCCAGGTGTGCATGGGGGTTCCACAGTTGATCGGGATCCTGCCAGGTGTGTATGGGGTTTTCACAGTGTATCAGGATCCTGCCAGGTGTGTATGGGGGTTTCACAGTGAATCAATGTCCGGCCTGGTGCTTCTGGGTTTTTCACAGTGGTTCAGGATATGCCATGTGTGTATGGGGTTTTCACAGTGTATCAGGATCCTGCCAGGTGTGCATACGGGTTTCATAGTTTATCAGGATCCGGCCTGCTGTGTATGGGGGTTTCATAGTTTATCAGGATCCTGCCAGGTGTGTCTGGGGTTTTCACAGTGTATCAGGATCCTGCCAGGTGTGCATGGGGGTTTCACAGTGTATCAGGGTCCTGCCAGGTGTGTATGGGTGTTTCACAGCAGATCAGTATCCTGCCAGGTGTGTATGGGGTTTTCACAGTGGATCAGGTTCCTGCCCGGTGTGTATAGGGTTTTCACAGTGTATCAGGTTCCTGCCAGGTGTGTATGGGGTTTTCACAGTATATCAGGATCTGCCAGGTGTGTATGGGGGTTTTCACAGAGTATCAGGATCCTGCCAGGTGTGCATGGGGATTTCACAGATTTTCAGGATCCTGCCACGTGTGTATGGGGTTTTCACAGTGGATTAGGATGCTGCCAGGTGTGCATGGGGTTTTCACAGTGTATCAAGATCCTGCCAGGTGTGTATGTGGGTTTCACAGTGTATCAGGATCCTGCCAGGTGTGTATGGGGTTTCACAGTTTATCAGGATGCTGCCAGGTGTGTCTGGGGGTTTCACAGTTTATCAGGATCCTGCCAGGTGTGTATGGGGGTTTCACAGTTTCTCAGGATCCTGCCAGGTGTGTCTGGGGTTTTCACAGTGTATCAAGATCCTGCAAGGTGTGCATGGGGTTTTCACAGTTTATCAGGACCCTGCCAGGTGTATATGGGGGTTTCACAGTTTATCAGGATACTGCCAGGTGTGTATGGGGTTTTCACAGTTTATCAGGATCCTGCCAGTTGTGTCTGGGGGTTTCACAGTTTATCAGGATCCTGCCAGCTGTGTATGGGGTTTTCACAGTGTATCAGGATCCTGCCAGGTGTGTATGTGGTTTTCACAGTGGATCAGTATCCTGCCAGGTGTGTTTGTGTTTTTCACTGTTTATCAGGATACTACCAGGTGTGTATGGGGGTTTTATAATTTATCAGAATCCTGCCAGCTGTGTAAGGGGGTTTCATAGTTTATCAGGATCCTGCCAGGTGTGTATGGGGTTTTCACAGTGTATCAAGATACTGCCAGGTGTGTATGGGGTTTTCACAGTTTATCAGGTTCCTACCAGGTGTGTATGGGGGTTTCACAGTTTATCAGGATCCTGCCAGGTGTGTATGGGGTTTTTACACTGTATCAGGATCCTGCCAGGTGTTAATGGGGTTTTCACAGTTTATCAGGATCCTGCCAGGTGTGTATGGGGTCTTCACTGTGTATCAGTATCCTGCCAGGTGTGTATGCGGTTTTCACAGTTTATCAGGATCCTGCCAGGTGTGTATGGGGTTTTCACAGTTTATCAGGATCCTGCCAGGTGTGTATGGGGGTTTCACAGTGTATCAGGATCCTGCCAGGTGTGTATGGGGTTTTCACAGTGGATCAGGATCCTGCCAGGTGTGTATGGGGTTTTCACAGTTTATCAGGATCTTGCGAGGTGTGTATGGGGTTTCATAGTTTATCAGGATCCTGCCAGGTGTGCATGAATATTTCACAGTCTATCAGGATCCTGCCAGGTGTGTATGGGATTTTCACAGTGTATCAGGATCCTGCCAGGTGTGTATGGGGTTTCAACATTGGATCAGGAACCTGCCAGGAGTGTATGGGGGATTCATACTTTATCATGATCCTGCCAGATGTGTCTGGGGTTTTCACAGTTTATCAGGATCCTGCCCGGTCTGTATGGGGGTTTTCACAGTGTATCAGGATCCTGCCAGGTGTGTATGGGGTTTTCAAAGTGTATCAGGATCCTGCCAGGTGTGTATGGGGATTTCACAGTGTATCAGGATCCTGCCAGGTGTGTATACGGGTTTCATTGTTTATCAGGATCCTGCCAGGTGTGTATGGGGTTTTCACAGTGTATCAAGATCCTGCCAGGTGTGCATGGGGGTTTCACAGTGTATCAGGATCCTGCCAGGTGTGTAAGGGGGTTTCACAGTATATCAGGATCCTGCCAGGTGTGTATGGGGTTTCACTGTTTATCAGGATGCTGCCAGGTGTGTATGGGGGTTTCACAGTTTATCAGGATCCTGCCAGGTGTGTTTGGGTGTTTCACATTTTATCAGGATCCTGCCAGGTGTGTATGGGGTTTTCACAGTGTATCAAGTTCCTGCCAGGTGTGTATGGGGATTTCACATTTTATCAGGATCCTGCCAGGTGTGTATGGGGGTTTCACAGCTAATCAGGATCCTGCCAGGTGTGTATGGGGTTTTCACTGTGTATCAGGATCCTGCCAGGTGTGTATGGGGGTTTAACTGTGTATCAGGATCCTGCCAGGTGTGTATGGGGGTTTCATAGTTTATCAGGAACCTGCCAGGTGTGTATGGGGTTTTCACAGTGTATCAGGATCCTGCCAGGTGTGTACGGGGTTTTCACAGTGTATCAGGATCCTGCCAGGTGTGTATGGGGTTTTCACAGTGGATCAGGATCCTGCCAGGTGTGTATGGGGTTATCACAGTTTAGCAGGATCCTGCCAGGTGTGCATGGGCGTTTCACAGTTTATCAGGATCCTGCCAGGTGTATATGGGCTTTTCACAGTTTATCAGGATCCTGCCAGGTGTGTATGGGGATTTCACAGTTTGTCAGGATTTTGCCAGGTATGTATGGGATTTCACAGTTTATCAGGATCCTGCCAGGTGTGCATGGGGGTTTCACAGTTTATCAGGATCCTGCCAGGTGTGTATGGGGTTTTCACAGTGTATCAAGATCCTGCCAGGTGTGTATGGGGTTTTCACAGTTTATCATGATCCTGCCAGGTGTGTATGGGTTTTTCACAGTGGATCAGGATCCTGCCAGGTGTGTATGGGGTTTTCAAGTTTGTCAGATTCCTGCCAGATGTGTATGGGGTTTCACAGTGTATCAGGATCCTGCCAGGTGTGTATGGGGTTTTCGCAGTGGATCAGGATCCTGCCAGGTGTGTCTGGGGTTTTCACAGTGTATCAGGATCCTGCCAGGTGTGTATGTGGGTCTCACAGTTTTTCAGGAACATGCCAGGTGTGTATGGGGTTTCACAGTGTATCAGGATCCTGCCAGGTGTGTATGGGGTTTTCACAGTGGATCAGGATACTGCCAGGTGTGTCTGGGGTTTTCAAGGTTTATCAGGATCCTGCCAGGTGTGTATGGGGGTTTCACAGTTTATCAGGATCCTGCCAGGCGTGTATGGGGGTTTCATCGTTTATCAGGATTCTGCCAGGTGTGTTTGGGGTTTTCACAGCTTATCTGGATCCTGCCAGGTGTGTATGTGTTTTTCACAGTGTATCTGGATACTGCCAGGTGTGTATGGGGGTGTCACAGTGTATCAGGATCCTGCCAGGTGTCTATGGGGTTTTCACAGTGTATCAGGATCCTGCCAGGTGTGTATCTGGGTTTCGCAGTGTATCAGTATCCTGCCAGGTGTCGATGAGGTTTTCACAGTGGATCAGGATCCTGCCAGGTGTGCATGGGGGTTCCACAGTTGATCAGGATCCTGCCACGTGTGTATGGGGTTTTCACATTGTATCAGGATCCTGCCAGGTGTGTATGGGGGTTTCACAGAGGATCAATGTCCTGCCAGGTGCTTATGGGGTATTCACAGTGGATCAGGATATGCCAGATGTGTATGGGGTTTTCACAGTGTATCAGGATCCGGCCAGGTGTGTATACGGGTTTCATAGTTTATCAGGATCCTGCCAGATGTGTCTGGGGTTTTCACAGTTTATCAGGATCCTGCCCGGTCTGTATGGGGGTTTTCACAGTGTATCAGGATCCTGCCAGGTGTGTATGGGGTTTTCAAAGTGTATCAGGATCCTGCCAGGTGTGTATGGGGATTTCACAGTGTATCAGGATCCTGCCAGGTGTGTATACGGGTTTCATAGTTTATCAGGATCCTGCCAGGTGTGTATGGGGATTTCACAGTGTATCAAGATCCTGCCAGGTGTGCATGGGGGTTTCACAGTGTATCAGGATCCTGCCAGGTGTGTAAGGGGGTTTCACAGTATATCAGGATCCTGCCAGGTGTGTATGGGGTTTCACTGTTTATCAGGATGCTGCCAGGTGTGTATGGGGGTTTCACAGTTTATCAGGATCCTGCCAGGTGTGTTTGGGTGTTTCACATTTTATCAGGATCCTGCCAGGTGTGTATGGGGTTTTCACAGTGTATCAAGTTCCTGCCAGGTGTGTATGGGGATTTCACATTTTATCAGGATCCTGCCAGGTGTGTATGGGGGTTTCACAGCTAATCAGGATCCTGCCAGGTGTGTATGGGGTTTTCACTGTGTATCAGGATCCTGCCAGGTGTGTATGGGGGTTTAACTGTGTATCAGGATCCTGCCAGGTGTGTATGGGGGTTTCATAGTTTATCAGGAACCTGCCAGGTGTGTATGGGGTTTTCACAGTGTATCAGGATCCTGCCAGGTGTGTATGGGGTTTTCACAGTGTATCAGGATCCTGCCAGGTGTGTATGGGGTTTTCACAGTGGATCAGGATCCTGCCAGGTGTGTATGGGGTTATCACAGTTTAGCAGGATCCTGCCAGGTGTGCATGGGCGTTTCACAGTTTATCAGGATCCTGCCAGGTGTGTATGGGGTTTTCACAGTTTATCAGGATCCTGCCAGGTGTGTATGGGATTACACAGTTTTTCAGGATTTTGCCAGGTATGTATGGGATTTCACAGTTTATCAGGATCCTGCCAGGTGTGCATGGGGGTTTCACAGTTTATCAGGATCCTGCCAGGTGTGTATGGGGTTTTCACAGTGTATCAAGATCCTGCCAGGTGTGTATGGGGTTTTCACAGTTTATCAGGATCCTGCCAGGTGTGTATGGGGTTTTCACAGTGGATCAGGATCCTGCCAGGTGTGTATGGGGTTTTCACAGTGGATCAGGATCCTGCCAGGTGTGTATGGGGTTTTCACAGTTTAGCAGGATCCTGCCAGGTGTGCATGGGCGTTTGACAGTTTATCAGGATCCTGCCAGGTGTGTATGGGGTTTTCACAGTGTATCAGGGTCCTGCCAGGTGTGTATGGGGGTTTCACAGTGTATCAGGGTCCTGCCAGGTGAGTATGGGGTTTTCACGGTGTATCAGGGTCCTGCCTGGTGAGTATGGGGTTTTCACAGTTTATCAGGATCCTGCCAGGTGTGTCTGGGGTTTGCACAGTGTATCAAGATCCTGCAAGGTGTGCATGGGGTTTTCACAGTTTATCAGGACCCTGCCAGGTGTATATGGGGGTTTCACATTGTATCAAGTTCCTGCCAGGTGTGTATGGGGTTTTCACAGTTTATCAGGATCCTGCCAGTTGTGTCTGGGGGTTTCACAGTTTATCAGGATCCTGCCAGCTGTGTATGGGGTTTTCACAGTGTATCAGGATCCTGCCAGGTGTGTATGTGGTTTTCACAGTGGATCAGTATCCTGCCAGGTGTGTTTGTGTTTTTCACTGTTTATCAGGATACTACCAGGTGTGTATGGGGGTTTTATAGTTTATCAGAATCCTGCCAGCTGTGTAAGGGGGTTTCATAGTTTATCAGGATCCTGCCAGGTGTGTATGGGGTTTTCACAGTGTATCAAGATACTGCCAGGTTTGTATGGGGTTTTCACAGTTTATCAGGTTCCTACCAGGTGTGTATGGGGGTTTCACAGTTTATCAGGATCCTGCCAGGTGTGTATGGGGTTTTTACAGTGTATCAGGATCCTGCCAGGTGTTAATGGGGTTTTCACAGTTTATCAGGATCCTGCCAGGTGTGTATGGGGTCTTCACTGTGTATCAGTATCCTGCCAGGTGTGTATGCGGTTTTCACAGTTTATCAGGATCCTGCCAGGTGTGTATGGGGTTTTCACAGTTTATCAGGATCCTGCCAGGTGTGTATGGGGGTTTCACAGTGGATCAGGATCCTGCCAGGTGTGTATGGGGTTTTCACAGTTTATCAGGATCTTGCGAGGTGTGTATGGGGTTTCATAGTTTATCAATATCCTGCCAGGTGTGTATGAAGATTTCACAGTCTATCAGGATCCTGCCAGGTGTGTATGGGATTTTCACAGTGTATCAGGATCCTGCCAGGTGTGTATGGGGTTTCAACATTGGATCAGGAACCTGCCAGGGGTGTATGGGGGATTCATATTTTATCATGATCCTGCCAGATGTGTCTGGGGTTTTCACAGTTTATCAGGATCCTGCCCGGTCTGTATGGGGGTTTTCACAGTGTATCAGGATCCTGCCAGGTGTGTATGGGGTTTTCAAAGTGTATCAGGATCCTGCCAGGTGTGTATGGGGATTTCACAGTGTATCAGGATCCTGCCAGGTGTGTATACGGGTTTCATAGTTTATCAGGATCCTGCCAGGTGTGTATGGGGTTTTCACAGTGTATCAAGATCCTGCCAGGTGAGCATGGGGGTTTCACAGTGTATCAGGATCCTGCCAGGTGTGTAAGGGGGTTTCACAGTATATCAGGATCCTGCCAGGTGTGTATGGGGTTTCACTGTTTATCAGGATGCTGCCAGGTGTGTATGGGGGTTTCACAGTTTATCAGGATCCTGCCAGGTGTGTTTGGGTGTTTCACATTTTATCAGGATCCTGCCAGGTGTGTATGGGGTTTTCACAGTGTATCAAGTTCCTGCCAGGTGTGTATGGGGATTTCACATTTTATCAGGATCCTGCCAGGTGTGTATGGGGGTTTCACAGCTAATCAGGATCCTGCCAGGTGTGTATGGGGTTTTCACTGTGTATCAGGATCCTGCCAGGTGTGTATGGGGGTTTAACTGTGTATCAGGATCCTGCCAGGTGTGTATGGGGGTTTCATAGTTTATCAGGAACCTGCCAGGTGTGTATGGGGTTTTCACAGTGTATCAGGATCCTGCCAGGTGTGTATGGGGTTTTCACAGTGTATCAGGATCCTGCCAGGTGTGTAAGGGGTTTTCACAGTGGATCAGGATCCTGCCAGGTGTGTATGGGGTTATCACAGTTTAGCAGGATCCTGCCAGGTGTGCATGGGCGTTTCACAGTTTATCAGGATCCTGCCAGGTGTGTATGGGGTTTTCACAGTTTATCAGGATCCTGCCAGGTGTGTATGGGATTTCACAGTTTTTCAGGATTTTGCCAGGTATGTATGGGATTTCACAGTTTATCAGGATCCTGCCAGGTGTGCATGGGGGTTTCACAGTTTATCAGGATCCTGCCAGGTGTGTATGGGGTTTTCACAGTGTATCAAGATCCTGCCAGGTGTGTATGGGGTTTTCACAGTTTATCAGGATCCTGCCAGGTGTGTATGGGTTTTTCACAGTGGATCAGGATCCTGCCAGGTGTGTATGGGGTTTTCAAGTTTGTCAGATTCCTGCCAGATGTGTATGGGGTTTCACAGTGTATCAGGATCCTGCCAGGTGTGTATGGGGTTTTCGCAGTGGATCAGGATCCTGCCAGGTGTGTCTGGGGTTTTCACAGTGTATCAGGATCCTGCCAGGTGTGTATGGGGGTCTCACAGTTTTTCAGGAACATGCCAGGTGTGTATGGGGTTTCACAGTGTATCAGGATCCTGCCAGGTGTGTATGGGGTTTTCACAGTCGATCAGGATACTGCCAGGTGTGTCTGGGGTTTTCACAGTTTATCAGGATCCTGCCAGGTGTGTATGGGGTCTTCACTGTGTATCAGTATCCTGCCAGGTGTGTATGCGGTTTTCACAGTTTATCAGGATCCTGCCAGGTGTGTATGGGGTTTTCACAGTTTATCAGGATCCTGCCAGCTGTGTATGGGGGTTTCACAGTGTATCAGGATACTGCCAGGTGTGTATGGGGTTTTCACAGTGGATCAGGATCCTGCCAGGTGTGTATGGGGTTTTCACAGTTTATCAGGATCTTGCGAGGTGTGTATGGGGTTTCATAGTTTATCAGGATCCTGCCAGGTGTGTATGAAGATTTCACAGTCTATCAGGATCCTGCCAGGTGTGTATGGGATTTTCACAGTGTATCAGGATCCTGCCAGGTGTGTATGGGGTTTCAACATTGGATCAGGAACCTGCCAGGAGTGTATGGGGGATTCATATTTTATCATGATCCTGCCAGATGTGTCTGGGGTTTTCACAGTTTATCAGGATCCTGCCCGGTCTGTATGGGGGTTTTCACAGTGTATCAGGATCCTGCCAGGTGTGTATGGGGTTTTCAAAGTGTATCAGGATCCTGCCAGGTGTGTATGGGGATTTCACAGTGTATCAGGATCCTGCCAGGTGTGTATACGGGTTTCATAGTTTATCAGGATCCTGCCAGGTGTGTATGGGGTTTTCACAGTGTATCAAGATCCTGCCAGGTGTGCATGGGGGTTTCACAGTGTATCAGGATCCTGCCAGGTGTGTAAGGGGGTTTCACAGTATATCAGGATCCTGCCAGGTGTGTATGGGGTTTCACTGTTTATCAGGATGCTGCCAGGTGTGTATGGGGGTTTCACAGTTTATCAGGATCCTGCCAGGTGTGTTTGGGTGTTTCACATTTTATCAGGATCCTGCCAGGTGTGTATGGGGTTTTCACAGTGTATCAAGTTCCTGCCATGTGTGTATGGGGATTTCACATTTTATCAGGATCCTGCCAGGTGTGTATGGGGTTTTCACAGTGTATCAGGATCCTGCCAGGTGTGTATGGGGTTTTCACAGTGTATCAGGATCCTGCCAGGTGTGTATGGGGTTTTCACAGTGGATCAGGATCCTGCCAGGTGTGTATGGGGTTATCACAGTTTAGCAGGATCCTGCCAGGTGTGCATGGGCGTTTCACAGTTTATCAGGATCCTGCCAGGTGTGTATGGGGTTTTCACAGTTTATCAGGATCCTGCCAGGTGTGGATGGGGATTTCACAGTTTTTCAGGATTTTGCCAGGTATGTATGGGATTTCACAGTTTATCAGGATCCTGCCAGGTGTGCATGGGGGTTTCACAGTTTATCAGGATCCTGCCAGGTGTGTATGGGGTTTTCACAGTGTATCAAGATCCTGCCAGGTGTGTATGGGGTTTTCACAGTTTATCAGGATCCTGCCAGGTGTGTATGGGTTTTTCACAGTGGATCAGGATCCTGCCAGGTGTGTATGGGGTTTTCAAGTTTGTCAGATTCCTGCCAGATGTGTATGGGGTTTCACAGTGTATCAGGATCCTGCCAGGTGTGTATGGGGTTTTCGCAGTGGATCAGGATCCTGCCAGGTGTGTCTGGGGTTTTCACAGTGTATCAGGATCCTGCCAGGTGTGTATGGGGGTCTCACAGTTTTTCAGGAACATGCCAGGTGTGTATGGGGTTTCACAGTGTATCAGGATCCTGCCAGGTGTGTATGGGGTTTTCACAGTGGATCAGGATACTGCCAGGTGTGTCTGGGGTTTTCAAGGTTTATCAGGATCCTGCCAGGTGTGTATGGGGGTTTCACAGTTTATCAGGATCCTGCCAGGCGTGTATGGGGGTTTCATCGTTTATCAGGATTCTGCCAGGTGTGTTTGGGGTTTTCACAGCTTATCTGGATCCTGCCAGGTGTTTATGTGGTTTTCACAGTGTATCAGGATACTGCCAGGTGTGTATGGGGGTGTCACAGTGTATCAGGATTCTGCCAGGTGTCTATGGGGTTTTCACAGTGTATCAGGATCCTGCCAGGTGTGTATCTGGGTTTCGCAGTGTATCAGTATCCTGCCAGGTGTCGATGGGGTTTTCACAGTGGATCAGGATCCTGCCAGGTGTGCATGGGGGTTCCACAGTTGATCAGGATCCTGCCAGGTGTGTATGGGGTTTTCACATTGTATCAGGATCCTGCCAGGTGTGTATGGGGGTTTCACAGAGGATCAATGTCCTGCCAGGTGCTTATGGGGTATTCACAGTGGATCAGGATATGCCAGATGTGTATGGGATTTTCACAGTGTATCAGGATCCGGCCAGGTGTGTATACGGGTTTCGTAGTTTATCAGGATCCTGCCAGGTGTGTATGGGGTTTTCACAGTGTATCAGGATCCTGCCAGGTGTGTATAGGGGATTCATAATTTATCAGGATCCTGCCAGGTGTGTATGGGGTTTTCACAGTGTATCTGGATCCTGCCAGGTGTGTATGGGGTTTTCACAGTGTATCAGGGACCTGCCTGGTGAGTATGGGTTTTTCACAATTTATCAGGATCCTGCCAGGTGTGTATGGGGGTTTCACAGTTTATAAGGATCCTGCCAGTTGTGTATGGGGTTTTCACAGTTTATCAGGATCCTGCCAGGTGTGTATGGGGATTTCACAGTTTTTCAGGATCCTGCCAGGTGTGTATGGGTATTCATAGTTTATCAGGATCCTGCCAGGTGTGCATGGGGGTTTCACAGTGTATCAGGATCCTGCCAGGTGTGTATGGGGTTTTCACAGTGTTTCAGGATCCTGCCAGGTGTGTATGGGGTTTTCACAGTGGATCAGGATCCTGCCAGGTGTGTATGGGGTTTTCACAGTTTAGCAGGATCCTGCCAGGTGTGCATGGGCGTTTGACAGTTTATCAGGATCCTGCCAGGTGTGTATGGGGTTTTCACAGTGTATCAGGGTCCTGCCAGGTGTGTATGGGGGTTTCACAGTGTATCAGGGTCCTGCCAGGTGAGTATGGGGTTTTCACGGTGTATCAAAATCCTGCCTGGTGAGTATGGGGTTTTCACAGTTTATCAGGATCCTGCAGGTGTGTATGGGCGTTTCACAGTTTATCAGGATCCTGCCAGGTGTGCACGGGGGTTTCACAGTTTATCAGGATCCTGCCAGGTGTGTATGGGGTTTTCACAGTGTATCAAGTTCCTGCCAGGTGTGTATGGGGTTTTCACAGTTTATCAGGATCCTGCCAGTTGTGTATGGGGTTTTCTCAGTGGATCAGGATCCTGCCAGGTGTGTATGGGGTTTTCAAGTTTGTCAGGATCCTGCCAGATGTGTATGGGGTTTCACAGTGTATCAGGATCCTGCCAGGTGTGTATGGGGATTTCACAGTGGATCAGTATCCTGCCAGGTGTGTATGGGGTTTTCACAGTGTATCAGGATCCTGCCAGGTGTGTATGGGGGTCTCACAGTGTATCAGGAACATGCCAGGTGTGTATGGGGTTTCACAGTGTATCAGGATCCTGCCAGGTGTGTATGGGGTTTTCACAGTGGATCATGATACTGCCAGGTGTGTCTGGGGTTTTCACAGTTAATCAGGATCCTGCCAGGTTTGTATGGGGGTTTCACAGTTTATCAGGATCCTGCCAGGTGTGTTTGGGGGTTTCATTGCTTATCAGGATTCTGCTAGGTGTGTTTGGGGTTTTCACAGCTTATCTGGATCCTGCCAGGTGTGTATGGGGTTTTCACAGTGTATCAGGATCCTGCCAGGTGTGTATGGGGGTCTCACAGTGTATCAGGATCCTGCCAGGTGTCTATGGGGTTTTCACAGTGTATCAGAATCCTGCCAGGTGTGTATCTGGGTTTCGCAGTGCATCAGTATCCTGCCAGGTGTCGATGGGGTTTTCACAGTGGATCAGGATCCTGCCAGGTGTGCATGGGGGTTCCACAGTTGATCAGGATCCTGCCAGTTGTGTATGGGGTTTTCACATTGTATCAGGATCCTGCCAGGTGTGTATGGGGGTTTCACAGTGGATCAATGTCCTGCCAGGTGCTTATGGGGTTTTCACAGTGGATCAGTATATGCCAGGTGTTTATGGGGTTTTCACAGTGTATCAGGATCCGGCCAGGTGTGTATACGGGTTTCATAGTTTATCAGGATCCTGCCAGGTGTGTATAGGGGATTCATAGTTTATCAGGATCCTGCCAGGTGTGCATGGGGTTTTCACAGTGTATCAGGATCCTGCCAGGTGTGTATGGGGTTTTCACAGTGTATCAGGATCCTGCCAGGTGTGTATAGGGTTTTCACAGTGGATCAGGATCCTGCCAGGTGTGTATGGGGTTTTCACAGTTTAGTAGGATCCTGCCAGGTGTGCATGGGCGTTTCACGGTTTATCAGGATCCTGCCAGGTGTGTATGGGGTTTTCACAGTGTATCAGGTTCCTGCCAGGTGTGTATGGGGGTTTCACAGTGTATCAGGGTCCTGCCAGGTGAGTATGGGATTTTCACAGTGTATCAGGGTCCTGCCTGGTGAGTATGGGGTTTTCACAGTTTATCAGGATCCTGCCAGGTGTGTATGGGGGTTTCTAAGTTTATCAGGATCCTGCCAGGTGTGATTGGGGTTTACACAGTTTATCAGGATCCTGCCAGGTGTGTATGGGGATTTCACAGTTTTTCAGGATCCTGCCAGGTGTGTATGGGTTTTCACAGTTTATCAGGATCCTGACAGGTGTGCATGGGTGTTTCACAGTTTATCAGGATCCTGCCAGGTGTGTATGGGGTTTTCACAGTGTATCAAGATCCTGCCAGGTGTGTATGGGGTTTTCACAGTTTATCAGGATCCTGCCAGGTGTGTCTGGGGATTTCACAGTTTATCAGGATCCTGCCAGGTGTGTATGGGGGTTTCATAGTTTATCAGGATCCTGCCAGGTGTGTATGGGGTATTCACATTGTATCAGGATCCTGCCAGGTGTGTATGGGGGTTTCACAGTGGATCAGGATATGCCAGGTGTGTATGGGGTTTTCACAGTGTATCAGGATCCGGCCGGGTGTGTATACGGGTTTCATAGTTTATCAGGATCCTGCCAGGTGTGTATAGGGGATTCATAGTTTATCAGGATCCTGCCAGGTGTGTATGGGGTTTTCACAGTGTATCAGGATCCTGCCAGGTGTGTATGGGGTTTTCACAGTGTATCAGGATCCTGCCAGGTGTGTATGGGGTTTTCACAGTGGATCAGGATCCTGCCAGGTGTGTATGGGGTTTTCACAGTTTAGCAGGTTCCTGCCAGGTGTGCATGGGCGTTTCACAGTTTATCAGGATCCTGCCAGGTGTGTATGGGGTTTTTACAGTGTATCAGGTTCCTGCCAGGTGTGTATGGGGGTTTCACAGTGTATCAGGGTCCTGCCAGGTGTGTATGGGGTTTTCATAGTTTATCAGGATCCTGCCAGGTGTGTATGGGGGGTTCACAGTTTATCAGGATCCTGCCAGGTGTGTATGGGGTTTTCACAGTTTATCAGGATCCTGCCAGGTGTGTTTAGGGATTTCACAGTTTTTCAGGATCCTGCCAGGTGTGTATGTTTTTTCACAGTTTATCAGGATCCTGCCAGGTGTGCATGGGGGTTTCACAGTTTATCAGGATCCTGCCAGGTGTGTATGGGGTTTTCACAGTGTATCAAGATCCTGCCAGGTGTGTATGGGGTTTTCACAGTTTATCAGGATCCTGCCAGGTGTGTCTGGGGATTTCACAGTTAATCAGGATCCTGCCAGGTGTGTATGGGGGTTTCATAGTTTATCAGGATCCTGCCAGTTGTGTATGGGGATTTCACAGTGTATAAGTGTCCTGCCAGGTGTGTATGGGGTTTTCACATTGGATCAGGATCCTGCCAGGTGTGTATGGGGTTTTCACAGTTTATCAGGATCCTGCCAGGTGTGTATGGGGTTTTCATAGTTTATCATGAAACTGCCAGGTGTGTATGAAGGTTTCATAGTTTATCAGGATCCTGCTAGGTGTGTATGGGATTTTCACAGTGTATCAGGATCCTGCCAGGAGTGTATGGGGTTTTCACAGTGGATCAGGAACCTGCCAGGTGTGTATGGGGTTTTCATAGTTTATCAGGATCCTGCCAGGTGTGTCTGGGGTTTTCACAGTTTATCAGGATCCTGCCAGGTGTGTATTGGAGTTTTGACAATGCATCAGTATCCTGCCAGGTGTGTATGGGCTTTTCACATTGTATCAGGATCCTGCCAGGTGTGTATGGGCGTTTCACAGCGGATCAACATCCTGCCAGGTGTGTATGGGGTTTTCACAGTGGATCAGGATCCTGCCCGGTGCGTATAGGTTTTTCACAGTGTATTAGCATCCTGCCAGGTGTGTATGGGGTTTTCACAGTATATCAGGTTCTGCCAGGTGTGTTTGGGGGGTTTCACATTGGATCAGGATCCTGCCAGGTGTGTATGGGTTTTTCACAGTTTATCAGGATCCTGGCAGGTGTGTATGGGGTTTTCACAGTTTATCAGTATCCTGCCAGGTGTGTATGGGGGTTTCACAGTTCATCAGGATCCTGCCAGGTGTGTATGGGGTTTTCAAAGTGTATCAGTGTCCTGCCAGGTGTGTATGGGGGTTTCACAGTGTCTCAGGATCCTGCCAGGTGAGTATGGGGTTTTCACAATGTATCAGGATCCTGCCAGGTTTGTATGGGGTTTTCACAGTTTATCAGGATTCTGCCAGGTTTTTATGGGGGTTTCGCATTTTATCAGGATCCTGCCAGGTGTGTCTGAGGGTTTCACAGTTTATCAGGATCCTGCCAGGTGTGTATGGGGTTTTCACAGTTTATCAGGATCCTGCCAGGTGTTTATGGGGATTTCGCAGTTTATCAGGATTCTGCCAGTTGTGTATGGGTTTTCACAGTTTATCAGGATCCTGCCATGTGTGTATTGGGTTTTCACATTGTATCAACATCCTGCCAGGTGTGTATGGGGTTTTCACAGTTGATCAGGATCCTGCCAGGTGTGTATGGGGGTTTCATAGTTTATCAGTATCCTGCCAGGTGTGTATGGGGTTGTCACAGCGTATCAGGATCCTCCCAGGTGTGCATGGGGTTTTCACAGTGGATCAGGATACTGCCAGGTGTGTCTGGGGTTTTCACAGTTTATCAGGATCATGCCAGGTGTGCATGGGGGTTTCATAGTTTATCAGGATCCTGCCAGGTGTGCATGAAGTTTTCATAGTTCATCAGGATCCTGCCAGGTTTGTATGGGATTTTCACAGTGCATCAGGATCCTGCCAGGTGTGTATAGGGGATTCATAGTTTATCAGGATCCTGCCAGGTGTGTATGGGGTTTTCACAGTGTATCAGGATCCTGCCAGGTGTGTATGGGGTTTTCACAGTGTATCAGGATCCTGCCAGGTGTGTATGGGGTTTTCACAGTGGATCAGGATCCTGCCAGGTGTGTATGGGGTTTTCATATTTGTCAGGATCCTGCCAGATGTGTATGGGGTTTCACAGTGTATCAGGATCCTGCCAGGTGTGTATGGGGTTTTCACAGTGTATCAGGATCCTGCCAGGTGTGTATGGGGTTTTCACAGTGGATCAGGATACTGCCAGGTGTGTCTGGGGTTTTCACAGTTTATCAGGATCCTGCCAGGTGTGTATGGGGGTTTCACAGTTTATCAGGATCCTGCCAGGCGTGTATGGGGTTTTCAAAGTGTATCAGGATCCTGCCAGGTGTGCATGGGGGTTCCACAGTTGATCAGGATCCTGCCAGGTGTGTATGGGGTTTTCACATTGTATCAGGATCCTGCCAGGTGTGTATGGGGGTTTCACAGTGGATCAATGTCCTGCCAGGTGCTTATGGGTTTTTCACAGTGGATCAGGATATGCCAGGTGTATATGGGGTTTTCACAGTGTATCAGGATCCGGCCAGGTGTGTATACGGGTTTCATAGTTTATCAGGATCCTGCTAGCTGTGTATGGGATTTTAACAGTGTATCAGGATCCTGCCAGGTGTGTATGGGGTTTTCACAGTGGATCAGGAACCTGCCAGGTGTGTATGGGGTTTTCATAGTTTATCAGGATCCTGCCAGGTGTGTCTGGGGTTTTCACAGTTTATCAGGATCCTGCCAGGTGTGTATTAGACTTTTGACAGTGCATCAGGATCCTGCCAGGTGTGTATGGGCTTTTCACATTGTATCAGGATCCTGCCAGGTGTGTATGGGATTTTCACAGTGTATCAGGATCCTGCCCGGTGCGTATAGGGTTTTCACAGTGTATCAGCATCCTGCCAGGTGTGTATGGGGTTTTCACAGTATATCAGGTTCTGCCAGGTGTGTTTGGGGGGTTTCACATTGGATCAGGATCCTGCCAGGTGTGTATGGGTTTTTCACAGTTTATCAGGATCCTGGCAGGTGTGTATGGGGTTTTCACAGTTTATCAGGATCCTGCCAGGTGTGTATGGGGGTTTCACAGTTCATCAGGATCCTGCCAGGTGTGTATGGGGTTTTCAAGGTATATCAGTGTCCTGCCAGGTGTGTATGGGGGTTTCACAGTGTATCAGGATCCTGCCAGGTGAGTATGGGGTTTTCACAATGTATCAGGATCCTGCCAGGTTTGTATGGGGTTTTCACAGTTTATCAGGATTCTGCCAGGTGTTTATGGGGGTTTCGCAGTTTATCAGGATCCTGCCAGGTGTGTCTGAGGGTTTCACAGTTTATCAGGATCCTGCCAGGTGTGTATGGGGTTTTCACAGTTTATCAGGATCCTGCCACGTGTTTATGGGGATTTCGCAGTTTATCAGGATTCTGCCAGTTGTGTTTGGGTTTTCACAGTTTATCAGGATCCTGCCAGGTGTGTATGGGGGTTTCACAATTTATCAGGATCCTGCCATGTGTGTATTGGGTTTTCACATTGTATCAACATCCTGCCAGGTGTGTATGGGGTTTTCACAGTTGATCAGGATCCTGCCAGGTGTGTATGGGGGTTTCATAGTTTATCAGTATCCTGCCAGGTGTGTATGGGGTTGTCACAGCGTATCAGGATCCACCCAGGTGTGCATGGGGTTTTCACAGTTTATCAGGATCCTGCCAGGTGTGCATGGGTGTTTCATAGTTTATCAGGATCCTGCCAGGTGTGCATGAATTTTTCATAGTTCATCAGGATCCTGCCAGGTGTGTATGGGATTTTCACAGTGCATCAGGATCCTGCCAGGTGTGTATAGGGGATTCATAGTTTATCAGGATCCTGCCAGGTGTGTATGGGGTTTTCACAGTGTATCAGGATCCTGCCAGGTGTGTATGGGGTTTTCACAGTGTATCAGGATCCTGCCAGGTGTGTATGGGGTTTTCACAGTGGATCAGGATCCTGCCAGGTGTGTATGGGGTTTTCACAGTTTAGCAGGATCCTGCCAGGTGTGCATGGGCGTTTCATAGTTTATCAGGATCCTGCCAGGTGTGTATGGGTTTTCACAGTGTATCAGGGTCCTGCCAGGTGTGTATGGGGGTTTCACAGTGTATCAGGGTCCTGCCAGGTGAGTATGGGGTTTTCATAGTTTATCAGGATCCTGCCAGGTGTGTATGGGGTTTTCACAGTTTATCAGGATCCTGCCAGGTGTGTATGGGGGTTTCACAGTTTATCAGGATCCTGCCAGGTGTGTATGGGGTTTTCACAGTTTATCAGGATCCTGCCAGGTGTGTTTCGGGATTTCACAGTTTTTCAGGATCCTTCCAGGTGTGTATGTTTTTTCACAGTTCTTAGGATCCTGCCAGGTGTGCATGGGGGTTTCACAGTTTATCAGGATCCTGCCAGGTGTGTATGGGGTTTTCACATTGGATCAGGATCCTGCCAGGTGTGTATGGGGTTTTCACAGTTTATCAGGATCCTGCCAGGTATGTATGGGGGTTTCATAGTTTATCATGAAACTGCCAGGTGTGTATGAACGTTTCATAGTTTATCAGGATCCTGCTAGGTGTGTATGGGATTTTCACAGTGTATCAGGATCCTGCCAGGTGTGTATGGGGTTTTCACAGTGGATCAGGAACCTGCCAGGTGTGCATGAAGTTTTCATAGTTCATCAGGATCCTGCCAGGTGTGTATGGGATTTTCAGAGTGCATCAGGATCCTGCCAGGTGTGTATAGGGGATTCATAGTTTATCAGGATCCTGCCAGGTGTGTATGGGGTATTCACAGTGTATCAGGATCCTGCCAGGTGTGTATGGGGTTTTCACAGTGTATCAGGATCCTGCCAGGTGTGTATGGGGTTTTCACAGTGGATCAGGATCCTGCCAGGTGTGTATGGGGTTTTCACAGTTTAGCAGGATCCTGCCTGGTTTGCATGGGCGTTTCACAGTTTATCAGGATCCTGCCAGGTGTGTATGGGTTTTCACAGTGTATCAGGGTCCTGCCAGGTGTGTATGGGGGTTTCACAGTGTATCAGGGTCCTGCCAGGAGAGTATGGGGTTTTCATAGTTTATAAGGATCCTGCCAGGTGTGTATGGGGGTTTCACAGTTTATCAGGATCCTGCCAGGTGTGTATGGGGTTTTCACAGTTTATCAGGATCCTGCCAGGTGTGTTACGGGATTTCACAGTTTTTCAGGATCCTTCCAGGTGTGTATGTTTTTTCACAGTTTATTAGGATCCTGCCAGGTGTGCATGGGGGTTTCACACTTTATCAGGATCCTGCCAGGTGTGTATGGGGTTTTCTCAGTGTATCAAGATCCTGCCAGGTGTGTATGGGGTTTTCACAGTTTATCAGGTTCCTGCCAGTTGTGTATGGGGATTTCACAGTGTATAAGTGTCCTGCCAGGTGTGTATGGGGTTTTCACATTGGATCAGGATCCTGCCAGGTGTGTATGGGGTTTTCACAGTTTATCAGGTTCCTGCCAGGTGTGTATGCGGGTTTCATAGTTTATCATGAAACTGCCAGGTGTGTATGAAGGTTTCATAGTTTATCAGGATCCTGCTAGGTGTGTATGGGATTTTCACAGTGTATCAGGATCCTGCCTGGTGTGTATGGGGTTTTCACAGTGGATCAGGAACGTGCCAGGTGTGTATGGGGTTTTCATAGTTTATCAGGATCCTGCCAGGTGTGTCTGGGGTTTTCACAGTTTATCAGGATCCTGCCAGGTGTGTATTGGAGTTTTGACAGTGCATCAGGATCCTGCCCGGTGCGTATAGGGTTTTCACAGTGTATCAGCATCCTGCCAGGTGTGTATGGGGTTTTCACAGTATATCAGGTTCTGCCAGGTGTGTTTGGGGGGTTTCACAGAGTATCCGTATCCTGCCAGGTGTGTATGGGGTTTCACAGTTTAGCAGGATGCTGCCAGGTGTGTTTGGGGCTTTCACAGTTTATCAGGATCCTGCCAGGTGTGTCTGGGTGTTTCACAGTTTATCAGGATCCTGCCAGGTGTGTATGGGGTTTTCACAGTGTATCAAGATCCTGCCAGGTGTGTATGGGGTTTTCACAGTGGATCAGTCACCTGCCAGGTGTGTATGGGGGTTTCATAGTTTATCAGGATCCTGCCAGGTGTGTCTGGTGTTTTCTCAGTTTATCAGGATCCTGCCAGGTGTGTAAGCGGGTTTTCACAGCGGATCAGTTACCTTCCAGGTGTGTATGGGGTTTTCACAGTGGATCAGGATCCTGCCCGGTGTGTATAGGGTTTTCACAGTGTATCAGGTTCCTGCCAGGTGTGCATGGGGTTTTCACAGTATATCAGGATCCTGCCAGGTGTGTATGGGGTTTCACAGTTTATCAGGATGCTGCCAGGTGTGTATGGGGGTTTCACAGTTTATCAGGATCCTGCCAAGTGTGTATGGGGGTTTCACAGTTTATCAGGATCCTGCCAGGTGTGTATGGGGTTTTCAGAGTGTATCAAGCTCCTGCCAGGTGAGTATGGGGATTTTACATTTTATCAGCATCCTGCCAGGTTTGGATGGGTGCTTCACAGTTTATCAGGATCCTGCCAGGTGTATATGGGGTTTCACAGTTTATCAGGCTCTTGCCAAATGTGTATGGGGGTTTCACAGTTTGTCAGAATGCTGCCAGGTGTGTCTGGGGTTTTCACAGTGTATCAAGATCCTGCCAGGTGTGCATGGGGTTTTCACAGTTTATCAGGATCCTGCCAGGTGTGTTTGGGGGTTTCACAGTTTATCAGGAATCTGCCAGGTGTGTATGGGTTTTTCACATTTTATCAGGATCCTGCCCGGTGTGTATGGGGGTTTCACAGTTTATCAGGATCCTGCCAAGGGTGTATGGGGTTTTCACAGTGCATCAGGATCCTGCCAGTTGTGTATGGGGTTTTCACAGTGGATCACGATCCTGCTAGGTGTGTTAGGGTTTTTCACATTTTATCAGGATCCTGCCAGGTGTGTTTGGGGGTTTCATAGTTTATCAGAATCCTGCCAGCTGTGTATGGGGGTTTCATAGTTTATCAGGATCCTGCCGGGTGTGCATGGGGTTTTCACAGTGTATCAAGATCCTGCCAGGTGAGTATGGGGTTTTCGCAGTTTATCAGGATCCTGCCAGGTGTGTATGGGGGTTTCACAGTTTATCAGGAACCTGCTAGGTGTGTATGGGGGTTTCACATTTTATCAGGATCCTGCCAGGTGTGTATGGGGGTTTCACAGTTTATCAGGATCCTGCCAGGTGAGTATGGGGTTTTCACAGTGTATCAGGATTCTGCCAGGTGTGTATGGGGTTTTCACAGTTTATCAGGATTCTGCCAGGTGTGGATGGGGTTTTCACAGTGTACCAAGATCCTGCCAGGTGTGTATGGGGTTTTCACAGTTTATCAGGATCCTGCCAGGTGTGTATGGGGTTTTCATAGTTTATCAGGATCCTGCCAACACTGTTTGGGGGTTTCATAGTTTATCAGGATCCTGCCAGGTGTGTATGGGGTTTTCACAGTGTATCAGGATCCTGCCAGGTGTGTTTGGGGTTTTCACAGTTTATCAGGATCCTGCCAGGTGTGTATGGGGGTTTCATAGTTTATCAGGATCCTGCCAGGTGTGTATGAAGATTTCATAGTCTATCAGGATCCTGCCAGGTGTGTATGGGATTTTCAGAGTGTATCAGGATCCTGCCAGGTGTGTATGGGGTTTTCACATTGGATCAGGAACCTGCCAGGAGTGTATGGGGGATTCATATTTTATCAGGATCCTGCCAGGTGTGTCTGGGGTTTTCACAGTATATCATGATCCTGCCAGGTCTGTCTGGGGGTTTTCACAGTGTATCAGGATCCTGCCAGGTGTGTATGGGGTTTTCACAGTGTATCAGGATCCTGCCAGGGGTGTATGGGGGTTTCACAGCGGATCAACATCCTGCCAGGTGTGTATGGGATTTTCACAGTGGATCAGTATCCTGCCAGGTGTGTATAGGGTTTTCACAGTGTATCAGGATCCTGCCAGGTGTGTATGGGGTTTTTACAGAGTATCAGGATCCTGCCAGGTGTGCATGGGGTTTTCACACTTTTCAAGGATCCTGCCAGGTGTGTATGGGGATTTCACAGTGTATCAAGATCCTGCCAGGTGAGTATGGGGTTTTCGCAGTTTATCAGGATCCTGCCAGGTGTGTATGGGGGTTTCACAGTTTATCAGGATCCTGCTAGGTGCGTATGGGGGTTTCACATTTTATCAGGATCCTGCCAGGTGTGTATGGGGGTTTCACAGTTTATCAGGATCCTGCAGGTGAGTATGGGGTTTTCACAGTGTATCAGGATTCTGCCAGGTGTGTATGGGGTTTTCACAGTTTATCAGGATTCTGCCAGGTGTGTATGGGGTTTTCACAGTGTACCAAGATCCTGCCAGGTGTGTATGGGGTTTTCACAGTTTATCAGGATCCTGCCAGGTGTGTATGGGGTTTTCATAGTTTATCAGGATCCTGCCAGGACTGTTTGGGGGTTTCATAGTTTATCAGGATCCTGCCAGGTGTGTATGGGGTTTTCACAGTGTATCAGGATCCTGCCAGGTGTGTTTGGGGTATTCACAGTTTATCAGGATCCTGCCAGGTGTGTATGGGGATTCATAGTTTATCAGGATCCTGCCAGGTGTGTATGAAGTTTTCATAGTCTATCAGGATCCTGCCAGGTGTGTATGGGATTTTCAGAGTGTATCAGGATCCTGCCAGGTGTGTATGGGGTTTTCACATTGGATCAGGAACCTGCCAGGAGTGTATGGGGGATTCATATTTTATCAGGATCCTGCCAGGTGTGTCTGGGGTTTTCACAGTTTATCATGATCCTGCCAGGTCTGTCTGGGGGTTTTCACAGTGTATCAGGATCCTGCCTGGTGTGTATGGGGTTTTCACAGTGTATCAGGATCCTGCCAGGTGTGTATGGGGGTTTCACAGCGGATCAACATCCTGCCAGGTGTGTATGGAATTTTCACAGTGGATCAGTATCCTGCCAGGTGTGTATAGGGTTTTCACAGTGTATCAGGATCCTGCCAGGTGTGTATGGGGTTTTTACAGAGTATCTGGATCCTGCCAGGTGTGCATGGGGTTTTCACAGTTTTCCAGGATCCTGCCAGGTGTGTATGGGGATTTCACAGTTTTCCAGGATCCTGCCAGGTGTGTATGGGGATTTCACAGTTTTTCAGGATCCTGCCAGGTGTGTATGGGTTTTCACAGTTTATCAGGATCCTGCCAGGTGTGCATGGGGGTTTCACAGTTTATCAGGATCCTGCCAGGTGTGTATGGGGTTTTCACAGTTTATCAGGATCCTGCCAGGTGTGTCTGGGGATTTCACAGTTTATCAGGATCCTGCCAGGTGTGTATGGGGGTTTCACATTGTATCAGGATCCTGCCAGGTGTGTATGGGGGTTTCACAGTGGATCAATATCCTGCCAGGTGTTTTTGCGGTTTTCACAGTGGATCAGGATATGCCAGGTGTGTATGGGGTTTTCACAGTGTATCAGGATCCGGCCAGGTGTGTATACTGGTTTCATAGTTTATCAGGATCCTGCCAGGTGTGTATAGGGGATTCATAGTTTATCAGGATGCTGCCAGGTGTGTATGGGGTTTTCACAGTGTATCAGGATCCTGCCAGGTGTGTATGGGATTTTCACAGTGGATCAGGATCCTGCCAGGTTTGTATGGGGTTTTCACAGTTTAGCAGGATCCTGCCAGGTGTGCATGGGCGTTTCACAGTTTATCAGGATCCTGCCAGGTGTGTATGGGGTTTTCACAGTGTATCCGGGTCCTGCCAGGTGTGTATGGGGGTTTCACAGTGTATCAGGGTCCTGCCAGGTGATTATGGGGTTTTCATAGTTTATCAGGATCCTGCCAGGTGTGTATGGGGGTTTCATAGTTTATCAGGGTCCTGCCAGGTGTGTATGGGGTTTTCACAGTTTATCAGGATCCTGCCAGGTGTGTATGGGGATTTCACAGTTTTTCAGGATCCTGCCAGGTGTGTATGTTTTTTCACAGTTTATCAGGATCCTGCCAGGTGTGTATGGGGGTTTCACAGTGGATCAATATCCTGCCAGGTGCTTTTGCGGTTTTCACAGTGGATCAGGGTCCTGCCAGGTGATTATGGGGTTTTCATAGTTTATCAGGATCCTGCCAGGTGTGTATGGGGGTTTCATAGTTTATCAGGGTCCTGCCAGGTGTGTATGGGGTTTTCACAGTTTATCAGGATCCTGCCAGGTGTGTCTGGGGATTTCACAGTTTATCAGGATCCTGCCAGGTGTGTATGGGGGTTTCACATTGTATCAGGATCCTGCCAGGTGTGTATGGGGGTTTCACAGTGGATCAATATCCTGCCAGGTGCTTTTGCGGTTTTCACAGTGGATCTGGATATGCCAGGTGTGTATGGGGTTTTCACAGTGTATCAGGATCCGGCCAGGTGTGTATACTGGTTTCATAGTTTATCAGGATCCTGCCAGGTGTGTATAGGGGATTCATAGTTTATCAGGATGCTGCCAGGTGTGTATGGGGTTTTCACAGTGTATCAGGATCCTGCCAGGTGTGTATGGGATTTTCACAGTGGATCAGGATCCTGCCAGGTTTGTATGGGGTTTTCACAGTTTAGCAGGATCCTGCCAGGTGTGCATGGGCGTTTCACAGTTTATCAGGATCCTGCCAGGTGTGTATGGGGTTTTCACAGTGTATCAGGGTCCTGCCAGGTGTGTATGGGGTTTTCACAGTGTATCAGGGACCTGCCTGGTGAGTATGGGGTTTTCATAGTTTATCAGGATCCTGCCAGGTGTGTATGGGGGTTTCACAGTTTATCAGGATCCTGCCAGGTGTGTATGGGGTTTTCACAGTTTATCAGGATCCTGCCAGGTGTGTATGGGGATTTCACAGTTTTTCAGGATCCTGCCAGGTGTGTATGTTTTTTCACAGTTTATCAGGATCCTGCCAGGTGTGCATGGGGGTTTCACAGTTTATCAGGATCCTGCCAGGTGTGTATGGGGTTTTCACAGTGTATCAAGATCCTGCCAGGTGTGTATGGGGTTTTCACAGTTTATCAGGATCCTGCCAGGTGTGTCTGGGGATTTCACAGATTATCAGGATCCTGCCAGGTGTGTATGGGGGTTTCATAGTTTATCAGGATCCTGCCAGTTTTGTATGGGGATTTCACAGTGTGTAAGTGTCCTGCCATGTGTGTATGGGGTTTTCACATTGGATCAGGATCCTGCCAGGTGTGTATGGGGTTTTCACAGTTTATCAGGATCCTGCCAGGTGTGTATGGGGGTTTCATAGTTTATCATGAAACTGCCAGGTGTGTATGAAGGTTTCATAGTTTATCAGGATCCTGCTAGGTGTGTATGGGATTTTCACAGTGTATCAGGATCCTGCCAGGTGTGTATGGGGTTTTCACAGTGGATCAGGAACCTGCCAGGTGTGTATGGGGTTTTCATAGTTTATCAGGATCCTGCCAGGTGTGTCTGGGGTTTTCACAGTTTATCAGGATCCTGCCAGGTGTGTACTGGGGTTTTGACAGTGCATCAGGATCCTGCCAGGTGTGTATGTTTTTTCACAGTTTATCAGGATCCTGCCAGGTGTGTATGGGGGTTTCACAGTTTATCAGGATCCTGCCAGGTGTGTATGGGGTTTTCACAGTGTATCAAGATCCTGCCAGGTGTGTATGGGGTTTTCACAGTTTATCAGGATCCTGCCAGGTGTGTCTGGGGATTTCACAGTTTATCAGGATCCTGCCAGGTGTGTATGGGGGTTTCATAGTTTATCAGGATCCTGCCAGTTGTGTATGGGGATTTCACAGTGTTAAAGTGTCCTGCCAGGTGTGTATGGGGTTTTCACATTGGATCAGGATCCTGCCAGGTGTGTATGGGGTTTTCACAGTTTATCAGGATCCTGCCAGATGTGTCTGGTGTTTTCACATTGGTCAGGATCCTGCCAGGTGTGTTTGGGGTTTTCACAGTTTATCAGGATCCTGCCAGGTGTGTATGGGGTTTCATAGTTTATCAGGATCCTGCCAGGTGTGTATGATGATTTCATAGTCTATCAGGATCCTGCCAGGTGTGTATGGGGTTTTCACATTGGATCAGGAACCTGCCAGGAGTGTATGGGGGATTCATATTTTATCAGGATCCTGCCAGGTGTGTCTGGGATTTTCACATTGGATCAGGAACCTGCCAGGAGTGTATGGGGATTCATATTTTATCAGGATCCTGCCATGTGTGTCTGGGGTTTTCACAGTTTATCAGGATCCTGCCAGGTCTGTATGGGGGTTTTCACAGTGTATCAGGATCGTGCCAGGTGTGTATGGGGTTTTCACAGTGTATCAGGATCCTGCCAGGTGGGTATGGGGGTTTCACAGCGGATCAACATCCTGCCAGGTGTGTATGGGATTTTCACAGTGGATTAGTATCCTGCCAGGTGTGTATAGGGTTTTCACAGTGTATCAGGATCCTGCCAGGTGTGTATGGGGTTTTTACAGAGTATCAGAATCCTGCCAGGTGTGCATGGGGTTTTCACAGTTTTCCAGGATCCTGCCAGGTGTGTATGGGGATTTCACAGTTTTTCAGGATCCTGCCAGGTGTGTATGGGTTTTCACAGTTTATCAGGATCCTGCCAGGTGTGCATGGGGGTTTCACAGTTTATCAGGATCCTGCCAGGTGTGTATGGGGTTTTCACAGTTTATCAGGATCCTGCCAGGTGTGTCTGGGGATTTCACAGTTTATCAGTATCCTGCCAGGTGTGTATGGGGGTTTCATAGTTTATCAGGATCCTGCCAGGTGTGTATGGGGTTTTCACATTGTATCAGGATCCTGCCAGGTGTGTATGGGGGTTTCACAGTGGATCAATGTCCTGCCAGGTGCTTTTGTGGTTTTCACAGTGGATCAGGATATGCCAGGTGTGTATGGGGTTTTCACAGTGTATCAGGATCCGGCCAGGTGTGTATTCTGGTTTCATAGTTGTCAGGATCCTGCCAGGTGTGTATAAGGGATTCATAGTTTATCAGGATCCTGCCAGGTGTGTATGGGGTTTTCACAGTGTATCAGGATCCTGCCAGGTGTGTATGGGGTTTTCACAGTCTATCAGGATCCTGCCAGGTGTGTATGGGGTTTTCACAGTGGATCAGGATCCTGCCAGGTGTGTATGGGGTTTTCACAGTTTAGCAGGATCCTGCCAGGTGTGCATGGGCGTTTCACAGTTTATCAGGATCCTGCCAGGTGTGTATGGGGTTTTCACAGTGTATCAGGGTCCTGCCAGGTGAGTATGGGGTTTTCACAGTGTATCAGGATCCTGCCTGGTGAGTATGGGGTTTTCATAGTTTATCAGGATCCTGCCAGGTGTGTATGGGGGTTTCACAGTTTATCAGGATCCTGCCAGGTGTGTATGGGGTTTTCACAGTTTATCAGGATCCTCCCAGGTGTGTATGGGGATTTCACAGTTTTTCAGGATGCTGCCAGGTGCGTATGTTTTTTCACAGTTTATCAGGATCCTGCCAGGTGTGCATGGGGGTTTCACAGTTTATCAGGATCCTGCCAGGTGTGTATGGGGTTTTTACAGTGTATCAAGATCCTGCCAGGTGTGTATGGGGTTTTCACAGTTTATCAGGATCCTGCCAGGTGTGTCTGGGGATTTCACAGTTTATCAGGATCCTGCCAGGTGTGTATGGGGGTTTCATAGTTTATCAGGATCCTGCCAGTTGTGTATGGGGATTTCACAGTGTATAAGTGTCCTGCCAGGTGTGTATGGGGTTTTCACATTGGATCAGGATCCTGCCAGGTGTGTATGGGGTTTTCACAGTGGATCAGGAACCTGCCAGGTGTGTATGGGGTTTTCATAGTTTATCAGGATCCTGCCAGGTGTGTCTGGGGTTTTCACAGTTTACCAGGATCCTGCCAGGTGTGTATTGGGGTTTTGACAGTGCATCAGGATCCTGCCAGGTGTGTATGGGGATTTCACAGATTTTCAGGATCCTGCCACGTGTGTATGGGGTTTTCACAGTGGATCAGGATGCTGCCAGGTGTGGATGGGGGTTTCACAGTGTATCAGGATCCTGCCAGGTGAGTATGGGGTTTTCACAATGTATCAGGATCCTGCCAGGTTAGTATGGGGTTTTCACTGTTTATCAGGATTCTGCCAGGTGTTTATGGGGGTTTCGCAGTTTATCAGGATCCTGCCAGGTGTGTCTGAGGGTTTCACAGTTTATCAGGATCCTGCCAGGTGTGTATGGGGTTTTCACAGTTTATCAGGATCCTGCCAGGTGTTTACGGGGATTTCGCAGTTTATCAGGATTCCGCCAGTTGTGTATGGCTTTTCACAGATTATCAGGATCCTGCCAGGTGTGTATGGGGGTTTCACAATTTATCAGGATCCTGCCATGTGTGTATTGGGTTTTCACATTGTATCAACATCCTGCCAGGTGTGTATGGGGATTTCACAATTTATGAGTATCCTGCCAGGTGTGTATGGGGGTTTCATAGTTTATCAGTATCCTGCCAGGTGTGTATGGGGTTGTCACAGCGTATCAGGATCCTTCCAGGTGTGCATGGGGTTTTCACAGTGGATCAGGATACTGCCAGGTGTGTCTGGGGTTTTCACAGTTTATCAGGATCCTTCCAGGTGTGCATGGGGGTTTCATAGTTTGTCAGGATCCTGCCAGGTGTGCATGAAGTTTTCATAGTCAATCAGGATCCTGCCAGGTGTGTATGGGATTTTCACAGTGCATCAGGATCCTGCCAGGATTGTATGGGGTTTTCACAGTGGATCAGGAACCTGCCAGGTGTGTATGGGGGTTTCATAGTTTATCAGGATCCTGCCAGGTGTGTCTGGCGTTTTCACAGTTTATCAGGATCCTGCCAGGTGTGTATGCGGGTTTTCACAGCGGATCAGTTACCTGCAAGGTGTGTATGGGGTTTTCACAGTGGATCAGGATCCTGCCCGGTGTGTATAGGGTTTTCACAGTGTATCAGTTTCCTGCCAGGTGTGCATGGGGTTTTCACAGTATATCAGGATCTGCCAGGTGTGTATGGGGGTTTTCACAGAGTATCAGGATCCTGCCAGGTGTGCATGGGGATTTCACAGATTTTCAGGATCCTGCCACGTGTGTATGGGGTTTTCACAGTGGATCAGGATGCTGCCAGGTGTGTATGGGGTTTTCACAGTGTATCAAGATCCTGCCAGGTGTGTATGGGGGTTTCACAGTGTATCAGGATCCTGCCAGGTGTGTATGGGGTTTCACAGTTTATCAGGATGCTGCCAGGTGTGTCTGGGGGTTTCACAGTTCATCAGGATACTGCCAAGTGTGTATGGGGGTTTCACAGTTTATCAGGATCCTGCCAGGTGTGTATGGGGTTTTCAGAGTGTATCAAGATCCTGCCAGGTGAGTATGGGGATTTTACATTTTATCAGCATCCTGCCAGGTTCGGATGGGTGTTTCACAGTTTATCAGGATCCTGCCAGGTGTATATGGGGTTTCACAGTTTATCAGGCTCCTGCCAAATGTGTATGGGGGTTTCACAGTTTGTCAGGATGCTGCCAGGTGTGTCTGGGGTTTTCACAGTGTATCAAGATCCTGCCAGGTGTGCATGGGGTTTTCACAGTTGATCAGCATCCTGCCAGGTGTGTTTGGGGGTTTCACAGTTTATCAGGAATCTGCCAGGTGTGTATGGGTTTTTCACATTTTATCAGGATCCTGCCAGGTGTGTATGGGGGTTTCACAGTTTATCAGGATCCTGCCAGGGGTGTATGGGGTTTTCACAGTGCATCAGGATCCTGCCAGTTGTGTATGGGGTTTTCACAGTGGAGCAGGATCCTGCTAGGTGTGTTAGGGTTTTTCACATTTTATCAGGATCCTGCCAGGTGTGTTTGGGGGTTTCATAGTTTATCAGAATCCTGCCAGCTGTGTATGGGGGTTTCATAGTTTATCAGGATCCTGCCGGGTGTGCATGGGGGTTTCACAGTGCATCAAGATCCTGCCAGGTGTGTATGGGGTTTTCCCAGTTTATCAGGATCCTGCCAGGTGTGTATGGGGTTTCACAGTTTATCAGGATCCTGCCAGGTGTGTATGGGGGTTTCACATTTTATAAGGATCCTGCCAGGTGTGTATGGGGGTTTCACAGTTTATCAGTATCCTGCCAGGTGAGTATCGGGTTTTCACAGTGTATCAGGATTCTGCCAGGTGTGTATGGGGTTTTCACAGTTTATCAGGATTCTGCCAGGTGTGTATGGGGTTTTCACAGTGTATCAAGATCCTGCCAGGTGTGCATGGGGTTTTCACAGTTTATCAGGATCCTGCCAGGTGTGTATGGGGTTTTCATAGTTTATCAGGATCCTGCCAGGTGTGTATGGGGTTTTCACAGTGTATCAGGATCCTGCCAGATGTGTCTGGTGTTTTCACAGTGGATCAGGATCCTGCCAAATGTGTATGGGGGTTTCACAGTTTGTCAGGATGCTGCCAGGTGTGTCTGGGGTTTTCACAGTGTATCAAGATCCTGCCAGGTGTGCATGGGGTTTTCACAGTTTATCAGGATCCTGCCAGGTGTGTTTGGGGGTTTCACAGTTTATCAGGAATCTGCCAGGTGTGTATGGGGTTTTCACATTTTATCAGGATCCTGCCAGGTGTGTATGGGGTTTTCACAGTTTATCAGGATCCTGCCAGGGGTGTATGGGGTTTTCACAGTGGATCAGGATCCTGCCAGTTGTATATGGGGTTTTCACAGTGGATCAGGATCCTGCTAGGTGTGTTAGGGTTTTTCACATTTTATCAGGATCCTGCCAGGTGTGTTTGGGGGTTTCATAGTTTATCAGAATCCTGCCAGCTGTGTATGGGGGTTTCATAGTTTATCAGGATCCTGCCGGGTGTGCATGGGGGTTTCACAGTGTATCAAGATCCTGCCAGGTGTGTATGGGGTTTTCGCAGTTTATCAGGATCCTGCCAGGTGTGTTTGGGGGTTTCATAGTTTATCAGAATCCTGCCAGCTGTGTATGGGGGTTTCATAGTTTATCAGGATCCTGCCAGATGTGTCTGGTGTTTTCACAGTGGATCAGGATCCTGCCAGGTGTGTATGGGGTTTTCACAGTTTATCAGGATCCTGCCAGGTGTGTATGGGGTTTCATAGTCTATCAGGATCCTGCCAGGTGTGTATGGGATTTTCAGAGTGTATCAGGATCCTGCCAGGTGTGTATGCGGTTTTCACATTGTATCAGGAACCTGCCAGGAGTGTATGGGGGATTCATATATTATCAGGATCCAGCCAGGTGTGTCTGGGGTTTTCACAGTTTATCAGGATCCTGCCAGGTCTGTATGGGGGTTTTCACAGTGTATCAGGATCCAGCCAGGTGTGTATGGGGTTTTCACAGTGTATCAGGATCCTGCCAGGTGTGTATGGGGGTTTCACAGCGGATCAACATCCTGCCAGGTGTGTATGGGATATTCACAGTGGATCAGTATCCTGCCAGGTGTGTATAGGGTTTTCACAGTGTATCAGGATCCTGCCAGGTGTGTATGGGGTTTTTACAGAGTATCAGGATCCTGCCAGGTGTGCATGGGGTTTTCACAGTTTTCCAGGATCCTGCCAGGTGTGTATGGAGTTTTCACAGTAGATCAGGATGCTGCCAGGTGTGTATGGGGTTTTCACAGTGTATCAATATCCTGCCAGGTGTGTATGGGGGTTTCACTGTGTATCAGGATCCTGCTAGGTGTGTATGGGCGTTTCACAGTATTTCAGGATCCTGCCAGGTGTGTATGGGGTTTCACAGTTTATCAGGATGCTGCCAGGAGTGTTTGGGGGTTTCACAGTTTATCAGGATCCTGCCAGGTGTGTCTGGGGTTTTCACAGTGTATCAGGATCCTGCCAGGTGTGTGTGGGGTTTTCATAGTTTATCAGGATCCTGCCAGGTGTGTATGGGGGTTTCACAGTGTATCAGGATCCTGCCAGATGTGTCTGGTGTTTTCACAGTGGATCAGGATCCTGCCAAATGTGTATGGGGGTTTCACAGTTTGTCAGGATGCTGCCAGGTGTGTCTGGGGTTTTCACAGTGTATCAAGATCCTGCCAGGTGTGCATGGGGTTTTCACAGTTTATCAGGATCCTGCCAGGTGTGTTTGGGGGTTTCACAGTTTATCAGGAATCTGCCCGGTGTGTATGGGTTTTTCACATTTTATCAGGATCCTGCCAGGTGTGTATGGGGTTTTCACAGTTTATCAGGATCCTGCCAGGGGTGTATGGGGTTTTCACAGTGCATCAGGATCCTGCCAGTTGTGTATGGGGTTTTCACAGTGGATCAGGATCCTGCTAGGTGTGTTAGGGTTTTTCACATTTTATCAGGATCCTGCCAGGTGTGTTTGGGGGTTTCATAGTTTATCAGAATCCTGCCAGCTGTGTATGGGGGTTTCATAGTTTATCAGGATCCTGCCGGGTGTGCATGGGGGTTTCACAGTGTATCAAGATCCTGCCAGGTGTGTATGGGGTTTTCGCAGTTTATCAGGATCCTGCCAGGTGTGTATGGGGTTTCACAGTTTATCAGGATCCTGCCAGGTGTGTATGGGGGTTTCACATTTTATCAGGATCCTGCCAGTTGTGTATGGGGGTTTCACAGTTTATCAGGATTCTGCCAAGTGTGTATGGGGTTTTCACAGTGTATCAAGATCCTGCCAGGTGTGCGTGGGGTTTTCACAGTTTATCAGGATCCTGCCAGGTGTGTATGGGATTTTCATAGTTTATCAGGATCCTGCCAGGTGTGTATGGGGTTTTCACAGTGTATCAGGATCCTGCCTGATGTGTCTGGTGTTTTCACAGTGGATCAGGATCCTGCCAAATGTGTATGGGGGTTTCACAGTTTGTCAGGATGCTGCCAGGTGTGTCTGGGGTTTTCACAGTGTATCAGGATCCTGCCAGTTGTGTATGGGGTTTTCACAGTGGATCAGGATCCTGCTAGGTGTGTTAGGGTTTTTCACATTTTATCAGGATCCTGCCAGGTGTGTTTGGGGGTTTCACAGTTTATCAGGAATCTGCCAGGTGTGTATGGGTTTTTCACATTTTATCAGGATCCTGCCAGGTGTGTATGGGGTTTTCACAGTTTATCAGGATCCTGCCAGGGGTGTATGGGGTTTTCACAGTGCATCAGGATCCTGCCAGTTGTGTATGGGGTTTTCACAGTGGATCAGGATCCTGCTAGGTGTGTTAGGGTTTTTCACATTTTATCAGGATCCTGCCAGGTGTGTTTGGGGGTTTCATAGTTTATCAGAATCCTGCCAGCTGTGTATGGGGGTTTCATAGTTTATCAGGATCCTGCCGGGTGTGCATGGGGGTTTCACAGTGTATCAAGATCCTGCCAGGTGTGTATGGGGTTTTCGCAGTTTATCAGGATCCTGCCAGGTGTGTATGGGGTTTTACAGTTTATCAGGATCCTGCCAGGTGTGTATGGGGGTTTCACATTTTATCAGGATCTTGCCAGGTGTGTATGGGGGTTTCACAGTTTATCAGGATCCTGCCAGGTGAGTATGGGGTTTTCACAGTGTATCAGGATTCTGCCAGGTGTGTATGGGGTTTTCACAGTTTATCAGGATTCTGCCAGGTGTGTATGGGGTTTTCACAGTGTATCAAGATCCTGCCAGGTGTGCATGGGGTTTTCACAGTTTATCAGGATCCTGCCAGGTGTGTATGGGGTTTTCATAGTTTATCAGGATCCTGCCAGGTGAGCATGGGGTTTTCACAGTGTATCAGGATCCTGCCAGATGTGTCTGGTGTTTTCACAGTGGATCAGGATCCTGCCAGGTGTGTATGGGGTTTTCACAGTTTATCAGGATCCTGCCAGGTGTGTATGGGGTTTCATAGTCTATCAGGATCCTGCCAGGTGTATATGGGATTTTCAGAGTGTATCAGGATCCTGCCAGGTGTGTATGCGGTTTTCACATTGTATCAGGAATCTGCAGGGAGTGTATGGGGGATTCATATATTATCAGGATTCAGCCAGGTGTGTCTGGGGTTTTCACAGTTTATCAGGATCCTGCCAGGTCTGTATGGGGGTTTTCACAGTGTATCAGGATCCTGCCAGGTGTGTATGGGGTTTTCACAGTGTATCAGGATCCTGCCAGGTGTGTATGGGGGTTTCACAGCGGATCAACATCCTGCCAGGTGTGTATGGGATATTCACAGTGGATCAGTATCCTGCCAGGTGTGTATAGGGTTTTCACAGTGTATCAGGATCCTGCCAGGTGTGTATGGGGTTTTTACAGAGTATCAGGATCCTGCCAGGTGTGCATGGGGTTTTCACAGTTTTCCAGGATCCTGCCAGGTGTGTATGGAGTTTTCACAGTAGATCAGGATGCTGCCAGGTGTGTATGGGGTTTTCACAGTGTATCAATATCCTGCCAGGTGTGTATGGGGGTTTCACAGTGTATCAGGATCCTGCTAGGTGTGTATGGGCGTTTCACAGTATTTCAGGATCCTGCCAGGTGTGTATGGGGTTTCACAGTTTATCAGGATGCTGCCAGGAGTGTTTGGGGGTTTCACAGTTTATCAGGATCCTGCCAGGTGTGTCTGGGGTTTTCACAGTGTATCAGGATCCTGCCAGGTGTTTATGGGGATTTCACAGTTTATCAGGTTCCTGCCAGGTGTGTATGGGTTTTCACAGTTTATCAGAATCCTGCCAGGCGTGCATGGGGGTTTCACAGTTTTTCAGGATCCTGCCAGGTGTGTATGGAGTTTTCACAGTGTATCAAGCTCCTGCCAGGTGTGTATGGGGTTTTCACATTTTATCATGATCCTGCCAGGTGTGTATGGGGTTTTCCCAGTTTATCAGGATCCTGCCAGGTGTGTATGAGGTTTTCACAGCGTATCAGGATTCTACCAGGTGTGCATTGGGTTTTCACAGTGGATCAGGATACTGCCAGGTGTGTATGGGGTTTTCACAGTTTATCAGGATCTTGCCAGGTTTGTATGGGGGTTTCAAAGTTTATCAGGATCCTGCCAGGTGTGTATGAAGGTTTCATAGTTTATCAGGATCCTGCGAGGTGTGTATGGGATTTTCACAGTGTATCAGGATCCTGCCAGGTGTGTATGGGGTTTTCACATTGGATCAGGAACCTGCCAGGAGTCTTTGGGGGATTCATATATTATCAGGATCCTGCCAGGTGTGTCTGGGGTTTTCACAGTTTATCAGGATCCTGCCAGGTCTGTATGGGGGTTTTCACAGTATGTCAGGATCCTGCCAGGTGTGTATGGGGTTTCACAGTTTTTCAGGATGCTGCCAGGAGTGTTTGGGGGTTTCACAGTTTATCAGGATACTGCCAGGTGTGTTTGGGGCTTTCACAGTTTGTCAGGATCCTGCCAGGTGTGTATGGGGTTTTCACAGTGTATCAATATCCTGCCAGGTGTGTTTGGGGTTTTCACAGTTTATCAGGATCCTGCCAGGTGTGTCTGGGGTTTTCACAGTGTATCAGGATCCTGCCAGGTGTGTATGGGGGTTTCACAGCGGATCAACATCCTGCCAGGTGTGTATGGGATTTTCACAGTGGATCAGTTTCCTGCCAGGTGTGTATAGGGTTTTCACAGTGTATCAGGTACTGCCAGGTGTGTATGGGGTTTTCACAGAGTATCAGGATCCTGCCAGGTGTGCATGGGGTTTTCACAGTTTTTTCAGGAACCTGCCAGGTGTGTATGGAGTTTTCACAGTAGATCAGGATGCTGCCAGGTGTGTATGGGGTTTTCACAGTGTATCAAGATCCTGCCAGGTGTGTTTGGGGCTTTCACAGTTTATCAGGATCCTGCCAGGTGTGTCTGGGGTTTTCACAGTGTATCAGGATCCTGCCACTTGTTTATGGGGATTTCACAGTTTATCAGGTTCCTGCCTGGTGTGTATGGGTGTTCACAGTTTATCTGGATCCTGCCAGGTGTGTATGGGGTTTTCACATTTTATCAGGATCCTGCCAGGTGTGTATGGGGTTTTCACAGTTTATCAGGATCCTGCCAGGTGTGTATGGGGTTTTCACAGCGTATCAGGATTCTCCCAGGTGTGCATGGGATTTTCATAGTGGATCAGGATACTGCCAGGTGTGTATGGTTTTTCACAGTTTATCAGGATCCTGCCAGGTGTGTATGGGGGTTTCACAGTTTTTCAGGATCCTGCCAGGTGTGTATGGAGTTTTCACAGTGTATCAAGCTCCTGCCAGGTGTGTATGGGGTTTTCACAGTTTATCAGGATCCTGCCAGGTGCGTATGGGGTTTTCCCAGTTTATCAGGATCCTGCCAGGTGTGCATGGGGTTTTCACAGCGTATCAGGATTCTCCCAGGTGTGCATGGGGTTTTCACAGTGGATCAGGATACTGCCAGGTGTAATGGGGTTTTCACAGTTTATCAGGATCCTGCCAGGTGTGCGTGGGGTTTCATAGTTTATCAGGTTCCTGCCAGGTGTGTATGAAGGTTTCATAGTTTATCAGGATCCTGCCAGGTGTGTATGGGATTTTCACAGTGTATCAGGATCCTGCCAGGTGTGTATGGGGTTTTCACATTGGATCAGGAACCTGCCAGGAGTGTTTGGGGGATTCATATTTTATCAAGATCCTGCCAGGTGTGTCTGGGGTTTTCACAGTTTTTCAGGATCCTGCCAGGTCTGTATGGGGGTTTTCACAGTGTATCAGGATCCTGCCAGGTGTGTATGGGGTTTTCACAGTGTATCAGTATCCTGCCAGGTGTGTATGGGGGTTTCACAGCGCATCAACATCCTGCTAGGTTTTGTATGGGATTTTCACAGTGGATCAGTATCCGGCCAGGTGTGTATAGGGTTTTCACAGTGTATCAGGATCCTGCCAGGTGTGTATGGGGTTTTCACAGAGTATCAGGATCCTGCCAGGTGTGCATGGTGTTTTCACAGCTGTTCAGGATCCTGCCAGATGTGTATGGAGTTTTCACAGTAGATCAGGATGCTGCCAGGTGTGTCTGGGGTTTTCACAGTGTATCAAGATCCTGCCAGGTGTGCATGGGGTTTTCACAGTTTATCAGGATCCTGCCAGGTGTGTATGGGGTTTTCATAGTTTATCAGGATCCTGCCAGGTGTGTATGGGGGTTTCATAGTTTATCAGAATCCTGCCAGCTGTGTATGGGGGTTTCATAGTTTATCAGGATCCTGCCGGGTGTGCATGGGGGTTTCACAGTGTATCAAGATCCTGCCAGGTGTGTATGGGGTTTTCGCAGTTTATCAGGATCCTGCCAGGTGTGTATGGGGTTTCACAGTTTATCAGGATCCTGCCAGGTGTGTATGGGGGTTTCACATTTTATCAGGATCCTGCCAGGTGTGTATGGGGGTTTCACAGTTTATCAGGATTCTGCCAAGAGTGTATGGGGTATTCACAGTGTATCAAGATCCTGCCAGGTGTGCATGGGGTTTTCACAGTTTATCAGGATCCTGCCAGGTGTGTATGGGGTTTTCATAGTTTATCAGGATCCTGCCAGGTGTGTATGGGGTTTTCACAGTGTATCAGGATCCTGCCAGATGTGTCTGGTGTTTTCACAGTGGATCAGGATCCTGCCAAATGTGTATGGGGGTTTCACAGTTTGTCAGGATGCTGCCAGGTGTGTCTGGGGTTTTCACAGTGTATCAAGATCCTGCCAGGTGTGCATGGGGTTTTCACAGTTTATCAGGATCCTGCCAGGTGTGTTTGGGGGTTTCACAGTTTATCAGGAATCTGCCAGGTGTGTATGGGTTTTTCACATTTTATCAGGATCCTGCCAGGTGTGTATGGGGTTTTAACAGTTTATCAGGATCCTGCCAGGGGTGTATGGGGTTTTCACAGTGCATCAGGATCCTGCCAGTTGTGTATGGGGTTTTCACAGTGGATCAGGATCCTGCTAGGTGTGTTAGGGTTTTTCACATTTTATCAGGATCCTGCCAGGTGTGTTTGGGGGTTTCATAGTTTATCAGAATCCTGCCAGCTGTGTATGGGGGTTTCATAGTTTATCAGGATCCTGCCGGGTGTGCATGGGGGTTTCACAGTGTATCAAGATCCTGCCAGGTGTGTATGGGGTTTTCGCAGTTTATCAGGATCCTGCCAGGTGTGTATGGGGTTTCACAGTTTATCAGGATCCTGCCAGGTGTGTATGGGGGTTTCACATTTTATCAGGATCTTGCCAGGTGTGTATGGGGGTTTCACAGTTTATCAGGATCCTGCCAGGTGAGTATGGGGTTTTCACAGTGTATCAGGATTCTGCCAGGTGTGTATGGGGTTTTCACAGTTTATCAGGATTCTGCCAGGTGTGTATGGGGTTTTCACAGTGTATCAAGATCCTGCCAGGTGTGCATGGGGTTTTCACAGTTTATCAGGATCCTGCCAGGTGTGCATGGGGTTTTCATAGTTTATCAGGATCCTGCCAGGTGTGCATGGGGTTTTCACAGTGTATCAGGATCCTGCCAGATGTGTCTGGTGTTTTCACAGTGGATCAGGATCCTGCCAGGTGTGTATGGGGTTTTCACAGTTTATCAGGATCCTGCAAGGTGTGTATGGGGTTTCATAGTCTATCAGGATCCTGCCAGGTGTGTATGGGATTTTCAGAGTGTATCAGGATCCTGCCAGGTGTGTATGCGGTTTTCACATTGTATCAGGAACCTGCAGGGAGTGGATGGGGGATTCATATATTATCAGGATCCAGCCAGGTGTGTCTGGGGTTTTCACAGTTTATCAGGATCCTGCCAGGTCTGTATGGGGGTTTTCACAGTGTATCAGGATCCTGCCAGGTGTGTATGGGGTTTTCACAGTGTATCAGGATCCTGCCAGGTGTGTATGGGGGTTTCACAGCGGATCAACATCCTGCCAGGTGTGTATGGGATATTCACAGTGGATCAGTATCCTGCCAGGTGTGTATAGGGTTTTCACAGTGTATCAGGATCCTGCCAGGTGTGTATGGGGTTTTTACAGAGTATCAGG
Organism: Heterodontus francisci; assembly: GCF_036365525.1. Classification (NCBI taxonomy): domain Eukaryota; kingdom Metazoa; phylum Chordata; class Chondrichthyes; order Heterodontiformes; family Heterodontidae; genus Heterodontus; species Heterodontus francisci. The sequence goes on along the minus strand of NW_027140601.1, from coordinate 1,253,074 downwards.
ATCCTGCCAGGTGTGCATGGGGTTTTCACAGTTTTCCAGGATCCTGCCAGGTGTGTATGGAGTTTTCACAGTAGATCAGGATGCTGCCAGGTGTGTATGGGGTTTTCACAGTGTATCAATATCCTGCCAGGTGTGTATGGGGGTTTCACAGTGTATCAGGATCCTGCTAGGTGTGTATGGGCGTTTCACAGTATTTCAGGATCCTGCCAGGTGTGTATGGGGTTTCACAGTTTATCAGGATGCTGCCAGGAGTGTTTGGGGGTTTCACAGTTTATCAGGATCCTGCCAGGTGTGTCTGGGGTTTTCACAGTGTATCAGGATCCTGCCAGGTGTTTATGGGGATTTCACAGTTTATCAGGTTCCTGCCAGGTGTGTATGGGTTTTCACAGTTTATCAGGATCCTGCCAGGCGTGCATGGGGGTTTCACTGTTTTTCAGGATCCTGCCAGGTGTGTATGGAGTTTTCACAGTGTATCAAGCTCCTGCCAGGTGTGTATGGGGTTTTCACATTTTATCATGATCCTGCCAGGTGTGTATGGGGTTTTCCCAGTTTATCAGGATCCTGCCAGGTGTGTATGAGGTTTTCACAGCGTATCAGGATTCTACCAGGTGTGCATTGGGTTTTCACAGTGGATCAGGATACTGCCAGGTGTGTATGGGGTTTTCACAGTTTATCAGGATCTTGCCAGGTTTGTATGGGGGTTTCAAAGTTTATCAGGATCCTGCCAGGTGTGTATGAAGGTTTCATAGTTTATCAGGATCCTGCCAGGTGTGTATGGGATTTTCACAGTGTATCAGGATCCTGCCAGGTGTGTATGGGGTTTTCACATTGGATCAGGAACCTGCCAGGAGTCTTTGGGGGATTCATATATTATCAGGATCCTGCCAGGTGTGTCTGGGGTTTTCACAGTTTATCAGGATCCTGCCAGGTCTGTATGGGGGTTTTCACAGTATGTCAGGAACCTGCCAGGTGTGTATGGGGTTTCACAGTTTTTCAGGATGCTGCCAGGAGTGTTTGGGGGTTTCACAGTTTATCAGGATACTGCCAGGTGTGTTTGGGGCTTTCACAGTTTGTCAGGATCCTGCCAGGTGTGTATGGGGTTTTCACAGTGTATCAATATCCTGCCAGGTGTGTTTGGGGTTTTCACAGTTTATCAGGATCCTGCCAGGTGTGTCTGGGGTTTTCACAGTGTATCAGGATCCTGCCAGGTGTGTATGGGGGTTTCACAGCGGATCAACATCCTGCCAGGTGTGTATGGGATTTTCACAGTGGATCAGTTTCCTGCCAGGTGTGTATAGGGTTTTCACAGTGTATCAGGTACTGCCAGGTGTGTATGGGGTTTTCACAGAGTATCAGGATCCTGCCAGGTGTGCATGGGGTTTTCACAGTTTTTCAGGAACCTGCCAGGTGTGTATGGAGTTTTCACAGTAGATCAGGATGCTGCCAGGTGTGTATGGGGTTTTCACAGTGTATCAAGATCCTGCCAGGTGTGTTTGGGGCTTTCACAGTTTATCAGGATCCTGCCAGGTGTGTCTGGGGTTTTCACAGTGTATCAGGATCCTGCCACTTGTTTATGGGGATTTCACAGTTTATCTGGTTCCTGCCTGGTGTGTATGGGTGTTCACAGTTTATCTGGATCCTGCCAGGTGTGTATGGGGTTTTCACATTTTATCAGGATCCTGCCAGGTGTGTATGGGGTTTTCACAGTTTATCAGGATCCTGCCAGGTGTGTATGGGGTTTTCACAGCGTATCAGGATTCTCCCAGGTGTGCATGGGATTTTCATAGTGGATCAGGATACTGCCAGGTGTGTATGGTTTTTCACAGTTTATCAGGATCCTGCCAGGTGCGTATGGGGTTTTCCCAGTTTATCAGGATCCTGCCAGGTGTGCATGGGGTTTTCACAGCGTATCAGGATTCTCCCAGGTGTGCATGGGGTTTTCACAGTGGATCAGGATACTGCCAGGTGTAATGGGGTTTTCACAGTTTATCAGGATCCTGCCAGGTGTGCGTGGGGGTTTCATAGTTTATCAGGTTCCTGCCAGGTGTGTATGAAGGTTTCATAGTTTATCAGGATCCTGCCAGGTGTGTATGGGATTTTCACAGTGTATCAGGATCATGACAGGTGTGTATGGGGTTTTCACATTGGATCAGGAACCTGCCAGGAGTGTTTGGGGGATTCATATTTTATCAAGATCCTGCCAGGTGTGTCTGGGGTTTTCACAGTTTTTCAGGATCCTGCCAGGTCTGTATGGGGGTTTTCACAGTGTATCAGGATCCTGCCAGGTGTGTATGGGGTTTTCACAGTGTATCAGGATCCTGCCAGGTGTGTATGGGGGTTTCACAGCGGATCAACATCCTGCCAGGTGTGTATGGGATTTTCACAGTGGATCAGTATCCGGCCAGGTGTGTATAGGGTTTTCACAGTGTATCAGGATCCTGCCAGGTGTGTATGGGGTTTTCACAGAGTATCAGGATCCTGCCAGGTGTGCATGGTGTTTTCACAGCTGTTCAGGATCCTGCCAGGTGTGTATGGAGTTTTCACAGTAGATCAGGATGCTGCCAGGTGTGTCTGGGGTTTTCACAGTGTATCAAGATCCTGCCAGGTGTGTATGGGGGTTTCACAGTGTATCAGGATCCTGCTAGGTGTGTATGGGCGTTTCAAAGTATTTCAGGATCCTGCCAGGTGTGTATGGGTTTTCACAGTTTATCAGGATGCTGCCAGGAGTGTTTGGGGGTTTCACAGTTTATCAGGATACTGCCAGGTGTGTTTGGGGCCTTCACAGTTTATCAGGATCCTGCCAGGTGTTTCTGGGGTTTTCACAGTGTATCTGGATCCTGCCAGGTGTGTATGGGGTTTTCACAGTGTATCAGGATCCTGCCAGGTGTGCATGGGGTTTTCACAGTTTTACAGGATCCTACCATTTGTGTATGGAGTTTTCACAGTAGATCAGGATGCTGCCAGGTGTGTATGGGGTTTCCACAGTGTATCAAGATCCTGCCAGGTGTGTATGGGGGTTTCACAGTGTATCAGGATCCTGCTATGTGTGTATGGGGTTTTCACAGTATTTCAGGATCCTGCCAGGTGTGTATGGGGTTTCACAGTTTCTCAGGATGCTGACAGGAGTGTTTGGGGGTTTCACAGTTTATCAGGATACTGCCAGGTGTGTTTGGGGCTTTCACAGTTTGTCAGGATCCTGCCAGGTGTGTATGGGGTTTTCACAGTGTATCAATATCCTGCCAGGTGTGTTTGGTGTTTTCACAGTTTATCAGGATCCTGCCAGGTGTGTATGGGGGTTTCACAGCGGATCAACATCCTGCCAGGTGGGTAGGGGTTTTTCACAGTGGATCAGTATTCTGCCAGGTGTGTATAGGGTTTTCACAGTGTATCAGGATCCTGCCAGGTGTGTATGGGGTTTTCACAGAGTATCAGGATCGTGCCAGGTGTGCATCGGGTTTGCACAGTTTTTCAGGATCCTGCCAGGTGTGTATGGAGTTTTCACAGTAGATCAGGATGCTGCCAGGTGTGTATGGGGTTTTCAAAGTGTATCAAGATCCTGCCAGGTGTGTATGCGGGTTTCACAGCGTATCAGGATCCTACTAGGTGTGTATGCAGGTTTCACAGTATTTCAGGATCCTGCCAGGTGTGTATGGGGTTTCACAGTTTATCAGGATGCTGCCAGGAGTGTTTGGGGGTTTCACAGTTTATCAGGATCCTGCCAGGTGTGTCTGGGGTTTTCACAGTGGATCAGGATCCGGCCACTTGTTTATGGGGATTTCACAGTTTATCACTTTCCTGCCAGGTGTGTATGGGTTTTCACACTTTATCATGATCCTGCCAGGTGTGTATGGGTGTTTCACAGTTTTTCAGGATCCTGCCAGGTGTGTATGGGGGTTTCACAGTTTATCAGGATCCTGCCAGGTGTGTATGGGGTTTTGACAGTTTACCAGGATCCTGCCAAGTGTGTATGGGGTTTTCACAGCGTATCAGGATTCTCCCAGGTGTGCATGGGGTTTTCGCAGTGGATCAGGATACTGACAGGTGTGTATGGGTTTTCACATTTTATCAGGATACTGCCATGTGTATATGGGGGTTTCACAGTTTTTCAGGATACTGCCAGGTGTGTATGGAGTTTTCACAGTGTATCAAGCTCCTGCCAGGTGTGTATGGGGTTTTCAAAGCTTATCAGGATCCTGCCAGGTGTGTATGGGGATTTCCCAGTTTATCAGGATCCTGCCAGGTGTGCATGGGGTTTTCACAGCGTATCAGGATTCTCCCAGGTGTGCATGGGGTTTTCACAGTGAATCAGGATACTGCCAGGTGTAATGGGGTTTTCACAGTTTATCAGGATCCTGCCAGGTGTGTATGGGAGTTTCATAGTTTATCAGGTTCCTGCCAGGTGTGTATGAAGGTTTCATAGTTTATCAGGATCCTGACAGGTGTGTATGGGATTTTCACAGTGTATCAGGATCCTGCCAGGTGTGTATGGGGTTTTCACATTTGATCAGGAACCTGCCAGGAGTGTTTGGGGGATTCATATTTTATCAGGATCCTGCCAGATGTGTCTGGGGTTTTCACAGTTTATCAGGATCCTGCCAGGTCTGTATGGGGGTTTTCACAGTGTATCAGGATCCTGCCAGGTGTGTATGGGGTTTTCACAGTGTATCAGGATCCTGCCAGGTGTGTATGGGGGTTTCACAGCGGATCAACATCCTGCCAGGTGTGTATGGGATTTTCACAGTGGATCAGTATCCTGCCAGGTGTGTATAGGGTTTTCACAGTGTTTCAGGAACCTGCCAGGTGTGTATGGGGTTTTCACTGAGTATCAGGATCCTGCCAGGTGTGCATGGGGTTTTCACAGCTTTTCAGGATCCTGCCAGGTGTGTATGGAGTTTTCACAGTAGGTCAGGATGCTGCCTGGTGTGTATGGGGTTTTCACAGTGTATCAAGATCCTGCCAGGTGTGTATGGGGGTTTCACAGTGTATCAGGATCCTGCTAGGTGTGTATGGGCGTTTCAAAGTATTTCAGGATCCTGCCAGGTGTGTCTGGGGTTTCACAGTTTATCAGTATGCTGCCAGGAGTGTTTGCAGGTTTCACAGTTTATCAGGATACTGCCAGGTGTGTTTGCGGCTTTCACAGTTTATCAGGATCCTGCGAGGTGTATCTGGGGTTTTCACAGTGTATCAGGATCCTGGCAGGTGTGTATAGGGTTTCACAGTGGTCAGGATCCTGTCAGGTGTGTCTGTGGTTTCACAGTGTATCAAGATCCTGCCAGGTGTGCATGGGGGCTTCACGGGGTATCAGGATCCTGCCAGGTGTATATGGGGGCTTCACAGTATATCAGGATCCTGCCAGGTGTGTATGGGGTTTCACAGTTTATCAGGATCCTGCCAGGTGTGTATGGGACTTTCACAGTTGATCAGGATCCTGCCAGGTGTGTATTGGGGTTTCACAGTTTATCAGGATCCTGCCAGGTGTGTATGGGGTTTTCACAGTGTATCAGGGTCCTGCCAGGTTTGTATGGGGGTTTCACAGTGCATCAGGAGTCTGCCCGGTGTGCATGGGGTTTCACAGTGTATCAGGTGCCTGCCAGGTGTGTATGGCGGTTTCACATTTTATCAGTATCCTGCCAGGTGTGTATGGGGTTTTCACAGTGTATCACGGTCCTGCCAGGTGTGTATGGGGGTTTCACTGTGTATCAGAATCCTGCCAGGTGAGTATGGAGTGACTACAGTGTATCAGGGTCCTGCCAGGTGTGTTTGGGGGTTTCACAATTTATCAGGATCCTGCCATGTGTGTCTGGGGTTTTCATAGTGTAACAAGATCCTGCCAGGTGTGTAAGGGATTTTCACAGTTTATCAGGATCCTGCCAGGTGTATATGGGTTTTCACAGTGGATCAAGATCCTGCAAGGTGTGTATGGGGGTTTCATAGTTTATCAGGATCCTGCCAGGTGTGTATGGGGGTTTCACAGTATATCAGAATCCTGCCAGGTGTGTATGGGTTTTCACAGTGGATCAAGATCCTGCAAGGCGTGTATGGGGGTTTCATAGTTTATCAGGATCCTGCCAGGTGTGTATGGGGGTTTCATAGTTTATCAGGATACTGCCAGGTGTGTATGGGGTTTTCACATTGTATCAGGATCCTGCCAGGTTTGTCTGGGGTTTTCACAGTGTATCAGAATGCTGCCAGGTGTGTATGGGGTTTTCACAGTGTATCAGGAACCTGCCAGGTGTGTGTGGGGTTTTCACAGTGTATCAGGATCCTGCCAGGTGTGTATGGGGTTTCCACAGTGTATCAGGATCCTGCCGGGTGTGTATGGGGGTTTCGCAGCGGATCAGGATCCTGCCAGGTGTGTCTCGGATTTTCACAGTGCATCAGGATCCTGCCGGGTTTGTATGCGGTTTTCACAGTATATCAGGATCTGCCAGGTGTGTATGGGGGTTTTCACAGCGTATCAGGATCCTGCCAGGTGTGCATGGGTTTTTCATAGTTTATCAGGATCCTGCCAGGTGTGTGTGGGGTTTTCACAGTTTATCAGGATCCTGCCAGGTGTGTATGGGGTTTTCACTGTTTATCAGGATCCTGCCAGGTGTGTGGGGGGTTTTCACAGTGTATCAGGATCCTGCCAGGTTTGTATGGGGTCTTCACAGTGTATCAGGATCCTGCCAGGTGCATATGGGGTTTTCACAGTGCATCAGGACCCTGCCTGGTGTGTATGGGGTTTTCACAGTCTATCAAGATAATGTCAGGTGTGTATGGAGTTTCACAGTGGATCAGGATCCTGCCAGGTGTGTATCTGGGTTTCACAGTGAATCAGGATGCTGCCAGGTGTGTATCTGGGTTTCACAGTGGATCAGGATGCTGCCAGGTGCGTATGGGGTTTTCACAGTGGATCAGGATCCTGCCAGATGTGTATGGCGTTTTCACAGTGTATCTGGATCCTGCCAGGGGTGTATGGGGTTTTCACAGTTTATCAGGATCCTGCCAGGTGTGTATGGGGGTTTCATAGTTTATCAGGATCCTGCCAGGTGTGTATGGGGGTTTCACAGTGTATCAGGATCCTGCCAGGTGTGTACGGTGTTTTCACAGTGTATCAGGATCCTGTCAGGTGTGTGCGGGGTTTTCACAGTGTATCAGGATCCTTCCAGGTGTGTACGGGGATTTCACAGTGTATCAGGATCCTGCCTGATGTGTATGGGGTTTTCACAGTTTATCAGGATCCTGCCAGGTGTGTATGTGGGTTTCACAGATTATCAGGATCCTTCCAGGTGTGCATGTGGTTTTCACCGTTTATCAGGATCCTGCCAGGTGTGTATGGGGTTTTCACAGTTCATCAGAATCCTGCCAGATGTGTATGGGGATTCACAGTGTATCAGGATCCTGCCAGATGTGTATGGGGTTTCACAGTGTATCAGGATCCTGCCAGATGTGTATGGGGTTTCACAGTGTATCAGGATCCTGCCAGGTGTGTTTGTGGTTTTCACAGTATATCAAAATCCTGCCAGGTGTGATTGGGGTTTCACTGTGTATCAGGATCCTGCCAGATGTGAATGGGGTTTCGCTGTGTATCAGGATCCTGAGAGGTGTGCATGGTGATCCTCAGTGGATCAGGATCCTGCCTGGTGTGCATGGGGTTTCACAGTGTTTCAGGATCCTGCCAGGTGTGTATGGGGATTTCACAGTGTATCAGGATCCTGCCAGGTGTGTTTGGTGATTTCACAGTGGATCAGGATCCTGCCAGGTGTGTCTGGGTTTTCACAGTGTATCAGGATCCTGCCAGGTGTGTATGGGGTTTTCACAGTGTATCAGGATCCTGCCAGGTGTGTATGGGGTTTCACAGTGTATCAGGATCCTGCCAGGTGTGTATGGGGTTTCACAGTCTATCAGGATCCTGCCCAGTGTGTATGGGGTTTTCACAGTGTATCAGGATCCTGCCAGGTGTGTATGGGGGTTTCACAGTTTATCAGGATCCTGCCAGGTGTGTATGGGGTTTTCACAGTGTATCAGAATCCTGCCAGGTGTGTATGGTGTTTTCACAGAGTATCAGGATCCTGCCAGGTCTGTCTGGGGTTTTCACAGTATTTCAGGATCATGCCAGGTGTGTATGGGGTTTCACAGTATATCCGGATCATGCGAGGTGTGTATGGGGTTTCACACTATATCAGGATCCTGCCAGGTGTGTATGGGGTTTCACAGTGTATCAGGGTCCTTCCAGGTGTGTATGGGGGTTTCACAGGATAACAGGGTCCTGCCAGTTGTGTATGAGGCTTTCACAGTGTATCAGGGTCCTGCCAGGTGGGTATGGGGTTTTCACAGTGGATCAGGATACTGCCAGGTGTGTATGCGGTTTCACAGTGTATCAGGATTCTGGCAGGTGTGTATGGGGTTTCACAGTGGAACAGGATCCTGTCAGGTGTGTCTGTGGTTTCACAGTGCATCAGGATCCTGCCAGGTGGGTATGGGGTTTCACAGTGGATCAGGATCCTGCCAGGTGTGTATGGGGTTTCACAGTGTATCAGGATCCTGCCAGGTATGTATGAAGTTTCACAGTGCATCAGGATCCTGCCAGGTGTGTATGGGGTTTCACATTGTATCAGGATCCTGCCAGATGTGAATGGGGTTTCAGTGTATCAGGATCCTGCCAGTTGTGTGCGGGGTTTTCACAGTGTACAGCATCCTGCCAGATGTGAATGGGGTTTCACTGTGCATCAGGAACCTGCCAGATGTGCACGGGGTTTTCACAGTGTATCAGGATCCTGCCAGATGTGAATGGGGTTTCACTGTGCATCAGGATCCTGCCAGGTGTGTCTGGGGGTTTCACAGTGTATCAGGATGCTGCCAGGTGTGTATGGGGGTTTCACAGTGTATCAGGATGCTGCCAGGTGTGAATGGGGGTTTCACCGTGTTTCAGGATCCTGCCAGGTGTGTCTGGGGGTTTCACAATTTATCAGGATCCTGCCAGATGAGAATGGGGTTTCACAGTGTATCAGGATCCTGCCAGGTGTGTATGGGTTTTTCACAGTGTATCAGTATCCTGCCAGGTGTGTTTGGGGTTTCACAGTGTATCAGTATCCTGCCAGATGTGAATGGGGTTTCACAGTTGTTCAGGTTCCTGCCAGATGTGAATGGGGTTTCACAGTGTATCAGGATCCTGCCAGGTGTGTCTGGGGTTTCACAGGGTATCAGGATCCTGCCGGTGTGTTTGGGGTTTCACAGTGTATCAGTATCCTGCCAGGTGCGTATGGGGTTTCACAGTTGTTCAGGATCCTGCCAGATGTGAATGGGGTTTCACAGTGTATCAGGATCCTGCCAGGTGTGTATGGGGTTTCACAGTGTATCAGTATCCTGCCAGGTGCGTATGGGGTTTTCACAGTGTATCAGGATTCTGCCAGGTGTGCATGGGGGTTTCACAGTGTATCAGGAACTTGCCAGGTGTGTATGGGGTATTCACAGTGTATCAGGATCCTGCCAGGTGTGTGTCGGATTTTCACAGTGGATCAGCATCCTGCCAGGTGTTTATGGGGTTTCACAGAAAATCAGGATCCTGCCAGGTCTGTATGGGGTTTTCACAGTGGATCAGGATCCTGCTACCTGTCTATGGGGTTTTCACAGTGTATCAGGATCCTGCCAGGTGTGTATGGGGTTTTCAGAGTGTGTCAGGTTCCTGCCAGGTGTGTATGGGGTTTTCACAGTGGATCCGGATCCTGCCAGGTGTGTATGGGGTTTCACAGTGTATCAGGATCCTGCCAGGTGTGTCTGGGGTTTCACAGTGTATCAGGATTCTGCCAGGTGTGTCTGGGGTTTCACAGTGTCTCAGGATCCTGCCAGATGTGAATGGGGTTTCACAGTGTATCGGGATCCTGCCAGATGTGAATGGGGTTTCAAAGTGTATCAGGATCCTGCCAGTTGTGTATGGGGTTTTCACGGTGTATAGGATCCTTCCAGAAGTGAATGGGGTTTCACTGTGCATCAGGAACCTGCCAGATTTGAACGGGGTTTTCACAGTGTATCAGGATCCTGCCAGAAGTGAATGGGGTTTCACTGTGCATCAGGATCCTGCCAGGTGTGTCTGGGGGTTTCACAATGTATCAGGATCCTGCCAGGTGTGCATAGGGGTTTCACTGTGTATCAGGATCCTGCCAGGTGTGTATGGGGGTTTCACAGTTGTTCAGGATCCTGCCAGATGTGAATGGGGTTTCACAGTGTATCAGTATCCTGCCAGGTGTCTATGGGGTTTTCACAGTGTATCAGGATCCTGCCAGGTGTGTATGGGGTTTCACGCTGTATCAGGATTCTGCCAGGTGTTTGGGGGTTTCACAGTGTATCAGGATCCTGCCAGGTGTGTATGGGGTTTTCACAGTGCATCAGGATCCTTCCAGGTGTGTATAGGGTTTTCACAGTGGATCAGGATCCTGCCAGGTGTTTATGGGGTTTCACAGAAAATCAGGATCCTGCCAGGTCTGTATGGGGTTTTCTTTTTTTTTTAGAATATTACAGCGCAGTACAGGCCCTTCGGCCCTCGATGTTGCGCCGATCATCTGACCTACACTATTCCATTTACATCCATATGTCTATCCAATGACCACTTAAATGCCCTTAAAGTTGGCGTATCTACTACTGTTGCAGGCATGGCGTTCCACGCCCCTACTACTCTCTGCGTAAAGAAACTACCTCTGACATCTGTCCTATATCTTTCACCCCTCAACTTAAAGCTATGTCCCCTCGTGTTTGCCATCCTCATCCGAGGAAAAATGCTCTCACTATCCACCCTATCTAACCCTCTGATTATCTTGCATGTCTCTATTAAGTCACCTCTCCTCCTTCTCTCCAACGAAAACAACCCCAAGTCCCTCAGCCTTTCCTCGTAAGAACTTCCTTCCATACCAGGCAACATCCTAGTAAATCTCCTCTGCACCCTTTGCAAAGCTTCCACATCCTTCCAAAAATGCGGTGACCAGAACTGCACGCAATACTCAAGGTGCGGCCTCACCAGAGTTTTGTACAGCTGCATCATGACCTCGTGGCTCCGAAACTCGATCCCCCGACTAATAAAGGCTAACACACCATATGTCTTCTTAACAGCCTATTAACCTGGGTAGCAACTTTCAGGGATTTATGTACCTGGATACCAAGATCTCTCTGCTCATCTACACTACCAAGAATCTTCCCATTAGCCCAGTACTCTGCATTGCTGTTACTCCTTCCAAAGTGAATCACCTCAGACTTCTCCGCATTAAACTCCATTTGCCATCTCTCAGCCCAGCTCTGCAGCCTATCTATGTCCCTCTGTACCCTACAACACCCTTCGACACTATCCACAACTCCACCGACCTTCGTGTCATCCGCAAATTTACTAACCCACCCTTCTACACCCTCATCCAGGTCATTTATAAAAATGACAAACAGCAGTGGCCCCAAAACAGAACCTTGCGGTACACCACTAGTAACTAAACTCCAGGATGAACATTTGCCATCAACCACCACCTTCTTTCTTCTTTCAGCTAGCCAATTTCTGATCCAAAGCTCTAAATCACCTTCAACCCCATACTTCCGTATTTTCTGCAATCGCCTACCGTGGGGAACCTTATCAAACGTCTTACTGAAATCCAGATACACCACATCCACTGCTTTACCCTCATCCACCTGTTTGGTCACCTTCTCGAAAAGCTCAATAAGGTTTGTGAGGCACGACCTACCTTTCACAAAGCCGTGCTGACTATCGCAAATGAACTTATTCTTTTCAAGATGATTATAAATCCTGTCTCTTATAACCTTTTCCAACATTTTACCCACAACCGAAGTAAGGCTCACAGGTCTATAATTACCAGGGCTGTCTCTACTCCCCTTCTTGAACAAGGGGACAACATTTGCTACACTCCAGTCTTCCGGCACTACTCCTGTCGACAATGACGACATAAAGATCAACAACAACGGCTCTGCAATCTCCTCCCTGGCTTCCCAGAGAATCCTAGGATAAATCCCATCTGGCCCAGGGGACTTATCTATTTTCACTCTTTCCAAAATTGCTAACACCTCCTCCTTGTGAATCTCAATCCCATCTAGCCCAGTAGGCTGTATCTCAGTAATCTCCTCGGCAACATTTTCTTTTTCTACTGTAAATACTGACGAAAAATATTCATTTAACGCTTCCCCTATCTCCTCTGATTCCGCACACAACTTCCCACTACTATCCTTGATTGGCCCTGTTCTAACTCTTATCATTCGTTTATTCCTGATATACCTATAGAAAGCCTTAGGGTTTTCTTTGATCCTATCCGCCAATGACTTCTCGTGTCCTCTCCTTGCTCTTCTTCGCCCTCCCTTTAGATCCTTCCTGGCTAGCTTGTAACTCTCAAGCGCCCTAACTGAGCCTTCACGTCTCATCCTAACATAAGCCGCCCTCTTCCTCTTGACAAGCGCTTCAACTTCTTGAGTAAACCACGGCTCCCTCGCTCGACAACTTCCTCCCTGCCTGACAGGCACATACTTATCAAGGGCACGCATTAGCTGCTCCTTGAATAAGCTCCACATTTCGTTTGTGCCCATCCCCTGCAGTTTCCTTCCCCATCCTACACATCCTAAATCTTGCCTAATCGAGTCATAATTTCCTTTCCCCCAGCTATAATTCTTGCCCTGCGGTATATACCTGTCCCTGCCCATCGCTAAGGTAAACCTAACCGAATTGTGATCACTATCGCCAAAATGCTCACCTACATCTGAATCGAACACCTGGCCGGGTTCATTACCCAGTACCAAATCCAATGTGGCATCGCCCCTGGTTGGCCTGTCCACATACTGTGTCAGAAAATCCTCCTGCACACACTGGACAAAAACAGACCCATCTAAAGTACTCGAACGATAGTATTTCCAGTCAATATTTGGAAAGTTAAAGTCCCCCATAACCACTACCCTGTTACTCTCGCTCCTGTCGAGAATCATCTTCGCTATCCTTTCCTCTACATCTCTGGAACTATTCGGAGGTCTATAGAAAACTCCCAACAGGGTGACCTCTCCTCTCCTGTTTCTAACCTCGGCCCATACTACCTCAGTAGACGAGTCCTCAAACGACCTTTCTGCCGCTGCAATACTTTCCTTGATTAACAATGTCACACCCCCCCCCCCCACTCTTTTACCCTCTTCTCTGTTCTTCCTGAAACATCTAAATCCCGGAACCTGCAACATCCATTCCTGCCCCTGCTCTACCCATGTCTCTGAAATGGCCACAACATCAGGATCCCAGGTACCAACCCATGCTGCAAGCTCACCCACCTTATTCCGGATGCTCCTGGCGTTGAAGTAGACACACTTTAAACCAAGTTCTTGCTTGCCAGTGCCCTCTTGCGTCCCTGTAACCTTATCCCCTACCTCACTACTCTCAACAGCCTGGACACTGGAACTACAATTTAGGTTCCCATTCCCCTGCTGATTTAGTTTAACCCCCCCCCCCGAAGAGCACTAACAAATCTCCCCCCCAGGATATTGGTACCCCTCTGGTTCAGGTGAAGACCATCCTGTTTGTAGAGGTCCCACCTACCCCAGAAAGAGCCCCAATTATCCAGGAAACCAAAACCCTCCCTCCTACACCATCCCTGCAGCCACGTGTTCAACTCCTCTCTCTCCCTATTCCTCTCTTCGCTTGCACGTGGCACAGGCAACAACTCAGAGATAACAACTCTGGTTGTTCTCGCTCTAAGCTTCCACCCTAACTCCCTGAATTTCTGCCTTAAATCCCCATCTCTCTTCCTACCTATGTCGTTGGTGCCTATGTGGACCACGACTTGGGGGTGCTCCCCCTCCCCCTTAAGGATCCCAAAAACACGATCGGAGACATCACATACCCTGGCACCTGGGAGGCAACACACCAACCGTGAGTCTCTCTCGTTCCCACAGAACCTCCTATCTGTTCCCCTAACTATGGAGTCCCCAATGACTAATGCTCTGCTCCTCTTCCCTTTTCCCTTCTGAGCAACAGGGACAGACTCTGTGCCAGAGACCTGCACCCCATTGCTTACCCCTGGTAAGTCGTCCCCCCCCCAACAGTATCCAAAACGGTATACCTGTTGTTGAGGGAAACGGCCACAGGGGATCCCTGCACTGCCTGCTGGTTCCCTTTCCTTCCCCTGATGGTAACCCATTTACCTACTTCTTTTACCTGAGGTGTGACTGCCTCCCTATAACACCTGTCAATAATCCCCTCCGCCTCCCGAATGATCCGAAGTTCATCCAGCTCCAGCTCCAGTTCCCTAACGTGGTCTGCGAGGAGCTGGAGTTGGGTGCACTTCCCGCAGATGCAGTCAGCAGGGACACTCTTGGCGACCCCTACCTCCCACATTCTGCAGGAGGAACATACAACTGCCTTTACCTCCATTCCCACTATTCTAGATTCCCAATAAATCTACTGAAAAACCAAACGAAAAAAAAAGTCAAAAACTTGTTCGCTGAGCAATCCGACGGACTGAACTTTTTAAATAAAAAGCTTACCTTATCAACACACCAGAGTACTTTTTCTTTTGGTTAGAGGAGGAGGGTGGGTGGGAGACACTACACGTGTAGTGTCTCGGGTACTGCCACAGCCCAAATAAATAGTTTTCTCGTACCCAGCAGTCCCCTGGTCCTCCGAAACAAAAGGGGATTAACTTGTAACTTACTGAAATTGACCGCTCAGCTGAAAGTCCACTCCGCACCTCGTTCTGTCAAGGCTGCTCCTCGCAAAAGACAAAGATTTTAAAACTGCCCAAATAAATAGTTTTCCCGGACCCAGCAGTCCCCTGGTCCTCCGAAACAAAAGGGGATTAACTTGTAACTTACTGAAATTGACCGCTCAGCTGAAAGTCCGCTCCGCACCTCGTTCTGTCAAGGCTGCTCCTTGCAAAAGACAAAGATTTTAAAACTGCCCAAATAAATAGTTTTCCCGTACCCAGCAGTCCCCTGGTCCTCCGAAACAAAAGGGGATTAACTTGTAATTTACTGAAATTGACCGCTCAGCTGAAAGTCCGCTCCGCACCTCGTTCTGTCAAGGCTGCTCCTCGCAAAAGACAAAGATTTTAAAACTGCCCAAATAAATAGTTTTCACAGTGGATCAGGATCCTGCTCGGTGTGTATGGGATTTTCACAGTGTATCAGGATCCTGCCAGTGGTGGATGGAGTTTTCACAGTGTTTCAGGTTCCTGCCAGGTGTGTATGGGGTTTTCACAGTGGATCCGGATCCTGCCAGGTGTGTATAGGGATTCACAGTGTATCAGGATCTTGCCAGGTGTGTATGGGGTTTCACAGTGCATCAGGATTCTGCCAGGTGTGTATGGGGTTTCACAGTGTCTCAGGATCCTGCCAGATGTGAATGGGGTTTCACAGTGTATCAGGATCCTGCCAGATGTGAATGGGGTTTCACAGTGTATCAAGATCCTGCCAGTTGTGTAAGGGGTTTTCACAGTGTATCAGGATCCTGCCAGATGTGAATGGGGTTTCACTGTGCATCAGGAACCTGCCAGGTGTGAATGGGGTTTCACAGTGCATCAGGATCCTGCCAGGTGTGTCTGGGGGTTTCACAGTGTATCAGGATCCTGCCAGGTGTGTATGGGGGTTTCACAGTTTATCAGGATCCTGCCAGGTGTGTATGGGGGTTTCACAGAGTATCAGGATCCTGCCAGGTGTGTATGGGGGTTTCACAGTGGATCAGGATCCTGCCAGGTGTGTATGGGGTTTCACAGTGTATCAGGATCCTTCCAGGTATGAATGAGGTTTCACAGTGTATCAGGATCCTGCCAGGTGTGTATGGGGTTTCAGTGTATCAGGATCCTGCCAGTTGTGTATGGGGTTTTCACAGTGCACAGGATCCTGCCAGATGTGAATGTGGTTTCACTGTGCATCAGGAAACTGCCAGATGTGTACGGGGTTTTCACAGTGTATCAGGATCCTGCCAGATGTGAATGTGGTTTTACTGTGCATCAGGATACCTGCCAGATGTGTCTGGGTGTTTCACAGTGTATCAGGATCCTGCCAGGTGTGTATGGGGGTTTCACAGTGTATCAGGATCCTGCCAGGTGTGTATGGGGGTTTCACAGTTTGTCAGGATCCTGCCAGATGTGAATGGGGTTTCACTGTGCTTCAGGAACCTGCCAGGTGTGTACGGGGATTTCACAGTGTATCAGGATCCTGCCAGGTGTGTATGGGGTTTTCACAGTGTATCAGGATCCTGCCAGGTGTGTTTGGGGTTTCTCAGTGTATCAGTATCCTGCCAGATGTGAATGGGGTTTCACAGTTGTTCAGGATCCTGCCAGGTGTGTATGGGGTTTCACAGTGTATCAGGATCCAGCAAAATGTGAACGGGGTTTCACAGTGGATTAGGATCCTGCCAGGTGTGTATGGGGTTTTCACAGTGTATCAGTATCCTACCAGATGTGAGTGGTGTTTCACAGTGCATCAGGATCCAGCCAGGTGTGAAAGGGGCTTTCACTGTGCATCAGGATCCTGCCAGATGAGAATGGGTTTTCTGTGTATCAGGATCCTGCCAGATGTGAATGAGGTTTCACAGTGTATCAGGATCCTGCCTGATGTGTATGGGGTTTCAATGTGTATCAGGATCCTGCCAGATGTGTATGGGGTTTCACAGTGTATCAGGATCCTGCCAGGTGTGTTTGGGGTTTCACAGTTTATCAGGATCCTGCCAGGTGTGTATGGGGGTTTCACAGAGTATCAGGATCCTGCCAGGTGTGTATGGGGGTTTCACAGTGGATCAGGATCCTGCCAGGTGTGTATGGGGTTTCACAGTGTATCATGATCCTTCCAGGTTTGTATGAGGTTTCACAGTGTATCAGGATCCTGCCAGGTGTGTATGGGGTTTCAGTGTATCAGGATCCTGCCAGTTGTGTATGGGGTTTTCACATTGCACGGGATCCTGCCAGATGTGTATGTGGTTTCACTGTGCATCAGGAACCTGCCAGATGTGTACGGGGTTTTCACACTGTATCAGGATCCTGCCAGATGTGAATGGGGTTTTACTGTGCATCAGGATACCTGCCAGATGTGTCTGGGTGTTTCACAGTGTATCAGGATCCTGCCAGGTGTGTATGGGGGTTTCACAGTGTATCAGGATCCTGCCAGGTGTGTATGGGGGTTTCACAGTTTGTCAGGATCCTGCCAGATGTGAATGGGGTTTCACTGTGCTTCAGGAACCTGCCAGGTGTGTACGGGGATTTCACAGTGTATCAGGATCCTGCCAGGTGTGTATGGGGTTTTCACAGTGTATCAGGATCCTGCCAGGTGTGTATGGGGTTTCACAGTGTATCAGGATCCTGCCAGGTGTGTATGGGGTTTCACAGTGTATCAGGATCCTGCCAGGTGTGTATGGGGTTTTCACAGTGTATCAGGATCCTGCCAGGTGTGTATGGGGTTTTCACAGTGTATCAGGATCCTGCCAGGTGTGTATGGGGTTTCACAGTGTATCAGGATCCTGCCAGGTGTGTATGGGGTTTCACAGTGTATCAGGATCCTGCCCGGTGTGTGTGGGGTTTTCACAGTGTATCAGGATCCTGCCAGGTGTGTATGGGGGTTTCACAGTGTATCAGGATCCTGCCAGGTGTGTATGGGGTTTTCACAGTGTATCAGGATCCTGCCAGGTGTGTTTGGGGTTTTCACAGTGTATCAGGATCCTGCCAGGTGTGTTTGGGGTCTTCACAGTGTATCAGGTTCCTGCCAGGTGTGTTTGGGGTTTTCACAGAGTATCAGGATCCTGCCAGGTCTGTCTGGGGTTTTCACAGTATATCAGGATCATGCCAGGTGTGTATGGGGTTTCACAGTATATCCGGATCATGCGAGGTGTGTATGGGGTTTCACAGTATATCAGGATCCTGCCAGGTGTGTATGGAGTTTCACAGTGTAACAGGGCCCTGCCAGTTGTGTATGTGGTTTTCACAGTGTATCAGGGTCCTGCCAGGTGTGTATGGTGTTTTAACTGTGGATCAGGATCCTGCCAGGTGTGTATGGGGTTTCACAGTGTATCAGGATCCTGGCAGGTGTGTATGGGGTTTCACAGTGGATCAGGATCCTGTCAGGTGTGTATGTGGTTTCACAGTGTATCAGGATCCTGCCAGGTGTGTATGGGGTTTCACAGTGGATCAGGATTCTGCCAGGTGTGTATGGGGTTTCACAGTGTATCAGGATCCTGACAGGTATGTATGAGGTTTCACAGTGCATCAGGATCCTGCCAGGTGTGTCTGGGGTTTCACAGTGTATCAGGATCCTGCCAGATGTGAATGGGGTTTCATTGTATCAGGATGCTGCCAGTTGTGTATGGGGTTTTCACAGTGTACAGCATCCTGCCTGATGAGAATGGGGGTTCACTGTGCATCAGGAACCTGCCAGATGTGTACGGGGTTTTCACAGTGTATCAGGATACTGCCAGATGTGAATGGGGTTTCACTGTGCATCAGGATCCTGCCAGGTGTGTCTGGGGGTTTCACAGTGTATCAGGATGCTGCCTGGTGTGTATGGGGGTTTCACAGTGTATCAGGATGCTGTCAGGTGTGTATGGGGGTTTCACCGTGTATCAGGATCCTGCCAGGTATGTATGGGGGTTTCACAGTGTATCAGGATCCTGCCAGGTGTGTATGGGGGTTTCACAGTTTGTTAGGATCCTGCCAGATGCGAATGGGGTTTCACTGTGCTTCAGGAACCTGCCAGGTGTGTACGGGGATTTCACAGTGTATCAGGATCCTGCCAGGTGTGTATGGGGTTTTCACAGTGTATCAGGATCCTGCCAGGTGTGTATGGGGTTTTCACAGTGTATCAGGATCCTGCCAGGTGTGTATGGGGTTTCACAGTGTATCAGGATCCTGCCAGGTGTATATGGGGTTTCACAGTGTATCAGGATCCTGCCAGGTGTGTATGGGGTTTTCACAGTGTATCAGGATCCTGCCAGGTGTGTATGGGGTTTTCACAGTGTATCAGGATCCTGCCAGGTGTGTATGGGGTTTCACAGTGTATCAGGATCCTGCCAGGTGTGTATGGGGTTTCACAGTGTATCAGGATCCTGCCCGGTGTGTGTGGGGTTTTCACAGTGTATCAGGATCCTGCCAGGTGTGTATGGGGGTTTCACAGTGTATCAGGATCCTGCCAGGTGTGTATGGGGTTTTCACAGTGTATCAGGATCCTGCCAGGTGTGTTTGGGGTTTTCACAGTGTATCAGGATCCTGCCAGGTGTGTTTGGGGTCTTCACAGTGTATCAGGTTCCTGCCAGGTGTGTTTGGGGTTTTCACAGAGTATCAGGATCCTGCCAGGACTGTCTGGGGTTTTCACAGTATATCAGGATCATGCAAGGTGTGTATGGGGTTTCACAGTATATCCGGATCATGCGAGGTGTGTATGGGGTTTCACAGTATATCAGGATCCTGCCAGGTGTGTATGGAGTTTCACAGTGTAACAGGGCCCTGCCAGTTGTGTATGTGGTTTTCACAGTGTATCAGGGTCCTGCCAGGTGTGTATGGGGTTTCACAGTGGATCAGGATCCTGTCAGGTGTGTATGTGGTTTCACAGTGTATCAGGATCCTGCCAGGTGTGTATGGGGTTTCACAGTGGATCAGGATTCTGCCAGGTGTGTATGGGGTTTCACAGTGTATCAGGATCCTGACAGGTATGTATGAGGTTTCACAGTGCATCAGGATCCTGCCAGGTGTGTCTGGGGTTTCACAGTGTATCAGGATCCTGCCAGATGTGAATGGGGTTTCATTGTATCAGGATGCTGCCAGTTGTGTATGGGGTTTTCACAGTGTACAGCATCCTGCCTGATGAGAATGGGGGTTCACTGTGCATCAGGAACCTGCCAGATGTGTACGGGGTTTTCACAGTGTATCAGGATACTGCCAGATGTGAATGGGGTTTCACTGTGCATCAGGATCCTGCCAGGTGTGTCTGGGGGTTTCACAGTGTATCAGGATGCTGCCTGGTGTGTATGGGGGTTTCACAGTGTATCAGGATGCTGTCAGGTGTGTATGGGGGTTTCACCGTGTATCAGGAATTTGCCAGGTATGTATGGGGGTTTCACAGTGTATCAGGATCCTGCCAGGTGTGTATGGGGGTTTCACAGTTTGTTAGGATCCTGCCAGATGCGAATGGGGTTTCACTGTGCTTCAGGAACCTGCCAGGTGTGTACGGGGATTTCACAGTGTATCAGGATCCTGCCAGGTGTGTATGGGGTTTTCACAGTGTATCAGGATCCTGCCAGGTGTGTATGGGGTTTTCACAGTGTATCAGGATCCTGCCAGGTGTGTATGGGGTTTCACAGTGTATCAGGATCCTGCCAGGTGTGTATGGGGTTTCACAGTGTATCAGGATCCTGCCAGGTGTGTATGGGGTTTTCACAGTGTATCAGGATCCTGCCAGGTGTGTATGGGGTTTTCACAGTGTATCAGGATCCTGCCAGGTGTGTATGGGGTTTCACAGTGTATCAGGATCCTGCCAGGTGTGTATGGGGTTTCACAGTGTATCAGGATCCTGCCCGGTGTGTGTGGGGTTTTCACAGTGTATCAGGATCCTGCCAGGTGTGTATGGGGGTTTCACAGTGTATCAGGATCCTGCCAGGTGTGTATGGGGTTTTCACAGTGTATCAGGATCCTGCCAGGTGTGTTTGGGGTTTTCACAGTGTATCAGGATCCTGCCAGGTGTGTTTGGGGTCTTCACAGTGTATCAGGTTCCTGCCAGGTGTGTTTGGGGTTTTCACAGAGTTTCAGGATCCTGCCAGGTCTGTCTGGGGTTTTCACAGTATATCAGGATCATGCCAGGTGTGTATGGGGTTTCACAGTATATCCGGATCATGCGAGGTGTGTATGGGGTTTCACAGTATATCAGGATCCTGCCAGGTGTGTTTGGAGTTTCACAGTGTAACAGGGCCCTGCCAGTTGTGTATGTGGTTTTCACAGTGTATCAGGGTCCTGCCAGGTGTGTATGGTGTTTTAACTGTGGATCAGGATCCTGCCAGGTGTGTATGGGGTTTCACAGTGTATCAGGATCCTGGCAGGTGTGTATGGGGTTTCACAGTGGATCAGGATCCTGTCAGGTGTGTATGTGGTTTCACAGTGTATCAGGATCCTGCCAGGTGTGTATGGGGTTTCACAGTGGATCAGGATTCTGCCAGGTGTGTATGGGGTTTCACAGTGTATCAGGATCCTGACAGGTATGTATGAGGTTTCACAGTGCATCAGGATCCTGCCAGGTGTGTCTGGGGTTTCACAGTGTATCAGGATCCTGCCAGATGTGAATGGGGTTTCATTGTATCAGGATCCTGCCAGTTGTGTATGGGGTTTTCACAGTGTACAGCATCCTGCCTGATGAGAATGGGGGTTCACTGTGCATCAGGAACCTGCCAGATGTGTACGGGGTTTTCACAGTGTATCAGGATACTGCCAGATGTGAATGGGGTTTCACTGTGCATCAGGATCCTGCCAGGTGTGTCTGGGGGTTTCACAGTGTATCAGGATGCTGCCTGGTGTGTATGGGGGTTTCACAGTGTATCAGGATGCTGTCAGGTGTGTATGGGGGTTTCACCGTGTATCAGGATCCTGCCAGGTGTGTATGGGGGTTTCACAGTGTATCAGGATCCTGCCAGGTGTGTATGGGGGTTTCACAGTTTGTCAGGATCCTGCCAGATGTGAATGGGGTTTCACTGTGCTTCAGGAACCTGCCAGGTGTGTACGGGGATTTCACAGTGTATCAGGATCCTGCCAGGTGTGTATGGGGTTTTCACAGTGTATCAGGATCCTGCCAGGTGTGTATGGGGTTTTCACAGTGTATCAGGATCCTGCCAGGTGTGTATGGGGTTTCACAGTGTATCAGGATCCTGCCAGGTGTGTATGGGGTTTCACAGTGTATCAGGATCCTGCCCGGTGTGTGTGGGGTTTTCACAGTGTATCAGGATCCTGCCAGGTGTGTATGGGGGTTTCACAGTGTATCAGGATCCTGCCAGGTGTGTATGGGGTTTTCACAGTGTATCAGGATCCTGCCAGGTGTGTTTGGGGTTTTCACAGTGTATCAGGATCCTGCCAGGTGTGTTTGGGGTTTCACAGTGTATCAGGATCCTGCCAGATGCGAATGGGGTTTCATTGTATCAGGATCCTGCCAGTTGTGTATGGGGTTTTCACAGTGTACAGCATCCTGCCTGATGAGAATGGGGGTTCACTGTGCATCAGGAACCTGCCAGATGTGTACGGGGTTTTCACAGTGTATCAGGATACTGCCAGATGTGAATGGGGTTTCACTGTGCATCAGGATCCTGCCAGGTGTGTCTGGGGGTTTCACAGTGTATCAGGATGCTGCCTGGTGTGTATGGGGGTTTCACAGTGTATCAGGATGCTGTCAGGTGTGTATGGGGGTTTCACCGTGTATCAGGATCCTGCCAGGTGTGTATGGGGGTTTCACAGTGTATCAGGATCCTGCCAGGTGTGTATGGGGGTTTCACAGTTTGTCAGGATCCTGCCAGATGTGAGTGGGGTTTCACTGTGCTTCAGGAACCTGCCAGGTGTGTACGGGGATTTCCCAGTGTATCAGGATCCTGCCAGGTGTGTATGGGGTTTTCACAGTGTATCAGGATCCTGCCAGGTGTGTATGGGGTTTTCACAGTGTATCAGGATCCTGCCAGGTGTGTATGGGGTTTCACAGTGTATCAGGATCCTGCCAGGTGTGTATGGGGTTTCACAGTGTATCAGGATCCTGCCCGGTGTGTGTAGGGTTTTCACAGTGTATCAGGATCCTGCCAGGTGTGTATGGGGGTTTCACAGTGACTCAGGATCCTGCCAGGTGTGTATGGGGTTTTCACAGTGTATCAGGATCCTGCCAGGTGTGTTTGGGGTTTTCACAGTGTATCAGGATCCTGCCAGGTGTGTTTGGGGTCTTCACAGTGTATCAGGTTCCTGCCAGGTGTGTTTGGGGTTTTCACAGAGTATCAGGATCCTGCCAGGTCTGTCTGGGGTTTTCACAGTATATCAGGATCATGCCAGGTGTGTATGGGGTTTCACAGTATATCCGGATCATGCAAGGTGTGTATGGGGTTTCACAGTATATCAGGATCCTGCCAGGTGTGTATGGAGTTTCACAGTGTATCAGGGTACTGCCAGGTGTGTATGGGGGTTTCACAGTGTAACAGGGCCCTGCCAGTTGTGTATGTGGTTTTCACAGTGTATCAGGTTCCTGCCAGGTGTGTATGGTGTTTTAACTGTGGATCAGGATCCTGCCAGGTGTGTATGGGGTTTCACAGTGTATCAGGATCCTGGCAGGTGTGTATGGGGTTTCACAGTGGATCAGGATCCTGTCAGGTGTGTATGTGGTTTCACAGTGTATCAGGATCCTGCCAGGTGTGTATGGGGTTTCACAGTGGATCAGGATTCTGCCAGGTGTGTATGGGGTTTCACAGTGTATCAGGATCCTGCCAGGTATGTATGAGGTTTCACAGTGCATCAGGATCCTGCCAGGTGTGTCTGGGGTTTCACAGTGTATCAGGATCCTGCAAGATGTGAATGGGGTTTCATTGTATCAGGATCCTGCCAGTTGTGTATGGGGTTTTCACAGTGTACAGCATCCTGCCTGATGAGAATGGGGGTTCACTGTGCATCAGGAACCTGCCAGATGTGTACGGGGTTTTCACAGTGTATCAGGATACTGCCAGATGTGAATGGGGTTTCACTGTGCATCAGGATCCTGCCAGGTGTGTCTGGGGGTTTCACAGTGTATCAGGATGCTGCCTGGTGTGTATGGGGGTTTCACAGTGTATCAGGATGCTGTCAGGTGTGTATGGGGGTTTCACCGTGTATCAGGATCCTGCCAGGTGTGTATGGGGGTTTCACAGTGTATCAGGATCCTGCCAGTTGTGTATGGGGGTTTCACAGTTTGTCAGGATCCTGCCAGATGTGAATGGGGTTTCACTGTGCTTCAGGAACCTGCCAGGTGTGTACGGGGATTTCACAGTGTATCAGGATCCTGCCAGGTGTGTATGGGGTTTTCACAGTGTATCAGGATCCTGCCAGGTGTGTATGGGGTTTTCACAGTGTATCAGGATCCTGCCAGGTGTGTATGGGGTTTCACAGTGTATCAGGATCCTGCCAGGTGTCTATGGGGTTTCACAGTGTATCAGGATCCTGCCCGGTGTGTGTGGGGTTTTCACAGTGTATCAGGATCCTGCCAGGTGTGTATGGGGGTTTCACAGTGTATCAGGATCCTGCCAGGTGTGTATGGGGTTTTCACAGTGTATCAGGATCCTGCCAGGTGTGTTTGGGGTTTTCACAGTGTATCAGGATCCTGCCAGGTGTGTTTGGGGTCTTCACAGTGCATCAGGTTCCTGCCAGGTGTGTCTGGGGTTTCACAGTGTATCAGGATCCTGCCAGATGTGAATGGGGTTTCATTGTATCAGGATCCTGCCAGTTGTGTATGGGGTTTTCACAGTGTACAGCATCCTGCCTGATGAGAATGGGGGTTCACTGTGCATCAGGAACCTGCCAGATGTGTACGGGGTTTTCACAGTGTATCAGGATACTGCCAGATGTGAATGGGGTTTCACTGTGCATCAGGATCCTGCCAGGTGTGTCTGGGGGTTTCACAGTGTATCAGGATGCTGCCTGGTGTGTATGGGGGTTTCACAGTGTATCAGTATGCTGTCAGGTGTGTATGGGGGTTTCACCGTGTATCAGGATCCTGCCAGGTGTGTATGGGGGTTTCACAGTGTATCAGGATCCTGCCAGGTGTGTATGGGGGTTTCACAGTTTGTCAGGATCCTGCCAGATGTGAATGGGGTTTCACTGTGCTTCAGGAACCTGCCAGGTGTGTACGGGGATTTCACAGTGTATCAGGATCCTGCCAGGTGTGTATGGGGTTTTCACAGTGTATCAGGATCCTGCCAGGTGTGTATGGGGTTTTCACAGTGTATCAGGATCCTGCCAGGTGTGTATGGGGTTTCACAGTGTATCAGGATCCTGCCAGGTGTGTATGGGGTTTCACAGTGTATCAGGATCCTGCCCGGTGTGTGTGGGGTTTTCACAGTGTATCAGGATCCTGCCAGGTGTGTATGGGGTTTTCACAGTGTATCAGGATCCTGCCAGGTGTGTATGGGGTTTTCACAGTGTATCAGGATCCTGCCAGGTGTGTTTGGGGTTTTCACAGAGTATCAGGATCCTGCCAGGTCTGTCTGGGGTTTTCACAGTATATCAGGATCATGCCAGGTGTGTATGGGGTTTCACAGTATATCCGGATCATGCGAGGTGTGTATGGGGTTTCACAGTATATCAGGATCCTGCCAGGTATGTAAGGACTTTCACAGATAATCAGGGTCCTGCCAGGTGTGTATGGGGGTTTCACAGTGTAACAGGGCCCTGCCAGCTGTGTATGTGGTTTTCACAGTGTATCAGGGTCCTGCCAGGTGTGTATGGTGTTTTAACTGTGGATCAGGATCCTGCCAGGTGTGTATGGGGTTTCACAGTGTATCAGGATCCTGGCAGGTGTGTATGGGGTTTCACAGTGGATCAGGATCCTGTCAGGTGTGTATGTGGTTTCACAGTGTATCAGGATCCTGCCAGGTGTGTATGGGGTTTCACAGTGGATCAGGATTCTGCCAGGTGTGTATGGGGTTTCACAGTGTATCAGGATCCTGCCAGGTATGTATGAGGTTTCACAGTGCATCAGGATCCTGCCAGGTGTGTCTGGGGTTTCACAGTGTATCAGGATCCTGCCAGATGTGAATGGGGTTTCATTGTATCAGGATCCTGCCAGTTGTGTATGGGGTTTTCACAGTGTACAGCATCCTGCCTGATGAGAATGGGGGTTCACTGTGCATCAGGAACCTGCCAGATGTGTACGGGGTTTTCACAGTGTATCAGAATACTGCCAGATGTGAATGGGGTTTCACTGTGCATCAGGATCCTGCCAGGTGTGTCTGGGGGTTTCACAGTGTATCAGGATGCTGCCTGGTGTGTATGGGGGTTTCACAGTGTATCAGGATGCTGTCAGGTGTGTATGGGGGTTTCACCGTGTATCAGGATCCTGCCAGGTGTGTATGGGGGTTTCACAATTTATCAGGATCCTGCCAGATGTGAATGGGGTTTCACAGTGTATCAGGATCCTGCCAGGTGTGTATGGGGTTTTCACAGTGTAGCAGTATCCTACCAGATGTGAGTGGTGTTTCACAGTGCATCAGGATCCAGCCAGGTGTGAAAGGGGCTTTCACTGTGCATCAGGGTCCTGCCAGATGAGAATGGGTTTTCACAGTGTATCAGGATCCTGCCAGGTGTGTTTGGGGTTTCACAGTGCATCAGGATCCTGCCAGGTGTGTTTGTGGTTTTCACAGTGTATCATAATCCTGCCAGGTGTGAGTGGGGTTTCACTGTGTATCAGGATCCTGCCAGATGTGAATGGGGTTTCACTATGTATCAGGATCCTGCCAGGTGTGCATGGTGTTCCACAGTGGATCAGGATCCTGCCAGGTGTATATGGGGTTTCACAGTGTATCAGGATACTGCCAGGTGTGGATGGGGATTTCACAGTGTATCAGGATCCTGCCAGGTGTGTTTGGGGTTTTCACAGTGGATCAGGATCCTGCCAGGTGTGTATGGGGTTTCACAGTGTATCAGGTTCCTGCCAGGTGTGTATGGGTTTTCACAGTGTATCAGGATCCTGCCAGGTGTGTCTGGGGTTTTCACAGTGTATCAGGATCCTGCCAGGTGTATATGGGGTTTCACAGTGTATCAGGATCCTGCCAGGTGTGTATGGGGTTTCACAGTGTATCTAGATCCTGCCCGGTGTGTATGGGGTTTTCACTGTGTATCAGGATCCTGCCAGGTGTGTATGGGGGTTTGACAGTGTATCAGGATCCTGCCAGGTGTGTATGGGGTTTTCACAGTGTATCAGGATCCTGCCAGGTGTGTTTGGGGTTTTCACAGTGTATCAGGATCCTGCCAGATGCGTTTGGTGTCTTCACAGTGTCTCAGGTTCCTTCCAGGTGTGTTTGGGGTTTTCACAGAGTATCAGGATCCTGCCAGGTCTGTGTGGGGTTTTCACAGTATATCAGGATCATGCCAGGTGTGTATGGGGTTTCATAGTATATACGGATCATGCGAGGTGTGTATGGGGTTTCACAGTATATCAGGGTCCTGCCAGGTGTGTATGGGGGTTTCACAGTATAAAAGGGTCCTGCCAGTTGTGTATGTGGTTTTCACATTGTATCAGTGTCCTGCCAGGTGTGTATGTTGTTTTAACAGTGGATCAGGATCCTGCCAGGTGTGTATGGGGTTTCACAGTGTATCAGGATCCTGGCAGGTGTGTATGGTGTTTCACAGTGGATCAGGATCCTGTCAGGTGTGTATGTGGTTTCACAGTGTATCAGGATCCTGCCAGGTGGGTATGGGGTTTCACAGTGGATCAGGATCCTGCCAGGTGTGCATGGGTTTTCACAGTGTATCAAGATCCTGCCAGGTATGTATGAGGTTTCACAGTGCATCAGGATCCTGCCAGGTGTGTATGGGGTTTCACAGTGTATCAGGATACTGCCAGATGTGAATGGGGTTTCACTGTGCATCAGGAACCTGCCAGATGTGTACGGGGTTTTCACAGTGTATCAGGATACTGCCAGATGTGAATGGGGTTTCACTGTGCATCAGGATCCTGCCAGGTGTGTATCGGGGTTTCACAGTGTATCAGGATGCTGTCAGGTGTGTATGGGGGTTTCACCGTGTATCAGGATCCTGCCAGGTGTGTATGGGGGTTTCACAATTTATCAGGATCCTGCCAGATGTGAATGGGGTTTCACAGTGTATCAGGATCCTGCCAGGTGTGTATGGGGTTTGCACAGTGTATCAGTATCCTGCCAGGTGTGTTTGGGGTTTCACAGTGTATCAGGATCCTGCCAGGTGTGTATGGGGTTTCACAGGGTATCAGGATCCTGCCAGGTGTGTATGGGGTTTCACAGTGTATCAGGATCCTGACAGGAGCGTATGGGGTTTTCACAGTGTATCAGGATTCTGCCAGGTGTGTATGGGGGTTTCACAGTGTATCAGGAACTTGCCAGGTGTGTGTGGGGTTTTCACAGTGTATCAGGATCCTGCCTGGTGTGTGTGGGGTTTTCACAGTGGATCAGCATCCTGCCAGGTGTTTATGGGGTTTCACAGAAAATCAGGATCCTGCCAGGTGTGTATGGGGTTTTCACAGTGGATCAGGATCCTGCTAGGTGTGTATGGGGTTTTCACAGTGTATCAGGATCCTGCCAGGTGCGTATGGGGATTTCAGAGTGTATCAGGTTCCTGCCAGGTGTGTATGGGGTTTTCACAGAGGATACATATCCTGCCAGGTGTGTATGGGGTTTCGCAGTGTATCAGGATCCTGCCAGGTGTGTATGGGGTTTCACTGAGTATCAGGATTCTGCCAGGTGTGTATGGGGTTTCACAGTTTCTCAGGATCCTGCCAGATGTGAGTGGGGTTTCACAGTGTATCAGGATCCTGCCAGATGTGAATGGGGTTTCACAGTGTATCAGGATCCTGCCAGTTGTGTATGGGGTTTTCACGGTGTACAGGATCCTTCCAGATGTGAATGGGGTTTCACTGTGCATCAGGAACCTGCCAGATTTGTACGGGGTTTTCACAGTGTATCAGGATCCTGCCAGATGTGAATGGGGTTTCACAGAGCATCAGGATCCTGCCAGGTGTGTCTGGGGTTTCACAGTGTATCAGGATCCTGCCAGATGTGAATGGGGTTTCACTGCATCAGGATCCTGCCAGGTGTGTATGGGGTTTTCACAGTGTACAGCATCCTGCCAGATGAGAATGGGGTTTCACTGTGCTTCAGGATCCTGACAGGTGTGTCTGGGGGTTTCACAGTGTATCAGGATGCTGCCAGGTGTGTATGATGTTTTAACTGTGGATCAGGATCCTGCCAGGTGTGTATGGGGTTTCACAGTGTATCAGGATCCTGGCAGGTGTGTATGGGGTTTCACAGTGGATCAGGATCCTGTCAGGTGTGTATGTGGTTTCACAGTGTATCAGGATCCTGCCAGGTGTGTATGGGGTTTCACAGTGGATCAGGATTCTGCCAGGTGTGTATGGGGTTTCACAGTGTATCAGGATCCTGCCAGGTATGTATGAGGTTTCACAGTGCATCAGGATCCTGCCAGGTGTGTCTGGGGTTTCACAGTGTATCAGGATCCTGCCAGATGTGAATGGGGTTTCATTGTATCAGGATCCTGCCAGTTGTGTATGGGGTTTTCACAGTGTACAGCATCCTGCCTGATGAGAATGGGGGTTCACTGTGCATCAGGAACCTGCCAGATGTGTACGGGGTTTTCACAGTGTATCAGGATACTGCCAGATGTGAATGGGGTTTCACTGTGCATCAGGATCCTGCCAGGTGTGTCTGGTGGTTTCACAGTGTATCAGGATGCTGCCTGGTGTGTATGGGGGTTTCACAGTGTATCAGGATGCTGTCAGGTATGTATGGGGGTTTCACCGTGTATCAGGATCCTGCCAGGTGTGTATGGGGGTTTCACAATTTATCAGGATCCTGCCAGATGTGAATGGGGTTTCACAGTGTATCAGGATCCTGCCAGGTGTGTATGGGGTTTTCACAGTGTATCAGTATCCTACCAGATGTGAGTGGTGTTTCACAGTGCATCAGGATCCAGCCAGGTGTGAAAGGGGCTTTCACTGTGCATCAGGGTCCTGCCAGATGAGAATGGGTTTTCACAGTGTATCAGGATCCTGCCAGGTGTGTATGGGGTTTCACAGTGCATCAGGATCCTGCCAGGTATGTTTGTGGTTTTCACAGTGTATCATAATCCTGCCAGGTGTGAGTGGGGTTTCACTGTGTATCAGGATCCTGCCAGATGTGAATGGGGTTTCACTGTGTATCAGGATCCTGCCAGGTGTGTATGGGGTTTCACAGTGTATCAGGATACTGCCAGATGTGAATGGGGTTTCACTGTGCATCAGGAACCTGCCAGATGTGTACGGGGTTTTCACAGTGTATCAGGATACTGCCAGATGTGAATGGGGTTTCACTGTGCATCAGGATCCTGCCAGGTGTGTATCGGGGTTTCACAGTGTATCAGGATGCTGTCAGGTGTGTATGGGGGTTTCACCGTGTATCAGGATCCTGCCAGGTGTGTATGGGGGTTTCACAATTTATCAGGATCCTGCCAGATGTGAATGGGGTTTCACAGTGTATCAGGATCCTGCCAGGTGTGTATGGGGTTTGCACAGTGTATCAGTATCCTGCCAGGTGTGTTTGGGGTTTCACAGTGTATCAGGATCCTGCCAGATGTGTATGGGGTTTCACAGGGTATCAGGATCCTGCCAGGTGTGTATGGGGTTTCACAGTGTATCAGGATGCTGACAGGTGCGTATGGGGTTTTCACAGTGTATCAGGATTCTGCCAGGTGTGTATGGGGGTTTCACAGTGTATCAGGAACTTGCCAGGTGTGTGTGGGGTTTTCACAGTGTATCAGGATCCTGCCTGGTGTGTGTGGGGTTTTCACAGTGGATCAGCATCCTGCCAGGTGTTTATGGGGTTTCACAGAAAATCAGGATCCTGCCAGGTCTGCATGGGGTTTTCACAGTGGATCAGGATCCTGCTAGGTGTGTATGGGGTTTTCACAGTGTATCAGGATCCTGCCAGGTGCGTATGGGGATTTCAGAGTGTATCAGGTTCCTGCCAGGTGTGTATGGGGTTTTCACAGTGGATACATATCCTGCCAGGTGTGTATGGGGTTTCGCAGTGTATCAGGATCCTGCCAGGTGTGTATGGGGTTTCACTGTATATCAGGATTCTGCCAGGTGTGTATGGGGTTTCACAGTTTCTCAGGATCCTGCCAGATGTGAGTGGGGTTTCACAGTGTATCAGGATCCTGCCAGATGTGAATGGGGTTTCACAGTGTATCAGGATCCTGCCAGTTGTGTATGGGGTTTTCACGGTGTACAGGATCCTTCCAGATGTGAATGGGGTTTCACTGTGCATCAGGAACCTGCCAGATTTGTACGGGGTTTTCACAGTGTATCAGGATCCTGCCAGATGTGAATGGGGTTTCACTGTGCATCAGGATCCTGCCAGGTGTGTATGGGGTTTCACAGTGTATCAGGATCCTGCCAGGTATGTATGAGGTTTCACAGAGCATCAGGATCCTGCCAGGTGTGTCTGGGGTTTCACAGTGTATCAGGATCCTGCCAGATGTGAATGGGGTTTCACTGCATCAGGATCCTGCCAGGTGTGTATGGGGTTTTCACAGTGTACAGCATCCTGCCAGATGAGAATGGGGTTTCACTGTGCATCAGGATCCTGACAGGTGTGTCTGGGGGTTTCACAGTGTATCAGGATGCTGCCAGGTGTGTATGGGGGTTTCACAGTGTATCAGGCTGCTGTCAGGTGTGTATGGGGGGTTTACCGTGTATCAGGATCCTGCCAGGTGTGTATGGGGGTTTCACAATTTATCAGGATCCTGCCAGATGTGAATGGGATTTCACAGTGTATCAGGATCCTGCCAGGTGTATATGGGGTTTTCACAATGTATCAGTATCCTACCAGATGTGAGTGGTGTTTCACAGTGCATCAGAATCCAGCCAGGTGTGAAAGGGGCTTTCAGTGTGCATCAGGATCCTGCCAGATGAGAATGGGTTTTCACAGTGTATCAGGATCCTGCTAGATGTGTATGGGGTTTCACAGTGTATCAGGATCCTGCCAGGTGTGTTTGTGGTTTTCACAGTGTATCATAATCCTGCCAGGTGTGAGTGGGGTTTCACTGTGTATCAGGATCCTGTCAGATGTGAATGGGGTTTCACTGTGCATCAGGATCCTGCCAGGTGTGCATGGTGTTCCACAGTGGATCAGGATCCTGCCAGGTGTGTATGGGGTTTCACAGTGTATCATGATCCTGCCAGGTGTGTCTGGGGATTTCACAGTGTATCAGGATCCTGCCAGGTGTGTTTGGGGTTTTCACAGTGGATCAGTATCCTGCCAGGTGTGTCTGGGGGTTTCACAGTGTATCAGGATGCTGCCAGGTGTGTATGGGGGTTTCACAGTGTATCAGGCTGCTGTCAGGTGTGTATGGAGGGTTTACCGTGTATCAGGATCCTGCCAGGTGTGTATGGGGGTTTCACAATTTATCAGGATCCTGCCAGATGTGAATGGGATTTCACAGTGTATCAGGATCCTGCCAGGTGTATATGGGGTTTTCACAATGTATCAGTATCCTACCAGATGTGAGTGGTGTTTCACAGTGCATCAGGATCCAGCCAGGTGTGAAAGGGGCTTTCAGTGTGCATCAGGATCCTGCCAGATGAGAATGGGTTTTCACAGTGTATCAGGATCCTGCCAGATGTGTATGGGGTTTCACAGTGTATCAGGATCCTGCAAGGTGTGTTTGTGGTTTTCACAGTGTATCATAATCCTGCCAGGTGTGAGTGGGGTTTCACTGTGTATCAGGATCCTGTCAGATGTGAATGGGGTTTCACTGTGTATCAGGATCCTGCCAGGTGTGCATGGTGTTCCACAGTGGATCAGGATCCTGCCAGGTGTGTATGGGGTTTCACAGTGTATCAGGATCCTGCCAGGTGCGTATGGGGATTTCACAGTGTATCAGGATCCTGCCAGGTGTGCTTGGGGTTTTCACAGTGGATCAGTATCCTGCCAGGTGTGTATGGGGTTTCACAGTGTATCAGGATCCTGCCAGGTGTGTATGGGGGTTTCACAGTGTATCAGGATCCTGCCAGGTGTGTATGGGGTTTTCACAGTGTATCAGGATCCTGCCAGGTGTGTATGGGGATTTCACAGTGTATCAGGATCCTGCCAGGTGTGTATGGGGTTTCACAGTGTATCAGGATCCTGCCCGGTGAGTGTGGGGTTTTCACAGTGTATCAGGCTCCTGCCAGGTGTGTATGGGGGTTTCACAGTGTATCCGGATCCTGCCAGGTGTGTTTAGGGTTTTCACAGTGTATCAGGATACTGCCAGGTGTGTTTGGGGTCTTCACAGTGTCTCAGGTTCCTGCCAGGTATGTTTGGGATTTTCACAGAGTATCAGGATCCTGCCAGGTCTGTCTGGGGTTTTTACAGTATATCAGGATCATGCCAGGTGTGTATGGGGTTTCACAGTATATCCGGATCATGCGAGGTGTGTATGGGGTTTCACAGTATATCGGGATCCTGCCAGTTGTGTATGGGGTTTCACAGTGTATCAGGATACTGCCAGGTGTGTTTGGGGTCTTCACAGTGTCTCAGGTTCCTGCCAGGTGTGTTTGGGATTTTCACAGAGTATCAGGATCCTGCCAGGTCTGTCTGGGGTTTTTACAGTATATCAGGATCATGCCAGTTGTGCATGTGGTTTTCACATTGTATCAGTGTCCTGCCAGGTGTGTATGGTGTTTTAACAGTGGATCAGGATCCTGCCAGGTGTGTATGGGGTTTCACAGTGTATCAGGATCCTGGCAGGTGTGTATGGGGTTTCACAGTGGATCAGGATCCTGTCAGGTGTGTATGTGGTTTCACAGTGTATCAGGATCCTGCCAGGTGGGTATGGGGTTTCACAGTGGATCAGGATCCTGCCAGGTATGTATGGGGTATCACAGTGCATCAGGATCCTGCCAGGTATGTATGAGGTTTCACAGTGCATCAGGATCCTGCCAGGTGTGTATGGGGTTTCACAGTGTATCATGATCCTGCCAGGTGTGTCTGGGGATTTCACAGTGTATCAGGATCCTGCCAGGTGTGTTTGGGGTTTTCACAGTGGATCAGTATCCTGCCAGGTGTGTCTGGGGGTTTCACAGTGTATCAGGATGCTGCCAGGTGTGTATGGGGGTTTCACAGTGTATCAGGCTGCTGTCAGGTGTGTATGGAGGGTTTACCGTGTATCAGGATCCTGCCAGGTGTGTATGGGGGTTTCACAATTTATCAGGATCCTGCCAGATGTGAATGGGATTTCACAGTGTATCAGGATCCTGCCAGGTGTATATGGGGTTTTCACAATGTATCAGTATCCTACCAGATGTGAGTGGTGTTTCACAGTGCATCAGGATCCAGCCAGGTGTGAAAGGGGCTTTCAGTGTGCATCAGGATCCTGCCAGATGAGAATGGGTTTTCACAGTGTATCAGGATCCTGCCAGATGTGTATGGGGTTTCACAGTGTATCAGGATCCTGCAAGGTGTGTTTGTGGTTTTCACAGTGTATCATAATCCTGCCAGGTGTGAGTGGGGTTTCACTGTGTATCAGGATCCTGTCAGATGTGAATGGGGTTTCACTGTGTATCAGGATCCTGCCAGGTGTGCATGGTGTTCCACAGTGGATCAGGATCCTGCCAGGTGTGTATGGGGTTTCACAGTGTATCAGGATCCTGCCAGGTGCGTATGGGGATTTCACAGTGTATCAGGATCCTGCCAGGTGTGCTTGGGGTTTTCACAGTGGATCAGTATCCTGCCAGGTGTGTATGGGGTTTCACAGTGTATCAGGATCCTGCCAGGTGTGTATGGGGGTTTCACAGTGTATCAGGATCCTGCCAGGTGTGTATGGGGTTTTCACAGTGTATCAGGATCCTGCCAGGTGTGTATGGGGATTTCACAGTGTATCAGGATCCTGCCAGGTGTGTATGGGGTTTCACAGTGTATCAGGATCCTGCCCGGTGAGTGTGGGGTTTTCACAGTGTATCAGGCTCCTGCCAGGTGTGTATGGGGGTTTCACAGTGTATCCGGATCCTGCCAGGTGTGTTTAGGGTTTTCACAGTGTATCAGGATACTGCCAGGTGTGTTTGGGGTCTTCACAGTGTCTCAGGTTCCTGCCAGGTATGTTTGGGATTTTCACAGAGTATCAGGATCCTGCCAGGTCTGTCTGGGGTTTTTACAGTATATCAGGATCATGCCAGGTGTGTATGGGGTTTCACAGTATATCCGGATCATGCGAGGTGTGTATGGGGTTTCACAGTATATCGGGATCCTGCCAGTTGTGTATGGGGTTTCACAGTGTATCAGGATACTGCCAGGTGTGTTTGGGGTCTTCACAGTGTCTCAGGTTCCTGCCAGGTGTGTTTGGGATTTTCACAGAGTATCAGGATCCTGCCAGGTCTGTCTGGGGTTTTTACAGTATATCAGGATCATGCCAGTTGTGCATGTGGTTTTCACATTGTATCAGTGTCCTGCCAGGTGTGTATGGTGTTTTAACAGTGGATCAGGATCCTGCCAGGTGTGTATGGGGTTTCACAGTGTATCAGGATCCTGGCAGGTGTGTATGGGGTTTCACAGTGGATCAGGATCCTGTCAGGTGTGTATGTGGTTTCACAGTGTATCAGGATCCTGCCAGGTGGGTATGGGGTTTCACAGTGGATCAGGATCCTGCCAGGTATGTATGGGGTATCACAGTGCATCAGGATCCTGCCAGGTATGTATGAGGTTTCACAGTGCATCAGGATCCTGCCAGGTGTGTATGGGGTTTCACAGTGTATCAGGATACTGCCAGATGTGAATGGGGTTTCACTGTGCATCAGGAACCTGCCAGATGTGTACGGGGTTTTCACAGTGTATCAGGATCCTGCCAGGTGTGTATCGGGGTTTCACAGTGTATCAGGATGCTGTCAGGTGTGTATGGGGGTTTCACCGTGTATCAGGATCCTGCCAGGTGTGTATGGGGGTTTCACAATTTATCAGGATCCTGCCAGATGTGAATGGGGTTTCACAGTGTATCAGGATCCTGCCAGGTGTGTATGGGGTTTGCACAGTGTATCAGTATCCTGCCAGGTGTGTTTGGGGTTTCACAGTGTATCAGGATCCTGCCAGGTGTGTATGGGGTTTCACAGGGTATCAGGATCCTGCCAGGTGTGTATGGGGTTTCACAGTGTATCAGGATCCTGACAGGTGCGTATGGGGTTTTCACAGTGTATCAGGATTCTGCCAGGTGTGTCTGGGGGTTTCACAGTGTATCAGGAACTTGCCAGGTGTGTGTGGGGTTTTCACAGTGTATCAGGATCCTGCCTGGTGTGTGTGGGGTTTTCACAGTGGATCAGCATCCTGCCAGGTGTTTATGGGGTTTCACAGAAAATCAGGATCCTGCCAGGTCTGCATTGGGTTTTCACAGTGGATCAGGATCCTGCTAGGTGTGTATGGGGTTTTCACAGTGTAGCAGGATCCTGCCAGGTGCGTATGGGGATTTCAGAGTGTATCAGGTTCCTGCCAGGTGTGTATGGGGTTTTCACAGTGGATACGTATCCTGCCAGGTGTGTATGTGGTTTCACAGTGTATCAGGATCCTGCCAGGTGTGTATGGGGTTTCACTGTGGATACGTATCCTGCCAGGTGTGTATGTGATTTCACAGTGTATCAGGATCCTGCCAGGGGTGTATGGGGTTTCACTGTGTATCAGGATTCTGCCTGGTGTGTATGGGGTTTCACAGTTTCTCAGGATCCTGCCAGATGTGAGTGGGGTTTCACAGTGTATCAGGATCCTGCCAGATGTGAATGGGGTTTCACAGTGTATCAGGATCCTGCCAGTTGTGTATGGGGTTTTCACGGTGTACAGGATCCTTCCAGATGTGAATGGGGTTTCACTGTGCATCAGGAACCTGCCAGATTTGTACGGGGTTTTCACAGTGTATCAGGATCCTGCCAGATGTGAATGGGGTTTCACTGTGCATCAGGATCCTGCCAGGTGTGTATGGGGTTTCACAGTGTATCAGGATCCTGCCAGGTATGTATGAGGTTTCACAGAGCATCAGGATCCTGCCAGGTGTGTCTGGGGTTTCACAGTGTATCAGGATCCTGCCAGATGTGAATGGGGTTTCACTGCATCAGGATCCTGCCAGGTGTGTATGGGGTTTTCATAGTGTACAGCATCCTGCCAGATGAGAATGGGGTTTCACTGTGCATCAGGATCCTGACAGGTGTGTCTGGGGGTTTCACAGTGTATCAGGATGCTGCCAGGTGTGTATGGGGGTTTCACAGTGTATCAGGCTGCTGTCAGGTGTGTATGGGGGGTTTACCGTGTATCAGGATCCTGCCAGGTGTGTATGGGGGTTTCACAATTTATCAGGATCCTGCCAGATGTGAATGGGATTTCACAGTGTATCAGGATCCTGCCAGGTGTATATGGGGTTTTCACAATGTATCAGTATCCTACCAGATGTGAGTGGTGTTTCACAGTGCATCAGGATCCAGCAAGGTGTGAAAGGGGCTTTCAGTGTGCATCAGGATCCTGCCAGATGAGAATGGGTTTTCACAGTGTATCAGGATCCTGCTAGATGTGTATGGGGTTTCACAGTGTATCAGGATCCTGCCAGGTGTGTTTGTGGTTTTCACAGTGTATCATAATCCTGCCAGGGGTGAGTGGGGTTTCACTGTGTATCAGGATCCTGTCAGATGTGAATGGGGTTTCACTGTGTATCAGGATCCTGCCAGGTGTGCATGGTGTTCCACAGTGGATCAGGATCCTGCCAGGTGTGTATGGGGTTTCACAGTGTATCAGGATCCTGCCAGGTGTGTATGGGGATTTCACAGTGTATCAGGATCCTGCCAGGTGTGTTTGGGGTTTTCACAGTGGATCAGTATCCTGCCAGGTGTGTCTGGGGGTTTCACAATGTATCAGGATGCTGCCAGGTGTGTATGGGGGTTTCACAGTGTATCAGGCAGCTGTCAGGTGTGCATGGGGGGTTTACCGTGTATCAGGATCCTGCCAGGTGTGTATGGGGGTTTCACAATTTATCAGGATCCTGCCAGATGTGAATGGGATTTCACAGTGTATCAGGATCCTGCCAGGTGTATATGGGGTTTTCACAATGTATCAGTATCCTACCAGATGTGAGTGGTGTTTCACAGTGCATCAGGATCCAGCCAGATGTGAAAGGGGCTTTCAGTGTGCATCAGGATCCTGCCAGATGAGAATGGGTTTTCACAGTGTATCAGGATCCTGCCAGATGTGTATGGGGTTTCACAGTGTATCAGGATCCTGCAAGGTGTGTTTGTGGTTTTCACAGTGTATCATAATCCTGCCAGGTGTGAGTGGGGTTTCACTGTGTATCAGGATCCTGTCAGATGTGAATGGGGTTTCACTGTGTATCAGGATCCTGCCAGGTGTGCATGGTGTTTTACAGTGTATCAGGATCCTGCCAGGTATGTATGAGGTTTCACAGTGCATCAGGATCCTGCCAGGTGTGTCTGGGGTTTCACAGTGTATCAGGATCCTGCCAGATGTGAATGGGGTTTCATTGTATCAGGATCCTGCCAGTTGTGTATGGGGTTTTCACAGTGTACAGCATCCTGCCTGATGAGAATGGGGGTTCACTGTGCATCAGGAACCTGCCAGATGTGTACGGGGTTTTCACAGTGTATCAGGATACTGCCAGATGTGAATGGGGTTTCACTGTGCATCAGGATCCTGCCAGGTGTGTCTGGGGGTTTCACAGTGCATCAGGATGCTGCCTGGTGTGTATGGGGGTTTCACAGTGTATCAGGATGCTGTCAGGTGTGTATGGGGGTTTCACCGTGTATCAGGAACCTGCCAGGTGTGTATGGGGGTTTCACAATTTATCAGGATCCTGCCAGATGTGAATGGGGTTTCACAGTGTATCAGGATCCTGCCAGGTG
Source organism: Heterodontus francisci (assembly GCF_036365525.1). NCBI lineage: Eukaryota > Metazoa > Chordata > Chondrichthyes > Heterodontiformes > Heterodontidae > Heterodontus > Heterodontus francisci. The sequence goes on along the minus strand of NW_027140601.1, from coordinate 1,214,509 downwards.
TGTATGGGGTTTTCACAGTGTATCAGTATCCTACCCGATGTTAGTGGTGTTTCACAGTGCATCAGGATCCAGCCAGGTGTGAAAGGGGCTTTCACTGTGCATCAGGGTCCTGCCAGATGAGAATGGGTTTTCACAGTGTATCAGGATCCTGCCAGGTGTGTATGGGGTTTCACAGTGCATCAGGATCCTGCCAGGTGTGTTTGTGGTTTTCACAGTGTATCATAATCCTGCCAGGTGTGAGTGGGGTTTCACTGTGTATCAGGATCCTGCCAGATGTGAATGGGGTTTCACTGTGTATCAGGATCCTGCCAGGTGTGCATGGTGTTCCACAGTGGATCAGGATCCTGCCAGGTGTATATGGGGTTTCACAGTGTATCAGGATACTGCCAGGTGTGGATGGGGATTTCACAGTGTATCAGGATCCTGCCAGGTGTGTTTGGGGTTTTCACAGTGGATCAGGATCCTGCCAGGTGTGTATGGGGTTTCACAGTGTATCAGGTTCCTGCCAGGTGTGTATGGGTTTTCACAGTGTATCAGGATCCTGCCAGGTGTGTCTGGGGTTTTCACAGTGTATCAGGATCCTGCCAGGTGTGTATGGGGTTTCACAGTGTATCAGGATCCTGCCAGGTGTGTATGGGGTTTCACAGTGTATCAGGATCCTGCCCGGTGTGTATGGGGTTTTCACTGTGTATCAGGATCCTGCCAGGTGTGTATGCGGGTTTCACAGTGTATCAGGATATTGCCAGGTGTGTATGGGGTTTTCACAGTGTATCAGGATCCTGCCAGGTGTGTTTGGGGTTTTCACAGTATATCAGGATCCTGCCAGATGCGTTTGGTGTCTTCACAGTGTCTCAGGTTCCTGCCAGGTGTGTTTGGGGTTTTCACAGGGTATCAGGATCCTGCCAGGTCTGTGTGGGGTTTTCACAGTATATCAGGATCATGCCAGGTGTGTATGGGGTTTCACAGTATATCCGGATCATGCGAGGTGTGTATGGGGTTTCACAGTATATCAGGGTCCTGCCAGGTGTGTATGGGGGTTTCACAGTAATAACAGGGTCCTGCCAGTCGTGTATGTGGTTTTCACATTGTATCAGTGTCCTGCCAGGTGTGTATGGTGTTTTAACAATGGATCAGGATCCTGCCAGGTGTGTATGGGGTTTCACAGTGGATCAGGATCCTGTCAGGTGTGTATGTGGTTTCGCAGTGTATCAGGATCCTGCCAGGTGGGTATGGGGTTTCACAGTGGATCAGGATCCTGCCAGGTGTGTATGGGGTATCACAGTGTATCAGGATCCTGCCAGATGTGAACGGGGTTTCACTGTGCATCAGGAACCTGCCAGATGGGTACGGGGTTTTCACAGTGTATCAGGATACTGCCAGATGTGAATGGGGTTTCACTGTGCATCAGGATCCTGCCAGGTGTGTATCGGGGTTTCACAGTGTATCAGGATGCTGTCAGGTGTGTATGGGGGTTTCACCGTGTATCAGGATCCTGCCAGGTGTGTATGGGGGTTTCACAATTTATCAGGATCCTGCCAGATGTGAATGGGGTTTCACAGTGTATCAGGATCCTGCCAGGTGTGTATGGGGTTTGCACAGTGTATCAGTATCCTGCCAGGTGTGTTTGGGGTTTCACAGTGTATCAGGATCCTGCCAGGTGTGTATGGGGTTTCACAGGGTATCAGGATCCTGCCAGGTGTGTATGGGGTTTCACAGTGTATCAGGATCCTGACAGGTGCGTATGGGGTTTTCACAGTGTATCAGGATTCTGCCAGGTGTGTATGGGGGTTTCACAGTGTATCAGGAACTTGCCAGGTGTGTGTGGGGTTATCACAGTGTATCAGGATCCTGCCTGGTGTGTGTGGGGTTTTCACAGTGGATCAGCATCCTGCCAGGTGTTTATGGGGTTTCACAGAAAATCAGGATCCTGCCAGGTCTGCATGGGGTTTTCACAGTGGATCAGGATCCTGCTAGGTGTGTATGGGGTTTTCACAGTGTATCAGGATCCTGCCAGGTGCGTATGGGGATTTCAGAGTGTATCAGGTTCCTGCCAGGTGTGTATGGGGTTTTCACAGTGGATACATATCCTGCCAGGTGTGTATGGGGTTTCGCAGTGTATCAGGATCCTGCCAGGTGTGTATGGGGTTTCACTGTGTATCAGGATTCTGCCAGGTGTGTATGGGGTTTCACAGTTTCTCAGGATCCTGCCAGATGTGAGTGGGGTTTCACAGTGTATCAGGATGCTGCCAGATGTGAATGGGGTTTCACAGTGTATCAGGATCCTGCCAGTTGTGTATGGGGTTTTCACGGTGTACAGGATCCTTCCAGATGTGAATGGGGTTTCACTGTGCATCAGGAACCTGCCAGATTTGTACGGGGTTTTCACAGTGTATCAGGATCCTGCCAGATGTGAATGGGGTTTCACTGTGCATCAGGATCCTGCCAGGTGTGTATGGGGTTTCACAGTGTATCAGGATCCTGCCAGGTATGTATGAGGTTTGACAGAGCATCAGGATCCTGCCAGGTGTGTCTGGGGTTTCACAGTGTAACAGGATCCTGCAAGATGTGAATGGGGTTTCACTGCATCAGGATCCTGCCAGGTGTGTATGGGGTTTTCATAGTGTACAGCATCCTGCCAGATGAGAGTGGGGTTTCACTGTGCATCAGGATCCTGACAGGTGTGTCTGGGGGTTTCACAGTGTATCAGGATGCTGCCAGGTGTGTATGGGGGTTTCACAGTGTATCAGGCTGCTGTCAGGTGTGTATGGGGGGTTTACCGTGTATCAGGATCCTGCCAGGTGTGTATGGGGGTTTCACAATTTATCAGGATCCTGCCAGATGTGAATGGGATTTCACAGTGTATCAGGATCCTGCCAGGTGTATATGGGGTTTTCACAATGTATCAGTATCCTACCAGATGTGAGTGGTGTTTCACAGTTCATCAGGATCCAGCAAGGTGTGATAGGGGCTTTCAGTGTGCATCAGGATCCTGCCAGATGAGAATGGGTTTTCACAGTGTATCAGGATCCTGCTAGATGTGTATGGGGTTTCACAGTGTATCAGGATCCTGCCAGGTGTGTTTGTGGTTTTCACAGTGTATCATAATCCTGCCAGGTGTGAGTGGGGTTTCACTGTGTATCAGGATCCTGTCAGATGTGAATGGGGTTTCACTGTGTATCAGGATCCTGCCAGGTGTGCATGGTGTTCCACAGTGGATCAGGATCCTGCCAGGTGTGTATGGGGTTTCACAGTGTATCAGGATCCTGCCAGGTGTGTATGGGGATTTCACAGTGTATCAGGATCCTGCCAGGTGTGTTTGGGGTTTTCACAGTGGATCAGTATCCTGCCAGGTGTGTCTGGGGGTTTCACAATGTATCAGGATGCTGCCAGGTGTGTATGGGGGTTTCACAGTGTATCAGGCAGCTGTCAGGTGTGCAAGGGGGGTTTACCGTGTATCAGGATCCTGCCAGGTGTGTATGGGGGTTTCACAATTTATCAGGATCCTGCCAGATGTGAATGGGATTTCACAGTGTATCAGGATCCTGCCAGGTGTATATGGGGTTTTCACAATGTATCAGTATCCTACCAGATGTGAGTGGTGTTTCACAGTGCATCAGGATCCAGCCAGATGTGAAAGGGGCTTTCAGTGTGCATCAGGATCCTGCCAGATGAGAATGGGTTTTCACAGTGTATCAGGATCCTGCCAGATGTGTATGGGGTTTCACAGTGTATCAGGATCCTGCAAGGTGTGTTTGTGGTTTTCACAGTGTATCATAATCCTGCCAGGTGTGAGTGGGGTTTCACTGTGTATCAGGATCCTGTCAGATGTGAATGGGGTTTCACTGTGTATCAGGATCCTGCCAGGTGTGCATGGTGTTTTACAGTGTATCAGGATCCTGCCAGGTATGTATGAGGTTTCACAGTGCATCAGGATCCTGCCAGGTGTGTCTGGGGTTTCACAGTGTATCAGGATCCTGCCAGATGTGAATGGGGTTTCATTGTATCAGGATCCTGCCAGTTGTGTATGGGGTTTTCACAGTGTACAGCATCCTGCCTGATGAGAATGGGGGTTCACTGTGCATCAGGAACCTGCCAGATGTGTACGGGGTTTTCACAGTGTATCAGGATACTGCCAGATGTGAATGGGGTTTCACTGTGCATCTGGATCCTGCCAGGTGTGTCTGGGGGTTTCACAGTGCATCAGGATGCTGCCTGGTGTGTATGGGGGTTTCACAGTGTATCAGGATGCTGTCAGGTGTGTATGGGGGTTTCACCGTGTATCAGGAACCTGCCAGGTGTGTATGGGGGTTTCACAATTTATCAGGATCCTGCCAGATGTGAATGGGGTTTCACAGTGTATCAGGATCCTGCCAGGTGTGTATGGGGTTTTCACAGTGTATCAGTATCCTACCAGATGTTAGTGGTGTTTCACAGTGCATCAGGATCCAGCCAGGTGTGAAAGGGGCTTTCACTGTGCATCAGGGTCCTGCCAGATGAGAATGGGTTTTCACAGTGTATCAGGATCCTGCCAGGTGTGTATGGGGTTTCACAGTGCATCAGGATCCTGCCAGGTGTGTTTGTGGTTTTCACAGTGTATCATAATCCTGCCAGGTGTGAGTGGGGTTTCACTGTGTATCAGGATCCTGCCAGATGTGAATGGGGTTTCACTGTGTATCAGGATCCTGCCAGGTGTGCATGGTGTTCCACAGTGGATCAGGATCCTGCCAGGTGTATATGGGGTTTCACAGTGTATCAGGATACTGCCAGGTGTGGATGGGGCTTTCACAGTGTATCAGGATCCTGCCAGGTGTGTTTGGGGTTTTCACAGTGGATCAGGATCCTGCCAGGTGTGTATGGGGTTTCACAGTGTATCAGGTTCCTGCCAGGTGTGTATGGGTTTTCACAGTGTATCAGGATCCTGCCAGGTGTGTCTGGGGTTTTCACAGTGTATCAGGATCCTGCCAGGTGTGTATGGGGTTTCACAGTGTATCAGGATCCTGCCAGGTGTGTATGGGGTTTCACAGTGTATCAGGATCCTGCCCGGTGTGTATGGGGTTTTCACTGTGTATCAGGATCCTGCCAGGTGTGTATGCGGGTTTCACAGTGTATCAGGATATTGCCAGGTGTGTATGGGGTTTTCACAGTGTATCAGGATCCTGCCAGGTGTGTTTGGGGTTTTCACAGTATATCAGGATCCTGCCAGATGCGTTTGGTGTCTTCACAGTGTCTCAGGTTCCTGCCAGGTGTGTTTGGGGTTTTCACAGGGTATCAGGATCCTGCCAGGTCTGTGTGGGGTTTTCACAGTATATCAGGATCATGCCAGGTGTGTATGGGGTTTCACAGTATATCCGGATCATGCGAGGTGTGTATGGGGTTTCACAGTATATCAGGGTCCTGCCAGGTGTGTATGGGGGTTTCACAGTAATAACAGGGTCCTGCCAGTCGTGTATGTGGTTTTCACATTGTATCAGTGTCCTGCCAGGTGTGTATGGTGTTTTAACAATGGATCAGGATCCTGCCAGGTGTGTATGGGGTTTCACAGTGTATCAGGATCCTGGCAGGTGTGTATGGGGTTTCACAGTGGATCAGGATCCTGTCAGGTGTGTATGTGGTTTCGCAGTGTATCAGGATCCTGCCAGGTGGGTATGGGGTTTCACAGTGGATCAGGATCCTGCCAGGTGTGTATGGGGTATCACAGTGTATCAGGATCCTGCCAGATGTGAATGGGGTTTCACTGTGCATCAGGAACCTGCCAGATGTGTACGGGGTTTTCACAGTGTATCAGGATACTGCCAGATGTGAATGGGGTTTCACTGTGCATCAGGATCCTGCCAGGTGTGTATCGGGGTTTCACAGTGTATCAGGATGCTGTCAGGTGTGTATGGGGGTTTCACCGTGTATCAGGATCCTGCCAGGTGTGTATGGGGGTTTCACAATTTATCAGGATCCTGCCAGATGTGAATGGGATTTCACAGTGTATCAGGATCCTGCCAGGTGTGTATGGGGTTTGCACAGTGTATCAGTATCCTGCCAGGTGTGTTTGGGGTTTCACAGTGTATCAGGATCCTGCCAGGTGTGTATGGGGTTTCACAGGGTATCAGGATCCTGCCAGGTGTGTATGGGGTTTCACAGTGTATCAGGATCCTGACAGGTGCGTATGGGGTTTTCACAGTGTATCAGGATTCTGCCAGGTGTGTATGGGGGTTTCACAGTGTATCAGGAACTTGCCAGGTGTGTGTGGGGTTTTCACAGTGTATCAGGATCCTGCCTGGTGTGTGTGGGGTTTTCACAGTGGATCAGCATCCTGCCAGGTGTTTATGGGGTTTCACAGAAAATCAGGATCCTGCCAGGTCTGCATGGGGTTTTCACAGTGGATCAGGATCCTGCTAGGTGTGTATGGGGTTTTCACAGTGTATCAGGATCCTGCCAGGTGCGTATGGGGATTTCAGAGTGTATCAGGTTCCTGCCAGGTGTGTATGGGGTTTTCACAGTGGATACATATCCTGCCAGGTGTGTATGGGGTTTCGCAGTGTATCAGGATCCTGCCAGGTGTGTATGGGGTTTCACTGTGTATCAGGATTCTGCCAGGTGTGTATGGGGTTTCACAGTTTCTCAGGATCCTGCCAGATGTGAGTGGGGTTTCACAGTGTATCAGGATCCTGCCAGATGTGAATGGGGTTTCACAGTGTATCAGGATCCTGCCAGTTGTGTATGGGGTTTTCACGGTGTACAGGATCCTTCCAGATGTGAATGGGGTTTCACTGTGCATCAGGAACCTGCCAGATTTGTACGGGGTTTTCACAGTGTATCAGGATCCTGCCAGATGTGAATGGGGTTTCACTGTGCATCAGGATCCTGCCAGGTGTGTATGGGGTTTCACAGTGTATCAGGATCCCGCCAGGTATGTATGAGGTTTCACAGAGCATCAGGATCCTGCCAGGTGTGTCTGGGGTTTCACAGTGTATCAGGATCCTGCCAGATGTGAATGGGGTTTCACTGCATCAGGATCCTGCCAGGTGTGTATGGGGTTTTCACAGTGTACAGCATCCTGCCAGATGAGAATGGGGTTTCACTGTGCATCAGGATCCTGACAGGTGTGTCTGGGGGTTTCACAGTGTATCAGGATGCTGCCAGGTGTGTATGGGGGTTTCACAGTGTATCAGGCTGCTGTCAGGTGTGTATGGGGGGTTTACCGTGTATCAGGATCCTGCCAGGTGTGTATGGGGGTTTCACAATTTATCAGGATCCTGCCAGATGTGAATGGGATTTCACAGTGTATCAGGATCCTGCCAGGTGTATATGGGGTTTTCACAATGTATCAGTATCCTACCAGATGTGAGTGGTGTTTCACAGTGCATCAGGATCCAGCCAGGTGTGAAAGGGGCTTTCAGTGTGCATCAGGATCCTGCCAGATGAGAATGGGTTTTCACAGTGTATCAGGATCCTGCCAGATGTGTATGGGGTTTCACAGTGTATCAGGATCCTGCCAGGTGTGTTTGTGGTTTTCACAGTGTATCATAATCCTGCCAGGTGTGAGTGGGGTTTCACTGTGTATCAGGATCCTGTCAGATGTGAATGGGGTTTCACTGTGTATCAGGATCCTGCCAGGTGTGCATGGTGTTCCACAGTGGATCAGGATCCTGCCAGGTGTGTATGGGGTTTCACAGTGTATCAGGATCCTGCCAGGTGTGTCTGGGGATTTCACAGTGTATCAGGATACTGCCAGGTGTGTTTGGGGTTTTCACAGTGGATCAGTATCCTGCCAGGTGTGTCTGGGGGTTTCACAGTGTATCAGGATGCTGCTAGGTGTGTATGGGGGTTTCACAGTGTATCAGGCTGCTGTCAGGTGTGTATGGGGGGTTTACCGTGTATCAGGATCCTGCCAGGTGTGTATGGGGGTTTCACAATTTATCAGGATCCTGCCAGATGTGAATGGGATTTCACAGTGTATCAGGATCCTGCCAGGTGTATATGGGGTTTTCACAATGTATCAGTATCCTACCAGATGTGAGTGGTGTTTCACAGTGCATCAGGATCCAGCCAGGTGTGATAGGGGCTTTCAGTGTGCATCAGGATCCTGCCAGATGAGAATGGGTTTTCACAGTGTATCAGGATCCTGCCAGATGTGTATGGGGTTTCACAGTGTATCAGGATCCTGCAAGGTGTGTTTGTGGTTTTCACAGTGTATCATAATCCTGCCAGGTGTGAGTGGGGTTTCACTGTGTATCAGGATCCTGTCAGATGTGAATGGGGTTTCACTGTGTATCAGGATCCTGCCAGGTGTGCATGGTGTTCCACAGTGGATCAGGATCCTGCCAGGTGTGTATGGGGTTTCACAGGGTATCAGGATCCTGCCAGGTGCGTATGGGGATTTCACAGTGTATCAGGATCCTGCCAGGTGTGCTTGGGGTTTTCACAGTGGATCAGTATCCTGCCAGGAGTGTATGGGGTTTCACAGTGAATCAGGATCCTGCCAGGTGTGTATGGGGGTTTCACAGTGTATCAGGATCCTGCCAGGTGTGTATGGGGTTTTCACATTGTATCAGGATCCTGCCAGGTGTGTATGGGGATTTCACAGTGTATCAGGATCCTGCCAGGTGTGTATGGGGTTTCACAGTGTATCAGGATCCTGCCCGGTGTGTGTGGGGTTTTCACAGTGTATCAGGCTCCTGCCAGGTGTGTATGGGGGTTTCACAGTGTATCAGGATCCTGCCAGGTGTGTTTAGGGTTTTCACAGTGTATCAGGATACTGCCAGGTGTGTTTGGGGTCTTCACAGTGTCTCAGGTTCCTGCCAGGTGTGTTTGGGATTTTCACAGAGTATCAGGATCCTGCCAGGTCTGTCTGGGGTTTTTACAGTATATCAGGATCATGCCAGGTGTGTATGGGGTTTCACAGTATATCCGGATCATGCGAGGTGTGTATGGGGTTTCACAGTATATCTGGATCCTGCCAGTTGTGTATGGGGTTTCACAGTGTATCAGGATACTGCCAGGTGTGTTTGGGGTCTTCACAGTGTCTCAGGTTCCTGCCAGGTGTGTTTGGGATTTTCACAGAGTATCAGGATCCTGCCAGGTCTGTCTGGGGTTTTTACAGTATATCAGGATCATGCCAGTTGTGTATGTGGTTTTCACATTGTATCAGTGTCCTGCCAGGTGTGTATGGTGTTTTAACAGTGGATCAGGATCCTGCCAGGTGTGTATGGGGTTTCACAGTGTATCAGGATCCTGGCAGGTGTGTATGGGGTTTCACAGTGGATCAGGATCCTGTCAGGTGTGTATGTGGTTTCACAGTGTATCAGGATCCTGCCAGGTGGGTATGGGGTTTCACAGTGGATCAGGATCCTGCCAGGTGTGTATGGGGTATCACAGTGTATCAGGATCCTGCCAGGTATGTATGAGGTTTCACAGTGCATCAGGATCCTGCCAGGTGTGTATGGGGTTTCACAGTGTATCAGGATACTGCCAGATGTGAATGGGGTTTCACTGTGCATCAGGAACCTGCCAGATGTGTACGGGGTTTTCACAGTGTATCAGGATCCTGCCAGGTGTGTATCGGGATTTCACAGTGTATCAGGATGCTGTCAGGTGTGTATGGGGGTTTCACCGAATATCAGGATCCTGCCAGGTGTGTATGGGGGTTTCACAATTTATCAGGATCCTGCCAGATGTGAATGGGGTTTCACAGTGTATCAGGATCCTGCCAGGTGTGTATGGGGTTTGCACAGTGTATCAGTATCCTGCCAGGTGTGTTTGGGGTTTCACAGTGTATCAGGATCCTGCCAGGTGTGTATGGGGTTTCACAGGGTATCAGGATCCTGCCAGGTGTGTATGGGGTTTCACAGTGTATCAGGATCCTGACAGGTGCGTATGGGGTTTTCACAGTGGATCAGGATTCTGCCAGGTGTGTATGGGGTTTCACAGTGTATCAGGAACTTGCCAGGTGAGTGTGGGGTTTTCACAGTGTATCAGGATCCTGCCTGGTGTGTGTGGGGTTTTCACAGTGGATCAGCATCCTGCCAGGTGTTTATGGGGTTTTCACAGTGTATCAGGATCCTGCCAGGTGTGTATGGGGTTTGCACAGTGTATCAGTATCCTGCCAGGTGTGTTTGGGGTTTCACAGTGTATCAGGATCCTGCCAGGTGTGTATGGGGTTTCACAGGGTATCAGGATCCTGCCAGGTGTGTATGGGGTTTCACAGTGTATCAGGATCCTGACAGGTGCGTATGGGGTTTTCACAGTGTATCAGGATTCTGCCAGGTGTGTATGGGGTTTCACAGTGTATCAGGAACTTGCCAGGTGTGTGTAGGGTTTTCACAGTGTATCAGGATCCTGCCTGGTGTGTGTGGGGTTTTCACAGTGGATCAGCATCCTGCCAGGTGTTTATGGGGTTTCACAGAAAATCAGGATCCTGCCAGGTCTGCATGGGGTTTTCACAGTGGATCAGGATCCTGCTAGGTGTGTATGGGGTTTTCACAGTGTATCAGGATCCTGCCAGGTGCGTATGGGGATTTCAGAGTGTATCAGGTTCCTGCCAGGTGTGTATGGGGTTTTCACAGTGGATACGTATCCTGCCAGGTGTGTATGGGGTTTCGCAGTGTATCAGGATCCTGCCAGGTGTGTATGGGGTTTCACTGTGTATCAGGATTCTGCCAGGTGTGTATGGGGTTTCACAGTTTCTCAGGATCCTGCCAGATGTGTGTGGGGTTTCACAGTGTATCAGGATCCTGCCAGATGTGAATGGGGTTTCACAGTGTATCAGGAACCTGCCAGTTGTGTATGGGGTTTTCACGGTGTACAGGATCCTTCCAGATGTGAATGGGGTTTCACTGTGCATCAGGAACCTGCCAGATTTGTACGGGGTTTTCACAGTGTATCAGGATACTGCCAGATGTGAATGGGGTTTCACTGTGCATCAGGATCCTGCCAGGTGTGTATGGGGTTTCACAGTGTATCAGGATCCTGCCAGGTATGTATGAGGTTTCACAGAGCATCAGGATCCTGCCAGGTGTGTCTGGGGTTTCACAGTGTATCAGGATCCTGCCAGATGTGAATGGGGTTTCACTGCATCAGGATCCTGCCAGGTGTGTATGGGGTTTTCACAGTGTACAGCATCCTGCCAGATGAGAATGGGGTTTCACTGTGCATCAGGAACCTGACAGGTGTGTCTGGGGGTTTCACAGTGTATCAGGATGCTGCCAGGTGTGTATGGGGGTTTCACAGTGTATCAGGCTGCTGTCAGGTGTGTATGGGGGGTTTACCGTGTATCAGGATCCTGCCAGGTGTGTATGGGGGTTTCACAATTTATCAGGATCCTGCCAGATGTGAATGGGATTTCACAGTGTATCAGGATCCTGCCAGGTGTATATGGGGTTTTCACAATGTATCAGTATCCTACCAGATGTGAGTGGTGTTTCACAGTGCATCAGGATCCAGCAAGGTGTGAAAGGGGCTTTCAGTGTGCATCAGGATCCTGCCAGATGAGAATGGGTTTTCACAGTGTATCAGGATCCTGCCAGATGTGTATGGGGTTTCACAGTGTATCAGGATCCTGCCAGGTGTGTTTGTGGTTTTCACAGTGTATCATAATCCTGCCAGGTGTGAGTGGGGTTTCACTGTGTATCAGGATCCTGTCAGATGTGAATGGGGTTTCACTGTGTATCAGGATCCTGCCAGGTGTGCATGGTGTTCCACAGTGGATCAGGATCCTGCCAGGTGTGTATGGGGTTTCACAGTGTATCAGGATCCTGCCAGGTGTGTATGGGGATTTCACAGTGTATCAGGATCCTGCCAGGTGTGTTTGGGGTTTTCACAGTGGATCAGTATCCTGCCAGGTGTGTCTGGGGGTTTCACAGTGTATCAGGATGCTGCCAGGTGTGTATGGGGGTTTCACAGTGTATCAGGCTGCTGTCAGGTGTGCATGGGGGGTTTACCGTGTATCAGGATCCTGCCAGGTGTGTATGGGGGTTTCACAATTTATCAGGATCCTGCCAGATGTGAATGGGATTTCACAGTGTATCAGGATCCTGCCAGGTGTATATGGGGTTTTCACAATGTATCAGTATCCTACCAGATGTGAGTGGTGTTTCACAGTGCATCAGGATCCAGCCAGATGTGAAAGGGGCTTTCAGTGTGCATCAGGATCCTGCCAGATGAGAATGGGTTTTCACAGTGTATCAGGATCCTGCCATTTGGGTATGGGGTTTCACAGTGTATCAGGATCCTGCAAGGTGTGTTTGTGGTTTTCACAGTGTATCATTATCCTGCCAGGTGTGAGTGGGGTTTCACTGTGTATCAGGATCCTGCCAGGTGTGCATGGTGTTCCACTGTGTATCAGGATCCTGCCAGGTGTGTTTGGGTTTTTCACAGTGGATCAGTATCCTGCCAGGTGTGTATGGGGTTTCACAGTGTATCAGGATCCTTCCAGGTGTGTATGGGGTTTTCACAATGTATCAGGATCCTGCCAGGTGTGTATGGGGATTTCACAGTGTATCAGGATCCTGCCAGGTGTGTATGGGGTTTCACAGTGTATCAGGATCCTGCCCGGTGTGTGTGGGATTTTCACAGTATATCAGGCTCCTGCCAGGTGTGTATGGGGGTTTCACAGTGTATCAGGATCCTGCCAGGTGTGTTTAGGGTTTTCACAGTGTATCAGGATACTGCCAGGTGTGTTTGGGGTCTTCACAGTGTCTCAGGTTCCTGCCAGGTGTGTTTGGGATTTTCACAGAGTATCAGGATCCTGCCAGGTCTGTCTGGGGTTTTTACAGTATATCAGGATCATGCCAGGTGTGTATGGGGTTTCACAGTATATCCGGATCATGCGAGGTGTGTATGTGGTTTCACAGTATATCGGGAACCTGCCAGTTGTGTATGGGGTTTTCACGGTGTACAGAATCCTTCCAGATGTGAATGGGGTTTCACTGTGCATCAGGAACCTGCCAGATTTGTACGGGGTTTTCACAGTGTATCAGGATCCTGCCAGGTGTGTATGGGCTTTCACAGTGTATCAGGATCCTGCCAGGTATGTATGAGGTTTCACAGTGCATCAGGATCCTGCCAGGTGTGTCTGGGGTTTCACAGTGTATCAGGATCCTGCCAGATGTGAATGGGGTTACACTGTATCAGGATCCTGCCAGTTGTGTATGGGGTTTTCACAGTGTACAGCATCCTGCCAGATGAGAATGGGGTTTCACTGTGCATCAGGAACCTGCCAGATGTGTATGGGGTTTCACAGTGTATCAGGATCCTGCCAGGTGTGTATGGGTTTTCACAGTGTATCAGGATCCTGCCAGGTGTGTATGGGGTTTTCACAGGGTATCAGGATCCTGCCAGGTGTGTATGGGGTTTCACAGTGTATCAGGATCCTGCCCGGTGTGTGTGGGGTTTTCACAGTGAATCAGGCTCCTGCCAGGTGTGTTTGGGGTCTTCACAGTGTCTCAGGTTCCTGCCAGGTGTGTTTGGGATTTTCACAGAGTATCAGGATCCTGTCAGGTCTGTGTGGGGTTTTCACAGTATATCAGGATCATGCCAGGTGTGTATGGGTTTCACAGTATATCCGGATCATGCGAGGTGTGTATGGGGTTTCACAGTATATCAGGATCCTGCCAGGTGTGTATGGGGTTAGACAGTGTATCAGGGTCCTGCCAGGTGTGTATGGGGGTGTCACAGTATAACAGGGTCCTGCCAGGTGTGTATGTGGTTTTCACAGTGCATCAGGAACCTGCCAGATGTGTATGGGGTTTCACAGTGTATCAGGATCCTGCCAGGTGTGTACGGGTTTTCACAGTGTATCAGGATCCTGCCAGGTGTGTATGGGGTTTTCACAGTGTATCAGGATCCTGCCAGGTGTGTATGGGGATTTCACAGTGTATCAGGATCCTGCCAGGTGTGTATGGGGTTTCACAGTGTATCAGGATCCTTCCCGGTGTGTGTCGGGTTTTCACAGTGTATCAGGCTCCTGCCAGGTGTGTATGGGGGTTTCCTATTGTATCAGGATCCTGCAAGTTGTGTTTGGGGTTTTCACAGTGTATCAGGATCCTGCCAGGTGTGTTTGGGGTCTTCACAGTGTCTCAGGTTCCTGCCAGGTGTGTTTGGGATTTTCACAGAGTATCAGGATCCTGCCAGGTCTGTGTGGGGTTTTTACAGTATATCAGGATCATGCCAGGTGTGTATGGGGTTTCACAGTATATCCGGCCCATGCGAGGTGTGTATGGGGTTTCACAGTATATCAGGATCCTGCCAGGTGTGTATGGGGTTAGACAGTGTATCAGTGTCCTGCCAGGTGTGTATGGGGGTGTCACAGTATAACAGGGTCCTGCCAGTTGTGTATGTGGTTTTCACAGTGTATCAGGGTCCTGCCAGGTGTGTCTGGGGTTTTCACAGTATATCAGGATCATGCCGGGTGCGTATGGGGTTTCACAGTATATCCGGATCATGCGAGGTGTGTATGGGGTTTCACAGTATATCGGGATCCTGCCAGGTGTGTATGGAGTTTCACAGTGTATCAGGAACCTGCCAGATGTGAATGGGATTTCACTGCGCATCAGGAACCTGCCAGATGTGTACGGGGTTTTCACAGTGTATCAGGATACTGCCAGATGTGAATGGGGTTTCACTGTACATCAGGATCCTGCCAGGTGTGTCTGGGGATTTCACAGTGTATCAGGATGCTGTCAGGTGTGTATGGGGGTTTCACCGTGTATCAGGATCCTGCCAGGTGTGTATGGGGGTTTCACAATTTATCAGGATCCTGCCAGATGTGAATGGGGTTTCACAGTCTATCAGGATCCTGCCAGTTGTGTATGGGGTTTTCACAGTGTATCAGTATCCTGCCAGGTGTATTTGGGGTTTCACAGTGTATCAGGATCCTGCCAGGTGTGTTTGGGGTTTCACAGTGTATCAGGATCCTGCCAGGTGTGTTTGGGGTTTCACAGGGTATCAGGATCCTGCCAGGTGTGTATGGGGTTTCACAGTGTATCAGGATCCTGCCAGGTATGTATGAGGTTTCACAGAGCATCAGGATCCTGCCAGGTGTGTCTGGGGTTTCACAGTGTATCAGGATCCTGCCAGATGTGAATGGGGTTTCACTGCATCAGGATCCTGCCAGGTGTGTATGGGGTTTTCACAGTGTACAGCATCCTGCCAGATGAGAATGGGGTTTCACTGTGCATCAGGAACCTGACAGGTGTGTCTGGGGGTTTCACAGTGTATCAGGATGCTGCCAGGTGTGTATGGGGGTTTCACAGTGTATCAGGCTGCTGTCAGGTGTGTATGGGGGGTTTACCGTGTATCAGGATCCTGCCAGGTGTGTATGGGGGTTTCACAATTTATCAGGATCCTGCCAGATGTGAATGGGATTTCACAGTGTATCAGGATCCTGCCAGGTGTATATGGGGTTTTCACAATGTATCAGTATCCTACCAGATGTGAGTGGTGTTTCACAGTGCATCAGGATCCAGCAAGGTGTGAAAGGGGCTTTCAGTGTGCATCAGGATCCTGCCAGATGAGAATGGGTTTTCACAGTGTATCAGGATCCTGCCAGATGTGTATGGGGTTTCACAGTGTATCAGGATCCTGCCAGGTGTGTTTGTGGTTTTCACAGTGTATCATAATCCTGCCAGGTGTGAGTGGGGTTTCACTGTGTATCAGGATCCTGTCAGATGTGAATGGGGTTTCACTGTGTATCAGGATCCTGCCAGGTGTGCATGGTGTTCCACAGTGGATCAGGATCCTGCCAGGTGTGTATGGGGTTTCACAGTGTATCAGGATCCTGCCAGGTGTGTATGGGGATTTCACAGTGTATCAGGATCCTGCCAGGTGTGTTTGGGGTTTTCACAGTGGATCAGTATCCTGCCAGGTGTGTCTGGGGGTTTCACAGTGTATCAGGATGCTGCCAGGTGTGTATGGGGGTTTCACAGTGTATCAGGCTGCTGTCAGGTGTGCATGGGGGGTTTACCGTGTATCAGGATCCTGCCAGGTGTGTATGGGGGTTTCACAATTTATCAGGATCCTGCCAGATGTGAATGGGATTTCACAGTGTATCAGGATCCTGCCAGGTGTATATGGGGTTTTCACAATGTATCAGTATCCTACCAGATGTGAGTGGTGTTTCACAGTGCATCAGGATCCAGCCAGATGTGAAAGGGGCTTTCAGTGTGCATCAGGATCCTGCCAGATGAGAATGGGTTTTCACAGTGTATCAGGATCCTTCCAGGTGTGTATGGGGTTTTCACAATGTATCAGGATCCTGCCAGGTGTGTATGGGGATTTCACAGTGTATCAGGATCCTGCCAGGTGTGTATGGGGTTTCACAGTGTATCAGGATCCTGCCCGGTGTGTGTGGGATTTTCACAGTATATCAGGCTCCTGCCAGGTGTGTATGGGGGTTTCACAGTGTATCAGGATCCTGCCAGGTGTGTTTAGGGTTTTCACAGTGTATCAGGATACTGCCAGGTGTGTTTGGGGTCTTCACAGTGTCTCAGGTTCCTGCCAGGTGTGTTTGGGATTTTCACAGAGTATCAGGATCCTGCCAGGTCTGTCTGGGGTTTTTACAGTATATCAGGATCATGCCAGGTGTGTATGGGGTTTCACAGTATATCCGGATCATGCGAGGTGTGTATGTGGTTTCACAGTATATCGGGAACCTGCCAGTTGTGTATGGGGTTTTCACGGTGTACAGAATCCTTCCAGATGTGAATGGGGTTTCACTGTGCATCAGGAACCTGCCAGATTTGTACGGGGTTTTCACAGTGTATCAGGATCCTGCCAGGTGTGTATGGGCTTTCACAGTGTATCAGGATCCTGCCAGGTATGTATGAGGTTTCACAGTGCATCAGGATCCTGCCAGGTGTGTCTGGGGTTTCACAGTGTATCAGGATCCTGCCAGATGTGAATGGGGTTACACTGTATCAGGATCCTGCCAGTTGTGTATGGGGTTTTCACAGTGTACAGCATCCTGCCAGATGAGAATGGGGTTTCACTGTGCATCAGGAACCTGCCAGATGTGTATGGGGTTTCACAGTGTATCAGGATCCTGCCAGGTGTGTATGGGTTTTCACAGTGTATCAGGATCCTGCCAGGTGTGTATGGGGTTTTCACAGGGTATCAGGATCCTGCCAGGTGTGTATGGGGTTTCACAGTGTATCAGGATCCTGCCCGGTATGTGTGGGGTTTTCACAGTGAATCAGGCTCCTGCCAGGTGTGTTTGGGGTCTTCACAGTGTCTCAGGATCCTGCCAGGTGTGTTTGGGATTTTCACAGAGTATCAGGATCCTGTCAGGTCTGTGTGGGGTTTTCACAGTATATCAGGATCATGCCAGGTGTGTATGGGTTTCACAGTATATCCGGATCATGCGAGGTGTGTATGGGGTTTCACAGTATATCAGGATCCTGCCAGGTGTGTATGGGGTTAGACAGTGTATCAGGGTCCTGCCAGGTGTGTATGGGGGTGTCACAGTATAACAGGGTCCTGCCAGGTGTGTATGTGGTTTTCACAGTGCATCAGGAACCTGCCAGATGTGTATGGGGTTTCACAGTGTATCAGGATCCTGCCAGGTGTGTACGGGTTTTCACAGTGTATCAGGATCCTGCCAGGTGTGTATGGGGTTTTCACAGTGTATCAGGATCCTGCCAGGTGTGTATGGGGATTTCACAGTGTATCAGGATCCTGCCAGGTGTGTATGGGGTTTCACAGTGTATCAGGATCCTTCCCGGTGTGTGTCGGGTTTTCACAGTGTATCAGGCTCCTGCCAGGTGTGTATGGGGGTTTCCTATTGTATCAGGATCCTGCAAGTTGTGTTTGGGGTTTTCACAGTGTATCAGGATCCTGCCAGGTGTGTTTGGGGTCTTCACAGTGTCTCAGGTTCCTGCCAGGTGTGTTTGGGATTTTCACAGAGTATCAGGATCCTGCCAGGTCTGTGTGGGGTTTTTACAGTATATCAGGATCATGCCAGGTGTGTATGGGGTTTCACAGTATATCCGGCCCATGCGAGGTGTGTATGGGGTTTCACAGTATATCAGGATCCTGCCAGGTGTGTATGGGGTTAGACAGTGTATCAGTGTCCTGCCAGGTGTGTATGGGGGTGTCACAGTATAACAGGGTCCTGCCAGTTGTGTATGTGGTTTTCACAGTGTATCAGGGTCCTGCCAGGTGTGTCTGGGGTTTTCACTGTATATCAGGATCATGCCAGGTGCGTATGGGGTTTCACAGTATATCCGGATCATGCGAGGTGTGTATGGGGTTTCACAGTATATCGGGATCCTGCCAGGTGTGTATGGAGTTTCACAGTGTATCAGGAACCTGCCAGATGTGAATGGGATTTCACTGCGCATCAGGAACCTGCCAGATGTGTACGGGGTTTTCACAGTGTATCAGGATACTGCCAGATGTGAATGGGGTTTCACTGTGCATCAGGATCCTGCCAGGTGTGTCTGGGGATTTCACAGTGTATCAGGATGCTGTCAGGTGTGTATGGGGGTTTCACCGTGTATCAGGATCCTGCCAGGTGTGTATGGGGGTTTCACAATTTATCAGGATCCTGCCAGATGTGAATGGGGTTTCACAGTCTATCAGGATCCTGCCAGTTGTGTATGGGGTTTTCACAGTGTATCAGTATCCTGCCAGGTGTATTTGGGGTTTCACAGTGTATCAGGATCCTGCCAGGTGTGTTTGGGGTTTCACAGGGTATCAGGATCCTGCCAGGTGTGTTGGGGTTTCACAGTGTATCAGGATCCTGACAGGTGTGTATGGGGTTTTCACAGTGTATCAGGAATCTGCCAGGTGTGTATGGGGGTTTCACAGTGTATCAGGAACTTGCCAGGTGTGTATGGGGTTTTCACAGTGTATCAGGATCCTGCCAGGTGTGTGTGGGGTTTGCACAGTGGATCAGCATCCTGCCAGGTGTTTATGGGGTTTCACAGAAAATCAGGATCCTGCCAGGTCTGCATGGGGTTTTCACAGTGGATCAGGATCCTGCTAGGTGTGTATGGGGTTTTCACAGTGTATCAGGATCCTGCCAGGTGCGTATGGGGATTTCAGAGTGTATCAGGTTCCTGCCAGGTGTGTATGGGGTTTTCACAGTGGGTACGTTTCCTGCCAGGTGTGTATGGGGTTTCACAGTGTATCAGGATCCTGCCAGGTGTGTATGGGGTTTCACTGTGTATCATGATTCTGCCAGGTGTGTATGGGGTTTCACAGTGTCTCAGGATCCTGCCAGATGTGAGTGGGGTTTCACAGTGTATCAGGATCCTGCCAGATGTGATTGGGGTTTCACTGTGCATCAGGAACCTGCCAGATGTGAGTGGGGTTTCACAGTGTATCAGGATCCTGCCAAATGAGAATGGGGTTTCACTGTGCATCAGGAACCTGCCAGATGTGTATGGGGTTTCACAGTGTATCAGGATCCTGCCAGGTGTGTATGGGATTTCACAGTGTATCAGGATCCTGCCAGGTGTGTATGGGGTTTTCACAGTGTATCAGGATCCTGCCAGGTGTGTATGGGGATTTCACAGTGTATCAGGATCCTGCCAGGTGTGTATGGGGTTTCACAGTGTATCAGGATCCTGCCCGGTGTGTGTGGGGTTTTCACAGTGTATCAGGCTCCTGCCAGGTGTGTATGGGGGTTTCACAATGTATCAGGATCCTGCAAGGTGTGTTTGGGGTTTTCACAGTGTATCAGGATCCTGCCAGGTGTGTTTGGGGTCTTCACAGTGTCGCAGGTTCCTGCCAGGTGTGTTTGGGATTTTCACAGAGTATCAGGATCCTGCCAGGTCTGTGTGGGGTTTTCACAGTATATCAGGATCATGCCAGGTGTGTGTGGGGTTTCACAGTATATCCGGATCATGCGAGGTGTGTATGGGGTTTCACAGTATATCAGGATCCTGCCAGGTGTGTATGGGGTTAGACAGTGTATCAGGGTCCTGCCAGGTGTGTATGGGGGTGTCACAGTATAACTGGGTCCTGCCAGTTGTGTATGTGGTTTACACAGTGCATCAGGAACCTGCCAGATGTGTATGGGGTTTCACAGTGTATCAGGATCCTGCCAGGTGTGTATGGGTTTTCACAGTGTATCAGGATCCTGCCAGGTGTGTATGGGGTTTTCACAGTGTATCAGGATCCTGCCAGGTGTGTATGGGGATTTCACAGTGTATCAGGATCCTGCCAGGTGTGTATGGGGTTTCACAGTGTATCAGGATCCTGCCCGGTGTGTGTGGGGTTTTCACAGTGTATCAGGCTCCTGCCAGGTGTGTATGGGGGTTTCACAATGTATCAGGATCCTGCAAGGTGTGTTTGGGGTTTTCACAGTGTATCAGGATCCTGCCAGGTGTGTTTGGGATCTTCACAGTGTCTCAGGTTCCTACCAGGTGTGTTTGGGATTTTCACAGAGTATCAGGATCCTGCCAGGTCTGTGTGGGGTTTTCACAGTATATCAGGATCATGCCAGGTGTGTATGGGGTTTCACAGTATATCCGGATCATGCGAGGGGTGTATGGGGTTTCACAATGTATCAGGATCCTGCAAGGTGTGTTTGGGGTTTTCACAGTGTATCAGGATCCTGCCAGGTGTGTTTGGGGTTTTCACAGTGTCTCAGGTTCCTGCCAGGTGTTTTTGGGATTTTCACAGTGTATCAGGATCCTGCCATGTCTGTGTGGGGTTTTCACAGTATATCAGGATCATGCCAGGTGTGTATGGGGTTTCACAGTATATCCGGATCATGCGAGGTGTGTATGGGGTTTCACAGTATATCAGGATCCTGCCAGGTGTGTATGGGGTTAGACAGTGTATCAGGGTCCTGCCAGGTGTGTATGGGGGTGTCACAGTATAACAGGGTCCTGCCAGTTGTGCCAGGGGTTTTCACAGTGTATCAGGGTCCTGCCAGGTGTGTATGGTGTTTTAGCAGTGGATCAGAATCCTGCCAGGTGTGTATGGGGTTTCACAGTGTATCAGGATCCTGGCAGGTGTATATGGGGTTTCACAGTGGATCAGGATCCTGTCAGGTGTGTATGTGGTTTCACAGTGTATCAGGATACTGCCAGGTGGGTATGGGGTTTCACAGTGGATCAGGATCCAGCCAGGTGTGTATGGGGTTTCACAGTGTATCAGGATCCTGCCAGGTATGTATGAGGTTTCACAGTGCATCAGGATCCTGCCAGGTGTGTATGGGGTTTCACAGTGTATCAGGATCCTGCCAGATGTGAATGGGGTTTCACTGTATCCGGATCCTGCCAGTTGTGTATGGGGTTTCACAGTGTACAGCATCCTGCCAGATGTGAATGGGGTTTCACTGTGCATCAGGATCCTGCCAGGTGTGACTGGGGGTTTCACAGTGTATCAGGATGCTGCCAGGTGTGTATGGGGGTTTCACAGTGTATCAAGATGCTGTCCGGTGTGTATGGGGGTTTCACCGTGTATCAGGATCCTGCCAGGTGTGTATGGGGGTTTCACAATTTATCAGGATCCTGCCAGATGTGAATGGGGTTTCACAGTGTATCAGGATCCTGCCAGGTGTGTATGGGGTTTTCACAGTGTATCAGTATCCTGCCAGGTGTGTTTGGGGTTTCACAGTGTATCAGGATCCTGCCAGGTGTGTATGGGGTTTCACAGGGTATCAGGATCCTGCCAGGTGTGTATGGGGTTTCACAGTGTATCAGGGTCCTGACAGGTGCGTATGGGGTTTTCACAGTGTATCAGGATTCTGCCAGGTGTGTATGGGGGTTTCACAGTGTATCAGGAACTTGCCAGGTGTGTATGGGGGTTTCACAGTGTATCAGGATCCTGCCAGGTGTGTGTGGGGTTTTCACAGTGGATCAGCATCCTGCCAGGTGTTTATGGGGTTTCACAGAAAATCAGGATCCTGCCAGGTCTGCATGGGGTATTCACAGTGGATCAGGATCCTGCTAGGTGTGTATGGGGTTTTCACAGTGTATCAGGATCCTGCCAGGTGCGTATGGGGTTTTCAGAGTGTATCAGGTTCCTGCCAGGTGTGTATGGGCTTTTCACGGTGGATACGGATCCTACCAGGTGTGCATGGGGTTTCACAGTGTATTAGGATCCTGCCAGGTGTGTATGGGGTTTCACTGTGTATCAGAATTCTGCAAGGTGTGTATGGGGTTTCACAGTGTCTCAGGATCCTGCCAGATGTGAATGGGGTTTCACAGTGTATCAGGATCCTGCCAGATGTGAATGGGGTTTCACAGTGTATCAGGATCCTGCCAGTTGTGTATGGGGTTTTCACGGTGTACAGGATCCTTCCAGATGTGAATGGGGTTTCACTGTGCATCAGGAACCTGCCAGATTTGTACGGTGATTTCACAGTGTATCAGGATCCTGCCAGATGTGAATGGGGTTTCACTGTGCATCAGGATCCTGCCAGGTGTGTCTGGGGGTTTCACAATGTATCAGGATCCTGCCAGGTGTGCATAGGGGTTTCACTGTGTATCAGGATCCTGCCAGGTGTGTATGGGGTTTCACAGTGTATCAGGATCCTGCCAGATGTGAATGGGGTTTCACTGTATCCGGATCCTGCCAGTTGTGTATGGGGTTTCACAGTGTACAGCATCCTGCCAGATGTGAATGGGGTTTCACTGTGCATCAGGATCCTGCCAGGTGTGTCTGGGGGTTTCACAGTGTATCAGGATGCTGCCAGGTGTGTATGGGGGTTTCACAGTGTATCAAGATGCTGTCCGGTGTGTATGGGGGTTTCACCTTGTATCAGGATCCTGCCAGGTGTGTATGGGGGTTTCACAATTTATCAGGATCCTGCCAGATGTGAATGGGGTTTCACAGTGTATCAGGATCCTGCCAGGTGTGTATGGGGTTTTCACAGTGTATCAGTATCCTGCCAGGTGTGTTTGGGGTTTCACAGTGTATCAGGATCCTGCCAGGTGTGTATGGGGTTTCACAGGGTATAAGGATCCTGCCAGGTGTGTATGGGGTTTCACAGTGTATCAGGATCCTGACAGGTGCGTATGGGGTTTTCACAGTGTATCAGGATTCTGCCAGGTGTGTATGGGGGTTTCACAGTGTATCAGGAACTTGCCAGGTGTGTATGGGGTTTTCACAGTGTATCAGGATCCTGCCAGGTGTGTGTGGGGTTTTCACAGTGGATCAGCATCCTGCCAGGTGTTTATGGGGTTTCACAGAAAATCAGGATCCTGCCAGGTCTGCATGGGGTATTCACAGTGGATCAGAATCCTGCTAGGTGTGTATGGGGTTTTCACAGTGTATCAGGATCCTGCCAGGTGCGTATGGGGTTTTCAGAGTGTATCAGGTTCCTGCCAGGTGTGTATGGGCTTTTCACAGTGGATGCGGATCCTACCAGGTGTGCATGTGGTTTCACAGTGTATTAGGATCCTGCCAGGTGTGTATGGGGTTTCACTGTGTATCAGGATTCTGCAAGGTGTGTATGGGGTTTCACAGTGTCTCAGGATCCTGCCAGATGTGAATGGGGTTTCACAGTGTATCAGGATCCTGCCAGATGTGAATGGGGTTTCACAGTGTATCAGGATCCTGCCAGTTGTGTATGGGGTTTTCACGGTGTACAGGATCCTTCCAGATGTGAATGGGGTTTCACTGTGCATCAGGAACCTGCCAGATTTGTACGGGGTTTTCACAGTGTATCAGGATCCTGCCAGATGTGAATGGGGTTTCACTGTGCATCAGGATCCTGCCAGGTGTGTCTGGGGGTTTCACAATGTATCAGGATCCTGCCAGGTGTGCATAGCGGTTTCACTGTGTTTCAGGATCCTGCCAGGTGTGTATGGGGGTTTCACAGTTTATCAGGATCCTGCCAGATGTGATTGGGGTTTAACTGTGCATCAGGAACCTGCCAGGTGTGTACGGCGTTTTCACAGTGTATCAGGATCCTGCCAGCTGTGTATGGGGTTTTCACAGTGTATCAGAATCCTGCCAGGTATGTTTGGGGTTACGCAGTGTCTCAGTATCCTGCCAGATGTGAATGGGGTTTCACAGTTGTTCAGGATCCTGCCAGATGTGAATGGGGTTTCACAGTGTATCAGGATCCTGCCAGGTGTGTATGGGGTTTCACTGTGTATCAGGATTCTGCCAGGTTTATATGGGGTATCATGCTGTATCAGGATTCTGCCAGGTGTGTATGGGGGTTTCACAGTGTATCAGGATCCTGCCAGGTGTGTTTGGGGTTTTCACAGTGTATCAGGATCCTGCCAGGTGTGTATAGGGATTTCACAGTGGATCAGGATCCTGCAAGGTATTTATGGGATTTCACAGAAAATCAGGATCCTGCCAGGTTTGAATGGAGTTATCACAGTGTTTCAGGTTCCTGCCAGGTGTGGATGGGGTTTTCACAGTGGATCCGGATCCTGCCAGGTGTGTATCGGGTTTCACAGTGTATCAGGATTCTGCCAGGTGTGTATGGGGTTTCACAGTGTCTCAGGATCCTGCCTGATGTGAATGGGGTTTCACAGTGTATCAGGATCCTGCCAGATGTGAATGGGGTTTCACAGTGTATCAGGATCCTGCCAGTTGTGTAAGAGGTTTTCACAGTGTATCAGGATCCTGCCAGATGTGAATGGGGTTTCACTGTGCATCAGGAACCTGCCAGGTGTGAATGGGGTTTCACAGTGCATCAGGATCCTGCCAGGTGTGTCTGGGGGTTTCACAGTGTATCAGGATCCTGCCAGGTGTGTATGGGGGTTTCACAGTTTATCAGGATCCTGCCAGGTGTGTATGGGAGTTTCACAGCGTATCAGGATCCTGCCAGGTGTGTATGTGGTTTCACAGTGTATCAGGATACTGCCAGGTGGGTATGGGGTTTCACAGTGGATCAGGATCCTGCCAGGTGTGTATGGGGTTTCACAGTGTATCAGGATCCTGCCAGGTATGTATGAGGTTTCACAGTGCATCAGGATCCTGCCAGGTGTGTATGGGGTTTCACAGTGTATCAGGATCCTGCCAGATGTGAATGGGGTTTCACTGTATCCGGATCCTGCCAGTTGTGTATGGGGTTTCACAGTGTACAGCATCCTGCCAGATGTGAATGTGGTTTCACTGTGCATCAGGATCCTGCCAGGTGTGTCTGGGGGTTTCACAGTGTATCAGGATGCTGCCAGGTGTGTATGGGGGTTTCACAGTGTATCAAGATGCTGTCCGGTGTGTATGGGGGTTTCACAGTGTATCAGGATCCTGCCAGGTGTGTATGGGGTTTTCACAGTGTATCAGGATTCTGCCAGGTGTGTATGGGGTTTTCACAGTGTATCAGGATCCTGCCAGATGTGTATAGGGTTTTCACAGTGGATCAGAATCCTGCCATTTGTTTATGGGGTTTTCACGGTGTACAGGATCCTTCCAGATGTGAATGGCGTTTCACTGTGCATCGGGAACCTGCCAGATTTGTCCGGGGTTTTCACAGTGTATCAGGATCCTGCCAGATGTGAATGGGGTTTCACTGTGCATCAGGATCCTGCCAGGTGTGTATGGGGGTTTCACAGTTTATCAGGATCCTGCCAGATGTGAATGGGGTTTCACTGTGCATCAGGAACCTGCCAGGTGTGTACGGGGGTTTCACAGTGTATCAGGATCCTGCCAGGTGTGTATGGGGTTTCACAGTGTATCAGGGTCCTGCCAGGTGTGTATGGGGTTTCACGCTGTATCAGGATTCTGCCAGGTGTGTATGGGGGTTTCACAGTGTATCAGAATCCAGACAGGTGTGTATGGGGTTTTCACAGTGTATCAGGATCCTGCCAGGTGGGTATAGTGTTTTCACAGTAGATCAGGATCCTGCCAGGTGTTTACATGGTTTCACAGAAAATCAGGATCCTGCCAGGTCTGTCTGGGGTTTTCACAGTGGATCAGGATCCTGCTAGGTGTGTATGGGGTTTTCACAGTGTATCCGGACCCTGCCAGTTGTGTATGGAGTTTTCACAGTGTTTCAGGTTCCTGCCAGGTGTGTATGGGGTTTCACAGTGTATCAGGATCCTGCCAGATGTGAATGGGGTTTCACAGTGTATCAGGATCCTGCCAGTTGTGTATGGGGTTGTCACGGTGTACAGGATCCTTCCAGAAGTGAATGGGGTTACACTGTGCATCAGGAACCTGCCAGATTTGTACGGGGTTTTCACAGTGTATCAGGATCCTGCCAGATGTGAATGGGGTTTCACTGTGCATCAGGATCCTGCCAGGTGTGTCTGGGGGTTTCACAATGTATCAGGATCCTGCCAGGTGTGCATAGGGGTTTCACTGTGTATCAGGATCCTGCCAGGTGTGTATGGGGGTTTCACAGTTTATCAGGATCCTGCCAGATGTGAATGGGGTTTCACTGTGCATCAGGAACCTGCCAGGTGTGTACGGGGTCTTCACAGTGTATCAGGATCCTGCCAGGTGTGTATGGGGTTTTCACAGTGTTTCAGGATCCTGCCAGGTATGTTTGGGGTTTCGCAGTGTATCAGTATCCTGCCAGATGTGAATGGGGTTTCACAGTTGTTCAGGATCCTGCCAGATGTGAATGGGGGTTCACATTGTATCAGGATCCTGCCAGGTGTGTATGGGGTTTCACAGTGTATCAGGATTCTGCCAGGTCTGTATGGGGTATCATGCTGTATCAGGATTCTGCCAGGTGTGTATGGGGGTTTCACAGTGTATCAGGATCCTGCCAGGTGTGTTTGGGGTTTTCACAGTGTATCAGGATCCTGCCAGGTGTGTATAGGATTTTCACAGTGGATCAGGATCCTGCCAGGTATTTATGGGATTTCACAGAAAATCAGGATCCTGCCATGTTTGAATGGAGTTTTCACAGTGTTTCAGGTTCCTGCCACGTGTGTATGGGGATTCACAGTGTATCAGGATCCTGCCAGTTGTGTCAGGGGTTTTCACAGTGTATCAGGATCCTGCCAGGTGTGTATGGGGATTCACAGTGTATCAGGATCCTGCCAGTTGTGTCAGGGGTATTCACAGTGTATCAGGATCCTGCCAGATGTGAATGGGGTTTCACTGTGCATCAGGAACCTGCCAGGTGTGAATGGGGTTTCACAGTGCATCAGGATCCTGCCAGGTGTGTCTGGGGGTTTCACAGTGTATCAGGATTCTGCCAGGTGTGTATGGGGGTTTCACAGATTATCAGGATCCTGCCAGGTGTGTATGGGGGTTTCACAGCGTATCAGGATCCTGCCAGGTGTGTATGGGGGTTTCACAGTGGAATTGGATCCTGCCAGGTGTGTATGGGGTTTCACAGTGTATCAGGATCCTTCCAGGTATGTATGAGGTTTCACAGTGTATCAGGATCCTGCCAGGTGTGTATGGGGTTTCAGTGTATCAGGATCCTGCCAGTTGTGTATGGGGTTCCACTGTGCATCAGGAACCTGCCAGATGTGTACGGGGTATTCACAGTGTATCAGGATCCTGCCAGGTGTGTATGGGGTTTTCACAGTGTATCAGGAATCTGCCAGGTGTGTATGGAGGTTTCAATGTGTATCAGTATCCTGCCAGGTGTGTATGGGGTTTTCACAGTGTATCAGGATCCTGCCAGATGTGTATCGGGTTTTCACAGTGGATCAGAATCCTGCCAGTTGTGTATGGGGTTTTCACGGTGTACAGGATCCTTCCAGATGTGAATGGGGTCTCACTGTGCATCAGGAACCTGCCAGATTTGTACGGGGTTTTCACAGTGTATCAGGATCCTGCCAGATGTGAATGGGGTTTCACTGTGCATCAGGATCCTGCCAGGTGTGTCTGGGGGTTTCACAATGTATCAGGATCCTGCCAGGTGGGCATAGGGGTTTCACTGTGTATCAGGATGCTGCCAGGTGTGTATGGGGGTCTCACAGTTTATCAGGATCCTGCCAGATGTGAATGGGGTTTCACTGTGCATCAGGAACCTGCCAGGTGTGTCCAGGGTTTTCACAGTGTATCAGGACCCTGCCAGGTGTGTATGGGGTTTTCACAGTGTATCAGGATCCTGCCAGGTATGTTTGGGGATTCGCGGTGTATCTGTATCCTGCCAGATGTGAATGGGGTTTCACAGTTGTTCAGGATCCTGCCAGATGTGAATGGGGTTTCACAGTGTATCAGGATCCTGCCAGGTGTGTATGGGGTTTCACAGTGTATCAGGATCCTGCCAGGTGTGTATGGGGTTTCACGCTGTATCAGGATTCTGCCAAGTGTGTATGGGGTTTTCACAGTGTTTCAGGTTCCTGCCAGGTGTGTATGGGGTTTCACAGTGTATCAGGATCCTGCCAGATGTGAATGGGGTTTCACAGTGTATCAGGATCCTGCCAGTTGTGTATGGGGTTTTCACGGTGTACAGGATCCTTCCAGAAGTGAATGGGGTTTCACTGTGCATCAGGAACCTGCCAGATTTGTACGGGGTTTTCACAGTGTATCAGGATCCTGCCAGATGTGAATGGGGTTTCACTGTGCATCAGGATCCTGCCAGGTGTGTCTGGGGGTTTCACAATGTATCAGGATCCTGCCAGGTGTGCACAGGGTTTTCACTGTGTATCAGGATCCTGCCAGGTGTGTATGGGGGTTTCACAGTTTATCAGGATCCTGCCAGATGTGAATGGGGTTTCACTGTGCATCAGGAACCTGCCAGGTGTGTACGGGGTCTTCACAGTGTATCAGGATCCTGCCAGGTGTGTATGGGGTTTTCACAGTGTTTCAGGATCCTGCCAGGTATGTTTGGGGTTTCGCAGTGTATCAGTATCCTGCCAGATGTGAATGGGGTTTCACAGTTGTTCAGGATCCTGCCAGATGTGAATGGGGTTTCACAGTGTATCAGGATCCTGCCAGGTGTGTATGGGGTTTCACAGTGTATCAGGATTCTGCCAGGTGTGTATGGGGTATCATGCTGTATCAGGATTCTGCCAGGTTTGTATGGGGGTTTCACAGTGGATCAGGATCCTGCCAGGTATTTATGGGATTTCACAGAAAATCAGGATCCTGCCATGTTTGAATGGAGTTTTCACAGTGTTTCAGGTTCCTGCCAGGTGTGTATGGGGATTCACAGTGTATCAGGATCCTGCCAGTTGTGTCAGGGGTTTTCACAGTGTATCAGGATCCTGCCAGGTGTGTATGGGGATTCACAGTGTATCAGGATCCTGCCAGTTGTGTCAGGGGTTTTCACAGTGTATCAGGATCCTGCCAGATGTGAATGGGGTTTCACTGTGCATCAGGAACCTGCCAGGTGTGAATGGGGTTTCACAGTGCATCAGGATCCTGCCAGGTGTGTCTGGGGGTTTCACAGTGTATCAGGATTCTGCCAGGTGTGTATGGGGGTTTCACAGATTATCAGGATCCTGCCAGGTGTGTATGGGGGTTTCACAGCGTATCAGGATCCTGCCAGGTGTGTATGGGGGTTTCACAGTGGAATTGGATCCTGCCAGGTGTGTATGGGGTTTCACAGTGTATCAGGATCCTTCCAGGTATGTATGAGGTTTCACAGTGTATCAGGATCCTGCCAGGTGTGTATGGGGTTTCAGTGTATCAGGATCCTGCCAGTTGTGTATGGGGTTCCACTGTGCATCAGGAACCTGCCAGATGTGTACGGGGTATTCACAGTGTATCAGGATCCTGCCAGGTGTGTATGGGGTTTTCACAGTGTATCAGGAATCTGCCAGGTGTGTATGGAGGTTTCAATGTGTATCAGTATCCTGCCAGGTGTGTTTGGGGTTTTCACAGTGTATCAGGATCCTGCCAGATGTGTATCGGGTTTTCACAGTGGATCAGAATCCTGCCAGTTGTGTATGGGGTTTTCACGGTGTACAGGATCCTTCCAGATGTGAATGGGGTCTCACTGTGCATCAGGAACCTGCCAGATTTGTACGGGGTTTTCACAGTGTATCAGGATCCTGCCAGATGTGAATGGGGTTTCACTGTGCATCAGGATCCTGCCAGGTGTGTCTGGGGGTTTCACAATGTATCAGGATCCTGCCAGGTGGGCATAGGGGTTTCACTGTGTATCAGGATGCTGCCAGGTGTGTATGGGGGTTTCACAGTTTATCAGGATCCTGCCAGATGTGAATGGGGTTTCACTGTGCATCAGGAACCTGCCAGGTGTGTCCGGGGTTTTCACAGTGTATCAGGACCCTGCCAGGTGTGTATGGGGTTTTCACAGTGTATCAGGATCCTGCCAGGTATGTTTGGGGATTCGCGGTGTATCTGTATCCTGCCAGATGTGAATGGGGTTTCACAGTTGTTCAGGATCCTGCCAGATGTGAATGGGGTTTCACAGTGTATCAGGATCCTGCCAGGTGTGTATGGGGTTTCACAGTGTATCAGGATCCTGCCAGGTGTGTATGGGGTTTCACGCTGTATCAGGATTCTGCCAAGTGTGTATGGGGTTTTCACAGTGTTTCAGGTTCCTGCCAGGTGTGTATGGGGTTTCACAGTGTATCAGGATCCTGCCAGATGTGAATGGGGTTTCACAGTGTATCAGGATCCTGCCAGTTGTGTATGGGGTTTTCACGGTGTACAGGATCCTTCCAGAAGTGAATGGGGTTTCACTGTGCATCAGGAACCTGCCAGATTTGTACGGGGTTTTCACAGTGTATCAGGATCCTGCCAGATGTGAATGGGGTTTCACTGTGCATCAGGATCCTGACAGGTGTGTCTGGGGGTTTCACAATGTATCAGGATCCTGCCAGGTGTGCACAGGGTTTTCACTGTGTATCAGGATCCTGCCAGGTGTGTATGGGGGTTTCACAGTTTATCAGGATCCTGCCAGATGTGAATGGGGTTTCACTGTGCATCAGGAACCTGCCAGGTGTGTACGGGGTCTTCACAGTGTATCAGGATCCTGCCAGGTGTGTATGGGGTTTTCACAGTGTATCAGGATCCTGCCAGGTATGTTTGGGGTTTCGCAGTGTATCAGTATCCTGCCAGATGTGAATGGGGTTTCACAGTTGTTCAGGATCCTGCCAGATGTGAATGGGGTTTCACAGTGTATCAGGATCCTGCCAGGTGTGTATGGGGTTTCACAGTGTATCAGGATTCTGCCAGGTGTGTATGGGGTATCATGCTGTATCAGGATTCTGCCAGGTTTGTATGGGGGTTTCACAGTGGATCAGGATCCTGCCAGGTATTTATGGGATTTCACAGAAAATCAGGATCCTGCCATGTTTGAATGGAGTTTTCACAGTGTTTCAGGTTCCTGCCAGGTGTGTATGGGGATTCACAGTGTATCAGGATCCTGCCAGTTGTGTCAGGGGTTTTCACAGTGTATCAGGATCCTGCCAGGTGTGTATGGGGATTCACAGTGTATCAGGATCCTGCCAGTTGTGTCAGGGGTTTTCACAGTGTATCAGGATCCTGCCAGATGTGAATGGGGTTTCACTGTGCATCAGGAACCTGCCAGGTGTGAATGGGGTTTCACAGTGCATCAGGATCCTGCCAGGTGTGTCTGGGGGTTTCACAGTGTATCAGGATTCTGCCAGGTGTGTATGGGGGTTTCACAGATTATCAGGATCCTGCCAGGTGTGTATGGGGGTTTCACAGCGTATCAGGATCCTGCCAGGTGTGTATGGGGGTTTCACAGTGGAATTGGATCCTGCCAGGTGTGTATGGGGTTTCACAGTGTATCAGGATCCTTCCAGGTATGTATGAGGTTTCACAGTGTATCAGGATCCTGCCAGGTGTGTATGGGGTTTCAGTGTATCTGGATCCTGCCAGTTGTGTATGGGGTTCCACTGTGCATCAGGAACCTGCCAGATGTGTACGGGGTATTCACAGTGTATCAGGATCCTGCCAGGTGTGTATGGGGTTTTCACAGTGTATCAGGAATCTGCCAGGTGTGTATGGAGGTTTCAATGTGTATCAGTATCCTGCCAGGTGTGTTTGGGGTTCTCACAGTGTATCAGGATCCTGCCAGATGTGTATCGGGTTTTCACAGTGGATCAGAATCCTGCCAGTTGTGTATGGGGTTTTCACGGTGTACAGGATCCTTCCAGATGTGAATGGGGTCTCACTGTGCATCAGGAACCTGCCAGATTTGTACGGGGTTTTCACAGTGTATCAGGATCCTGCCAGATGTGAATGGGGTTTCACTGTGCATCAGGATCCTGCCAGGTGTGTCTGGGGGTTTCACAATGTATCAGGATCCTGCCAGGTGGGCATAGGGGATTCACTGTGTATCAGGATGCTGCCAGGTGTGTATGGGGGTTTCACAGTTTATCAGGATCCTGCCAGATGTGAATGGGGTTTCACTGTGCATCAGGAACCTGCCAGGTGTGTCCGGGGTTTTCACAGTGTATCAGGACCCTGCCAGGTGTGTATGGGGTTTTCACAGTGTATCAGGATCCTGCCAGGTATGTTTGGGGATTCGCGGTGTATCAGTATCCTGCCAGATGTGAATGGGGTTTCACAGTTGTTCAGGATCCTGCCAGATGTGAATGGGGTTTCACAGTGTATCAGGATCCTGCCAGGTGTGTATGGGGTTTCACAGTGTATCAGGATCCTGCCAGGTGTGTATGGGGTTTCACGCTGTATCAGGATTCTGCCAAGTGTGTATGGGGTTTTCACAGTGTTTCAGGTTCCTGCCAGGTGTGTATGGGTTTTCACAGTGTATCAGGATCCTGCCAGATGTGAATGGGGTTTCACCGTGTATCAGGATCCTGCCAGTTGTGTATGGGGTTTTCACGGTGTACAGCATCCTTCCAGAAGTGAATGGGGTTTCACTGTGCATCAGGAACCTGCCAGATTTGTACGGGGTTTTCACAGTGTATCAGGATCCTGCCAGATGTGAATGGGGTTTCACTGTGCATCAGGATCCTGCCAGGTGTGTCTGGGGGTTTCACAATGTATCAGGATCCTGCCAGGTGTGCACAGGGTTTTCACTGTGTTTCAGGATCCTGCCAGGTGTGTATGGGGGTTTCACAGTTTATCAGGATCCTGCCAGATGTGAATGGGGTTTCACTGTGCATCAGGAACCTGCCAGGTGTGTACGGGGTCTTCACAGTGTATCCGGATCCTGCCAGGTGTGTATGGGGTTTTCACAGTGTTTCAGGATCCTGCCAGGTATGTTTGGGGTTTCGCAGTGTATCAGTATCCTGCCAGATGTGAATGGGGTTTCACAGTTGTTCAGGATCCTGCCAGATGTGAATGGGGTTTCACAGTGTATCAGGATCCTGCCAGGTGTGTATGGGGTTTCACAGTGTATCAGGATTCTGCCAGGTGTGTATGGGGTATCATGCTGTATCAGGATTCTGCCAGGTGTGTATGGGGGTTTCACAGTGTATCAGGATCCTGCCAGGTGTGTTTGGGGTTTTCACAGTGTATCAGGATCCTGCCAGGTGTGTATAGGGTTTTCACAGTGGATCAGGATCCTGCCAGGTATTTATGGGATTTCACAGAAAATCAGGATCCTGCCATGTTTGAATGGAGTTTTCACAGTGTTTCAGGTTCCTGCCAGGTGTGTATGGGGATTCACAGTGTATCAGGATCCTGCCAGTTGTGTCAGGGGTTTTCACAGTGTATCAGGATCCTGCCAGGTGTCTATGGGGATTCACAGTGTATCAGGATCCTGCCAGTTGTGTCAGGGGTTTTCACAGTGTATCAGGATCCTGCCAGATGTGAATGGGGTTTCACTGTGCATCAGGAACCTGCCAGGTGTGAATGGGGTTTCACAGTGCATCAGGATCCTGCCAGGTGTGTCTGGGGGTTTCACAGTGTATCAGGATTCTGCCAGGTGTGTATGGGGGTTTCACAGATTATCAGGATCCTGCCAGGTGTGTATGGGGGTTTCACAGCGTATCAGGATCCTGCCAGGTGTGTATGGGGGTTTCACAGTGGAATTGGATCCTGCCAGGTGTGTATGGGGTTTCACAGTGTATCAGGATCCTTCCAGGTATGTATGAGGTTTCACAGTGTATCAGGATCCTGCCAGGTGTGTATGGGGTTTCAGTGTATCAGGATCCTGCCAGTTGTGTATGGGGGTTTCACAGTGCACAGGATCCTGCCAGATGTGAATGGGGTTCCACTGTGCATCAGGAACCTGCCAGATGTGTACGGGGTATTCACAGTGTATCAGGATCCTGCCAGGTGTGTATGGGGTTTTCACAGTGTATCAGGATTCTGCCAGGTGTGTATGGAGGTTTCAATGTGTATCAGTATCTTGCCAGGTGTGTATGGGGTTTTCACAGTGTATCAGGATTCTGCCAGGTGTGTATGGGGTATCATGCTGTATCAGGATTCTGCCAGGTGTTTATGGGGGTTTCACAGTGTATCAGGATCCTGCCAGTTGTGTATGGGGTTTCACAGTGTATCAGGATTCTGCCAGGTGTGTATGGGGTATCATGCTGTATCAGGATTCTGCCAGGTGTGTATGGGGGTTTCACAGTGTATCAGGATCCTGCCAGGTGTGTTTGGGGTTTTCACAGTGTATCAGGATCCTGCCAGGTGTGTATAGGATTTTCACAGTGGATCAGGATCCTGCCAGGTATTTATGGGATTTCACAGAAAATCAGGATCCTGCCATGTTTGAATGGAGTTTTCACAGTGTTTCAGGTTCCTGCCAGGTGTGTATGGGGATTCACAGTGTATCAGGATCCTGCCAGTTGTGTCAGGGGTTTTCACAGTGTATCAGGATCCTGCCAGGTGTGTATGGGGATTCACAGTGTATCAGGATCCTGTCAGTTGTGTCAGGGGTTTTCACAGTGTATCAGGATCCTGCCAGATGTGAATGGGGTTTCACAGTGCATCAGGAACCTGCCAGGTGTGAATGGGGTTTCACAGTGCATCAGGATCCTGCCAGGTGTGTCTGGGGGTTTCACAGTGTATCAGGATTCTGCCAGGTGTGTATGGGGGTTTCACAGATTATCAGGATCCTGCCAGGTGTGTATGGGGGTTTCACAGCGTATCAGGATCCTGCCAGGTGTGTATGGGGGTTTCACAGTGGAATTGGATCCTGCCAGGTGTGTATGGGGTTTCACAGTGTATCAGGATCCTTCCAGGTATGTATGAGGTTTCACAGTGTATCAGGATCCTGCCAGGTGTGTATGGGGTTTCAGTGTATCAGGATCCTGCCAGTTGTGTATGGGGTTCCACTGTGCATCAGGAACCTGCCAGATGTGTACGGGGTATTCACAGTGTATCAGGATCCTGCCAGGTGTGTATGGGGTTTTCACAGTGTATCAGGAATCTGCCAGGTGTGTATGGAGGTTTCAATGTGTATCAGTATCCTGCCAGGTGTGTATGGGGTTTTCACAGTGTATCAGGATCCTGCCAGATGTGTATCGGGTTTTCACAGTGGATCAGAATCCTGCCAGTTGTGTATGGGGTTTTCACGGTGTACAGGATCCTTCCAGATGTGAATGGGGTCTCACTGTGCATCAGGAACCTGCCAGATTTGTACGGGGTTTTCACAGTGTATCAGGATCCTGCCAGATGTGAATGGGGTTTCACTGTGCATCAGGATCCTGCCAGGTGTGTCTGGGGGTTTCACAATGTATCAGGATCCTGCCAGGTGGGCATAGGGGTTTCACTGTGTATCAGGATGCTGCCAGGTGTGTATGGGGGTTTCACAGTTTATCAGGATCCTGCCAGATGTGAATGGGGTTTCACTGTGCATCAGGAACCTGCCAGGTGTGTCCGGGGTTTTCACAGTGTATCAGGACCCTGCCAGGTGTGTATGGGGTTTTCACAGTGTATCAGGATCCTGCCAGGTGTGTATGGGGTTTTCACAGTGTTTCAGGATCCTGCCAGGTATGTTTGGGGTTTCGCAGTGTATCAGTATCCTGCCAGATGTGAATGGGGTTTCACAGTTGTTCAGGATCCTGCCAGATGTGAATGGGGTTTCACAGTGTATCAGGATCCTGCCAGGTGTGTATGGGGTTTCACAGTGTATCAGGATTCTGCCAGGTGTGTATGGGGTATCATGCTGTATCAGGATTCTGCCAGGTTTGTATGGGGGTTTCACAGTGGATCAGGATCCTGCCAGGTATTTATGGGATTTCACAGAAAATCAGGATCCTGCCATGTTTGAATGGAGTTTTCACAGTGTTTCAGGTTCCTGCCAGGTGTGTATGGGGATTCACAGTGTATCAGGATCCTGCCAGTTGTGTCAGGGGTTTTCACAGTGTATCAGGATCCTGCCAGGTGTGTATTGGGATTCACAGTGTATCAGGATCCTGCCAGTTGTGTCAGGGGTTTTCACAGTGTATCAGGATCCTGCCAGATGTGAATGGGGTTTCACTGTGCATCAGGAACCTGCCAGGTGTGAATGGGGTTTCACAGTGCATCAGGATCCTGCCAGGTGTGTCTGGGGGTTTCACAGTGTATCAGGATTCTGCCAGGTGTGTATGGGGGTTTCACAGATTATCAGGATCCTGCCAGGTGTGTATGGGGGTTTCACAGCGTATCAGGATCCTGCCAGGTGTGTATGGGGGTTTCACAGTGGAATTGGATCCTGCCAGGTGTGTATGGGGTTTCACAGTGTATCAGGATCCTTCCAGGTATGTATGAGGTTTCACAGTGTATCAGGATCCTGCCAGGTGTGTATGGGGTTTCAGTGTATCAGGATCCTGCCAGTTGTGTATGGGGGTTTCACAGTGCACAGGATCCTGCCAGATGTGAATGGGGTTCCACTGTGTATCAGGAACCTGCCAGATGTGTACGGGGTATTCACAGTGTGTCAGGATCCTGCCAGGTGTGTATGGGGTTTTCACAGTGTATCAGGATTCTGCCAGGTGTGTATGGAGGTTTCAATGTGTATCAGTATCTTGCCAGGTGTGTATGGGGTTTTCACAGTGTATCAGGATCCTGCCAGATGTGTATCGGGTTTTCACAGTGGATCAGAATCCTGCCAGGTGTGTATGGGGTTTTCACGGTGTACAGGATCCTTCCAGATGTGAATGGGGTCTCACTGTGCATCAGGAACTTGCCAGATTTGTACGGGGTTTTCACAGTTTATCAGGATCCTGCCAGATGTGAATGGGGTTTCACTGTGCATCAGGAAACTGCCAGGTGTGTCCGGGGTTTTCACAGTGTATCAGGACCCTGCCAGGTGTGCATGGGGTTTTCACAGTGTATCAGGATCCTGCCAGGTATGTTTGGGGATTCGCGGTGTATCAGTATCCTGCCAGATGTGAATGGGGTTTCACAGTTGTTCAGGATACTGCCAGATGTGAATGGGGTTTCACAGTGTATTAGGATCCTGCCAGGTGTGTATGGGGTTTCACAGTGTATCAGGATCCTGCCAGGTGTGTATGGGGTTTCACGCTGTATCAGGATTCTGCCAAGTGTGTATCGTGGTTTCACAGTGTATCAGGATCCTGCCAGGTGTGTATAGTGTTTTCACAGTGGATCAGGTTCCTGCCAGGTGTGTATGGGATTATCACAGTGGATCCGGATCCTGGCAGGTGTGTATGGGTTTCACAGTTTATCAGGATCCTGCCAGGTGTGTATGGGGTTTCACAGTGTATTAGGATTCTGCCAGGTGTGTATGGGGTTTCACAGTGTCTCAGGATCCTGCCAGGTGTGAATGGGGTTTCACAGTGTATCAGGATCCTGCCAGATGTGAATGGGGTTTCACAGTGTATCAGGATCCTGCCAGTTGTGTAAGAGGTTTTCACAGTGTATCAGGATCCTGCCAGATGAGAATGGGGTTTCACTGTGCATCAGGAAACTGCCAGGTGTGAATGGGGTTTCACAGTGCATCAGGATCCTGCCAGGTGTGTCTGGGGGTTTCACAGTGTATCAGGATCCTGCCAGGTGTGTATGGGGGTTTCACAGTTTATCAGTTTCCTGCCAGGTGTGTATGGGGGTTTCACAGCGTCTCAGGATACTGCCAGGTGTATATGGGGGTTTCACAGTGGATCAGGATCCTGCCAGGTGTGTATGGGGTTTCACAGTGTATCAGGATCCTTCCAGGTATGTATGAGGTTTCACAGTGTATCTTGATCATGCCAGGTGTGTATGGGGTTTCAGTGTATCAGGATCCTGCCAGTTGTGTATGGGGTTTTCACAGTGTACTGGATCCTGTCAGATGTGAATGGGGTTTCACTGTGCATCTGCAACCTGCCAGATGTGTACGGGGTTTTCACAATGTATCAGGATCCTGCCAGGTGTGTATGGGGTTTCACAGTGTATCAGGATCCTGCAAGGTGTGTATGGGGTTTCACAGTGTATCAGGATCCTGCCAGGTGTGTATGGGGTTTTCGCAGTGTATTAGGATTCTGCCAGGTGTGTATGGGGGTTTCACTGTGTATCAGTACCATGCCAGGTGTGTATGGGGTTTTCACAGTGTATTAGGATTCTGCCAGGTGTGTATGGGGTTTTCACAGTGTATCAGGATTCTGCCAGGTGTGTATGGGGTTTTCACAGTGTATCAGTATCCTGCCAGGTGTGTATGGGGTTTTCACAGTGTATCAGGATCCTGCCAGGTGTGTATGGGGTATTCACAGTGGATCAGGATCCTGCCAGGATTTTATGGGGTTTCACAGTGTATCATGATCCTGCCTGGTGTGTTTGGGGGTTTCACAGTGTATCATGTTCCTGCCAGGTGTGCATGGGGGTTTCACAGTGTATCAGATTCATGCCAGGTGTGTATGTGGTTTCACAGTGTATCAGTATCCTGCCAGGTGTGTATGGGGATTTCACAGTGTATCAGGATTCTGCCAGGTGTGTATGGGGGTTTCACAGTGTATCAGGATCCTGCCAGGTGTGTATGGGGTTTTCACAGTGCATCAGTTTCCTGCCAGGTGTGTATCGGGTTTTCACAGTGGATCAGGATCCTGCCAGGTTTTTATGGGGTTTCACATAAAATCTGGATCCTGCCAGGTCTGTATGGGTTTTTCACATTGGATCAGGATCCTGCTAGGTGTGTATGGGGTTTTCACAGTGTATCAGGATCCTGCCAGGTGTGCATGGGGCTTTCACAGTGTATCAGGTTCCTGCCAGGTGCATATTGGTTTTTCACAGTGGATCCGGATCCTGCCAGGTTTGTATGGGGTTTCACAGTGTATCAGGATCCTGCCAGGTGTGTATGTGGTTTTCACAGTGGATCAGGATCCTGCCAGGTGTGTATGGGGTTTTCACAGTTTGTCAGGATCCTGCCAAGTGTGCATGTGTGTTTCATAGTTTATCAGGATAATGCCAGGTGTGTATGGGGGTTTCACTGTGTATAAGGATCCTGCCAGGTGTTTATGGGGTTTTTCACAGTGGATCAGGATACTGCCAGGTGTGTGTGGGGTTTTCAAAGTTTGTCAGGATCCTGCCAGGTGTGTATGGGGTTTTCACAGTGGATCAGGATCCTGCCAGATGTGTATGGGGTTTCACAGTGTATCAGGATCCTGCCAGGTGTGTATGGGGCTTTCACAGTGGATCAGGAACCTGCCAGGAGTGTATGGGGGTTCACAGTGTATCAGGATCCTGCCAGGTGTGTATGGGGTTTTCACAGTGTATCAGGATCCTGCCAGGTGTGTATGGGGGTCTCACAGTGTATCAGGAACATGCCAGGTGTGTATGGGGTTTCACAGTGTATCAGGATCCTACCAGGTGTGCATGGGGTTTCACAGTGTATCAGGTTCCTTCCAGGTATGTATGAGGTTTCACAGTGTATCAGGATCCTGCCAGGTGTGTATGGGGTTTCAGTGTATCAGGATCCTGCCAGTTGTGTATGGGGGTTTCACAGTGCACAGGATCCTGCCAGATGTGAATGGGGTTCCACTG
This sequence comes from Heterodontus francisci, assembly GCF_036365525.1. Taxonomy (NCBI): domain Eukaryota; kingdom Metazoa; phylum Chordata; class Chondrichthyes; order Heterodontiformes; family Heterodontidae; genus Heterodontus; species Heterodontus francisci. The sequence continues at coordinate 1,174,882 of NW_027140601.1, read as the reverse complement.
TGCATCAGGAACCTGCCAGATGTGTACGGGGTATTCACAGTGTATCAGGATCCTGCCAGGTGTGTATGGGTTTTCACAGTGTATCAGGATTCTGCCAGGTGTGTATGGAGGTTTCAATGTGTATCAGTATCTTGGCAGGTGTGTATCGGGTTTTCACAGTGGATCAGAATCCTGCCAGTTGTGCATGGGGTTTTCACGGTGTACAGGATCCTTCCAGATGTGAATGGGGTCTCACTGTGCATCAGGAACCTGCCAGATTTGTACGGGGTTTTCACAGTGTATCAGGATCCTGCCAGATGTGAATGGGGTTGCACTGTGCATCAGGATCCTGCCAGGTGTGTCCGGGGTTTTCACAGTGTATCAGGACCCTGCCAGGTGTGTATGGGGTTTTCACAGTGTATCAGGATCCTGCCAGGTATGTTTGGGGATTCGCGGTGTATCAGTATCCTGCCAGATGTGAATGGGGTTTCACAGTTGTTCAGGATCCTGCCAGATGTGAATGGGGTTTCACAGTGTATCAGGATCCTGCCAGGTGTGTATGGGGTTTCACAGTGTATCAGGATCCTGCCAGGTGTGTATGGGGTTTCACGCTGTATCAGGATTCTGCCAAGTGTGTATCGTGGTTTCACAGTGTATCAGGATCCAGCCAGGTGTGTATGGGATTTTCACAGTGTATCAGGATCCTGCCAGGTGTGCATAGTGTTTTCACAGTGGATCAGGATCCTGCCTGGTGTTTATGGGGTTTCACAGAAAATCAGGATCCTGCCAGGTGGGTATAGTGTTTTCACAGTGGATCAGGATCCTGCTAGGTGTGTATGGGGTTTTCACAGTGTATCAGGATCCTGCCAGGTGTGTATGGGATTTTCACAGTGGATCCGGATCCTGCCAGGTGTGTATGGGTTTCACAGTTTATCAGGATCCTGCCAGGTGTGTATGGGGTTTCACAGTGTATTAGGATTCTGCCAGGTGTGTATGGGGTTTCACAGTGTATCAGGATCCTGCCAGTTGTGTAAGAGGTTTTCACAGTGTATCAGGATCCTGCCAGATGAGAATGGGGTTTCACTGTGCATCAGGAAACTGCCAGGTGTGAATGGGGTTTCACAGTGCATCAGGATCCTGCCAGGTGTGTCTGGGGGTTTCACAGTGTATCAGGATCCTGCCAGGTGTGTATGGGGGTTTCACAGTTTATCAGTTTCCTGCCAGGTGTGTATGGGGGTTTCACAGCGTCTCAGGATACTGCCAGGTGTATATGGGGGTTTCACAGTGGATCAGGATCCTGCCAGGTGTGTATGGGGTTTCACAGTGTATCAGGATCCTTCCAGGTATGTATGAGGTTTCACAGTGTATCTTGTTCATGCCAGGTGTGTATGGGGTTTCAGTGTATCAGGATCCTGCCAGTTGTGTATGGGGTTTTCACAGTGTACTGGATCCTGTCAGAGTGAATGGGGTTTCACTGTGCATCTGCAACCTGCCAGATGTGTACGGGGTTTTCACAATGTATCAGGATCCTGCCAGGTGTGTATGGGGTTTCACAGTGTATCAGGATCCTGCAAGGTGTGTATGGGGTTTCACAGTGTATCAGGATCCTGCCAGGTGTGTATGGGGTTTTCGCAGTGTATTAGGATTCGGCCAGGTGTGTATGGGGTTTTCACAGTGTATCAGGATTCTGCCAGGTGTGTATGGGGTTTTCACAGTGTATCAGTATCCTGCCACGTGTGTATGGGGTTTTCACAGTGTATCAGGATCCTGCCAGGTGTGTATGGGGTTTTCACAGTGTATCAGGATTCTGCCAGGTGTGTATGGGGTTTTCACAGTGTATTAGGATTCTGCCAGGTGTGTATGGGGGTTTCACTGTGTATCAGTATCCTGCCAGGTGTGTATGGGGTTTTCACAGTGTATCAGGATCCTGCCAGGTGTTTATGGGATTTCACAGATAATCAGGAACCTGCCAGGTCTGTATGGGGTTTTCACAGTGGATCAGGATACTGCTCGGTCTGTATGGGGTTTTCACAGTGTATCAGGATCCTGCCAGGTGTGTATGGGGTTTTCACAGAGTATCAGGTTCCTGCCAGGTGTGTATGGGGTTTTCACATTGGATCCGGATCCTGCCAGGTGTGTATGGGGTTTCACAGTGTATAAGGATCCTGCCAGGTGTGTATGGGGTTTCACAGTGTATCAGGATTCTGCCAGGTGTGTGTGTGGTTTCACAGTGTCTCAGGAGCCTGCCAGATTTAAATGGGGTTTCGCAGTGTATCAGGATCCTGCCAGATGTGAATGGGGTTTCACAGTGTATCAGGATCCTGCCAGTTGTGTATGGGGTTTTCACAGTGTACAGGATCCTGCCAGATGTGAATGGGGTTTCACTGTGCATCAGGAACCTGCCAGATGTGTACGGGGTTTTCACAGTGTCTCAGGATCCTTCCATATGTAAATGGGGTTTCACAGTGCATCAGGATCCTGCCAGGAGTGTATGGGGGTTTCACAGTTTATCAGGATCCTGCCAGATGTGAATGGGTTTTCACTGCGCATCAGGAACTTGCCAGGTGTGTTTGGGGTTTCACAGTGTATCAGTATCCTGCCAGATGTGAATGGGGTTTCACAGTTGTTCTGGAGCCTGCCAGATGTGAATGGGGTTTTCACATTGGATCAGGATCCTGCTAGGTGTGTATGGGGTTTTCACAGTGTATCAGGATCCTGCCAGGTGTGCATGGGGCTTTCACAGTGTATCAGGTTCCTGCCAGGTGCATATTGGTTTTTCACAGTGGATCCGGATCCTGCCAGGTTTGTATGGGGTTTCACAGTGTATCAGGATCCTGCCAGGTGTGTATGTGGTTTTCACAGTGGATCAGGATCCTGCCAGGTGTGTATGGGGTTTTCACAGTTTGTCAGGATCCTGCCAAGTGTGCATTTGTGTTTCATAGTTTATCAGGATCCTGCCAGGTGTGTATGGGGGTTTCACTGTGTATAAGGATCCTGCCAGGTGTTTATGGGGTTTTTCACAGTGGATCAGGATCCTGCCAGGTGTGTGTGGGGTTTTCAAAGTTTGTCAGGATCCTGCCAGGTGTGTATGGGGTTTTCACAGTGGCTCAGGATCCTGCCAGATGTGTATGGGGTTTCACAGTGTATCAGGATCCTGCCAGGTGTGTATGGGGCTTTCACAGTGGATCAGGAACCTGCCAGGAGTGTATGGGGGTTCACAGTGTATCAGGATCCTGCCAGGTGTGTATGGGGTTTTCACAGTGTATCAGGATCATGCCAGGTGTGTATGGGGGTCTCACAGTGTATCAGGATCCTACCAGGTGCGCATGGGGTTTTCACAGTGGATCAGGATACCGCCAGGTGTGTCTGGGGTTTTCGCAGTTTTCAGGTTCCTGCCAGGTGTGTATGGGGGTTTCACAGCTTATCAGGATCCTGCCAGGTGTGTATGGGGGTTTCATCGTTTATCAGGATTCTGCCAGGTGTGTTTGGGGTTTTCACAGCTTATCTGGATCCTGTCGGTTGTGTATGGGGTTTTCACAGTGTATCAGGATACTGCCAGGTGTGTATGGGGTTTTCACATTGTGTCAGTATCCTGCCAGGTGTGTATGGGTGTTTCACAGTGTATCAGGGTCCTGCCAGGTGTGTATCTGGGTTTCGCAGTGTATCAGTATCCTGCCAGGTGTCCATGGGGTCTTCACAGTGGATCAGGATCCTGCCAGGTGTGCATGGGGGTTCCACAGTGGATCAGGATCCTGCCCGGTGTGTATAGGGCTTTCACAGTGTATCAGGTTCCTGCCAGGTGTGTATGGGTTTTTCACAGTATATCAGGATCTGCCAGGTGTGTATGGGGGTTTTCACAGAGTATCAGGATACTGCCAGGTGTGCATGGGGATTTCACAGATTTTCAGGATCCTGCCACGTGTGTATGGGGTTTTCGCAGTGGATTAGGATGCTGCCAGGTGTGTATGGGGTTTTCACAGTGTATCAGGATTCTGCCAGGTGTGTATGGGGTTTTCACAGTGTATTAGGATTCTGCCAGGTGTGTATGGGGGTTTCACTGTGTATCAGTATCCTGCCAGGTGTGTATGGGGTTTTCACAGTGTATCAGGATCCTGCCAGGTGTTTATGGGATTTCACAGATAATCAGGAACCTGCCAGGTCTGTATGGGGTTTTCACAGTGGATCAGGATCCTGCTCGGTCTGTATGGGGTTTTCACAGTGTATCAGGATCCTGCCAGGTGTGTATGGGGTTTTCACAGAGTATCAGGTTCCTGCCAGGTGTGTATGGGGTTTTCACATTGTATCCGGATCCTGCCAGGTGTGTATGGGGTTTCACAGTGTATCAGGATCCTGCCAGGTGTGTATGGGGTTTCACAGTGTATCAGGATTCTGCCAGGTGTGTATGTAGTTTCACAGTGTCTCAGGAGCCTGCCAGATTTAAATGGGGTTTCGCAGTGTATCAGGATCCTGCCAGATGTGATTGGGGTTTCACAGTGTATCAGGATCCTGCCAGTTATGTATGGGGTTTACACAGTGTACAGGATCCTGCCAGATGTGAATGGGGTTTCACTGTGCATCAGGAACCTGCCAGATGTGTACGGGGTTTTCACAGTGTCTCAGGATCCTGCCATATGTGAATGGGGTTTCACAGTGCATCAGGATCCTGCCAGGAGTGTATGGGGGTTTCACAGTTTATCAGGATCCTGCCAGATGTGAATGGGGTTTCACTGCCCATCAGGAACCTGCCAGGTGTGTTTGGGGTTTCACAGTGTATCAGTATCCTGCCAGATGTGAATGGGGTTTCACAGTTGTTCTGGAGCCTGCCAGATGTGAATGGGGTTTTCACAGTGTATCATGATCCTGCCTGGTGTGTTTGGGGGTTTCACAGTGTATCATGTTCCTGCCAGGTGTGTATGGGGGTTTCACAGTGTATCAGATTCCTGCCAGGTGTGTATGTGGTTTCACAGTGTATCAGTATCCTGCCAGGTGTGTATGGGGATTTCACAGTGTATCAGGATTCTGCCAGGTGTGTATGGGGGTTTCACAGTGTATCAGGATCCTGCCAGGTGTGTATGGGGTTTTCACAGTGCATCAGTTTCCTGCCAGGTGTGTATCGGGTTTTCACAGTGGATCAGGATCCTGCCAGGTTTTTATGGGGTTTCACATAAAATCTGGATCCTGCCAGGTCTGTATGGGGTTTTCACATTGGATCAGGATCCTGCTAGGTGTGTATGGGGTTTTCACATTGTATCAGGATCCTGCCAGGTGTGCATGGGGTTTTCACAGTGCTCAGGATCCTGCCAGATGTGAATGGGGTTCCACTGTGCATCAGGAACCTGCCAGATGTGTACGGGGTATTCACAGTGTATCAGGATCCTGCCAGGTGTGTATGGGGTTTTCACAGTGTAACAGGAATCTGCCAGGTGTCTTTGGAGGTTTCAATGTGTATCAGTATCCTGCCAGGTGTGTATGGGGTTTTCACAGTGTATCAGGATCCTGCCAGATGTGTATCGGGTTTTCACAGTGGATCAGAATCCTGCCAGTTGTGTATGGGGTTTTCACGGTGTACAGGATCCTTCCAGATGTGAATGGGGTCTCACTGTGCATCAGGAACCTGCCAGATTTGTACGGGGTTTTCACAGTGTATCAGGATCCTGCCAGATGTGAATGGGGTTTCACTGTGCATCAGGATCCTGCCAGGTGTGTCTGGGGGTTTCACAATGTATCAGGATCCTGCCAGGTGGGCATAGGGGTTTCACTGTGTATCAGGATGCTGCCAGGTGTGTATGGGGGTTTCACAGTTTATCAGGATCCTGCCAGATGTGAATGGGGTTTCACTGTGCATCAGGAACCTGCCAGGTGTGTCCGGGGTTTTCACAGTGTATCAGGACCCTGCCAGGTGTGTATGGGGTTTTCACAGTGTATCAGGATCCTGCCAGGTATGTTTGGGGATTCGTGGTGTATCAGTATCCTGCCAGATGTGAATGGGGTTTCACAGTTGTTCAGGATCCTGCCAGATGTGAATGGGGTTTCACAGTGTATCAGGATCCTGCCAGGTGTGTATGGGGTTTCACAGTGTATCAGGATCCTGCCAGGTGTGTATGGGGTTTCACGCTGTATCAGGATTCTGCCAAGTGTGTATGGGGTTTTCACAGTGTTTCAGGTTCCTGCCAGGTGTGTATGGGGTTTCACAGTGCATCAGGATCCTGCCAGATGTGAATGGGGTTTCACAGTGTATCAGGATCCTGCCAGTTGTGTATGGGGTTTTCACGGTGTACAGGATCCTTCAAGAAGTGAATGGGGTTTCACTGTTCATCAGGAACCTGCCAGATTTGTACGGGGTTTTCACAGTGTATCAGGATCCTGCCAGATGTGAATGGGGTTTCACTGTGCATCAGGATCCTGCCAGGTGTGTCTGGGGGTTTCACAATGTATCAGGATCCTGCCAGGTGTGCACAGGGTTTTCACTGTGTATCGGGATCCTGCCAGGTGTGTATGGGGGTTTCACAGTTTATCAGGATCCTGCCAGATGTGAATGGGGTTTCACAGTTGTTCAGGATCCTGCCAGATGTGAATGGGGTTTCACAGTGTATCAGGATCCTGCCAGGTGTGTATGGGGTTTCACAGTGTATCAGGATTCTGCCAGGTGTGTATGGGGTATCATGCTGTATCAGGATTCTGCCAGGTGTGTATGGGGGTTTCACAGTGTATCAGGATCCTGCCAGGTGTGTTTGGGGTTTTCACAGTGTATCAGGATCCTGCCAGGTGTGTATAGGGTTTTCACAGTGGATCAGGATCCTGCCAGGTATTTATGGGATTTCACAGAAAATCAGGATCCTGCCATGTTTGAATGGAGTTTTCACAGTGTTTCAGGTTCCTGCCAGGTGTGTATGGGGATTCACAGTGTATCAGGATCCTGCCTGTTGTGTCAGGGGTTTTCACAGTGTATCAGGATCCTGCCAGGTGTGTATGGGGATTCACAGTGTATCAGGATCCTGCCAGTTGTGTAAGAGGTTTTCACAGTGTATCAGGATCCTGCCAGATGTGAATGGGGTTTCACTGTGCATCAGGAACCTGCCAGGTGTGAATGGGGTTTCACAGTGCATCAGGATCCTGCCAGGTGTGTCTGGGGGTTTCACAGTGTATCAGGATTCTGCCAGGTGTGTATGGGGGTTTCACAGATTATCAGGATCCTGCCAGGTGTGTATGGGGGTTTCACAGCGTATCAGGATCCTGCCAGGTGTGTATGGGGGTTTCACAGTGGAATTGGATCCTGCCAGGTGTGTATGGGGTTTCACAGTGTATCAGGATCCTTCCAGGTATGTATGAGGTTTCACAGTGTATCAGGATCCTGCCAGGTGTGTATGGGGTTTCAGTGTATCAGGATCCTGCCAGTTGTGTATGGGGGTTTCACAGTGCACAGGATCCTGCCAGATGTGATTGGGGTTCCACTGTGCATCAGGAACCTGCCAGATGTGTACGGGGTATTCACAGTGTATCAGGATCCTGCCAGGTGTGTATGGGGTTTTCACAGTGTATCAGGATTCTGCCAGGTGTGTATGGAGGTTTCAATGTGTATCAGTATCTTGCCAGGTGTGTATGGGGTTTTCACAGTGTATCAGGATTCTGCCAGGTGTGTATGGGGTATCATGCTGTATCAGGATTCTGCCAGGTGTTTATGGGGGTTTCACAGTGTATCAGGATCCTGCCAGGTGTGTATGGGGTTTCACAGTGTATCAGGATTCTGCCAGGTGTGTATGGGGTATCATGCTGTATCAGGATTCTGCCAGGTGTGTATGGGGGTTTCACAGTGTATCAGGATCCTGCCAGTTGTGTATGGGGGTTTCACAGTGCACAGGATTCTGCCAGGTGTGTATGGAGGTTTCAATGTGTATCAGTATCTTGCCAGGTATGTATGAGTTTTCACAGTGTATCAGGATCCTGCCAGATGTGTATCGGGTTTTCACAGTGGATCAGAATCCTGCCAGTTGTGTATGGGGTTTTCACGGTGTACAGGATCCTTCCAGATGTGAATGGGGTCTCACTGTGCATCAGGAACCTGCCAGATTTGTACGGGGTTTTCACAGTGTATCAGGATCCTGCCAGATGTGAATGGGGTTTCACTGTGCATCAGGATCCTGCCAGGTGTGTCTGGGGGTTTCACAATGTATCAGGATCATGCCAGGTGGGCAAAGGGGTTTCACTGTGTATCAGGATGCTGCCAGGTGTGTATGGGGGTTTCACAGTTTATCAGGATCCTGCCAGATGTGAATGGGGTTTCACTGTGCATCAGGAACCTGCCAGGTGTGTCCGGTGTTTTCACAGTGTATCAGGACCCTGCCAGGTGTGTATGGGGTTTTCACAGTGTATCAGGATCCTGCCAGGTATGTTTGGGGATTCGCGGTGTATCAGTATCCTGCCAGATGTGAATGGGGTTTCACAGTTGTTCAGGATCCTGCCAGATGTGAATGGGGTTTCACAGTGTATCAGGATCCTGCCAGGTGTGTATGGGGTTTCACAGTGTATCAGGATCCTGCCAGGTGTGTATGGGGTTTCACGCTGTATCAGGATTCTGCCAAGTGTGTATCGTGGTTTCACAGTGTATCAGGATCCAGCCAGGTGTGTATGGGATTTTCACAGTGTATCAGGATCCTGCCAGGTGTGTATAGTGTTTTCACAGTGGATCAGGATCCTGCCAGGTGTTTATGGGGTTTCACAGAAAATCAGGATCCTGCCAGGTGGGTATAGTGTTTTCACAGTGGATCAGGATCCTGCTAGGTGTGTATGGGGTTTTCACAGTGTATCAGGATCCTGCCAGTTGTGTATGGAGTTTTCACAGTGTTTCAGGTTCCTGCCAGGTGTGTATGGGATTTTCACAGTGGATCCGGATCCTGCCAGGTGTGTATGGGGTTTCACAGTGTATTAGGATTCTGCCAGGTGTGTATGGGGTTTCACAGTGTCTCAGGATCCTGCCAGGTGTGAATGGGGTTTCACAGTGTATCAGGATCCTGCCAGATGTGAATGGGGTTTCACAGTGTATCAGGATCATGCCAGTTGTGTAAGAGGTTTTCACAGTGTATCAGGATCCTGCCAGATGTGAATGGGGTTTCACTGTGCATCAGGAAACTGCCAGGTGTGAATGGGGTTTCACAGTGCATCAGGATACTGCCAGGTGTGTCTGGGGGTTTCACAGTGTATCAGGATCCTGCCAGGTGTGTATGGGGGTTTCACAGTTTATCAGTTTCCTGCCAGGTGTGTATGGGGGTTTCACAGCGTCTCAGGATACTGCCAGGTGTATATGGGGGTTTCACAGTGGATCAGGATCCTGCCGTGTGTGTGGGGTTTCACAGTGTATCAGGATCCTTCCAGGTATGTATGGGTGTTTCACAGTGTATCTTGATCATGCCAGGTGTGTATGGGGTTTCAGTGTATCAGGATCCTGCCAGTTGTGTATGGGATTTTCACAGTGTACTGGATCCTGTCAGATGTGAATGGGGTTTCACTGTGCATCTGCAACCTGCCAGATGTGTACGGGGTTTTCACAATGTATCAGGATCCTGCCAGGTGTGTATGGGGTTTCACAGTGTATCAGGATCCTGCAAGGTGTGTATGGGGTTTCACAGTGTATCAGGATCCTGCCAGGTGTGTATGGGGTTTTCGCAGTGTATTAGGATTCTGCCAGGTGTGTATGGGGGTTTCACTGTGTATCAGTATCATGCCAGGTGTGTATGGGGTTTTCACAGTGTATTAGGATTCTGCCAGGTGTGTATGGGGTTTTCACAGTGTATCAGGATTCTGCCAGGTGTGTATGGGGTTTTCACAGTGTATCAGTATCCTGCCAGGTGTGTATGGGGTTTTCACAGTGTATCAGGATCCTGCCAGGTGTGTATGGGGTTTTCACAGTGTATCAGGATTCTGCCAGGTGTTTATGGGGTTTTCACAGTGTATTAGGATTCTGCCAGGTGTGTATGGGGGTTTCACTGTGTATCAGTATCCTGCCAGGTGTGTATGGGGTTTTCACAGTGTATCAGGATCCTGCCAGGTGTTTATGGGATTTCACAGATAATCAGGAACCTGCCAGGTCTGTATGGTGTTTTCACAGTGGATCAGGATCCTGCTCGGTCTGTATGGGGTTTTCACAGTGTATCAGGATCCTGCCAGGTGTGTATGGGGTTTTCACAGAGTATCAGGTTCCTGCCAGGTGTGTATGGGGTTTTCACATTGGATCCGGATCCTGCCAGGTGTGTATGGGGTTTCACAGTGTATCAGGATCCTGCCAGGTGTGTATGGGGTTTCACAGTGTATCAGGATTCTGCCAGGTGTGTGTGTGGTTTCACAGTGTCTCAGGAGCCTGCCAGATTTAAATGGAGTTTCGCAGTGTATCAGGATCCTGCCTGATGTGAATGGGGTTTCACAGTGTATCAGGATCCTGCCAGTTGTGTATGGGGTTTTCACAGTGTGCAGGATCCTGCCAGATGTGAATGGGGTTTCACTGTGCATCAGGAACCTGCCAGATGTGTACGGGGTTTTCACAGTGTCTCAGGATCCTGCCATATGTGAATGGGGTTTCACAGTGCATCAGGATCCTGCCAGGAGTGTATGGGGGTTTCACAGTTTATCAGGATCCTGCCAGATGTGAATGGGGTTTCACTGCGCATCAGGAACTTGCCAGGTGTGTTTGGGGTTTCACAGTGTATCAGTATCCTGCCAGATGTGAATGGGGTTTCACAGTTGTTCTGGAGCCTGCCAGATGTGAATGGGGTATTCACAGTGGATCAGGATCCTGCCAGGATTTTATGGGGTTTCACAGAAAATCAGGATCCTGCCAGGTCTGTATGGGGTTTTCACAGTGTATCATGATCCTGCCTGGTGTGTTTGGGGGTTTCACAGTGTATCATGTTCCTGCCAGGTGTGCATGGGGGTTTCACAGTGTATCAGATTCCTGCCAGGTGTGTATGTGGTTTCACAGTGTATCAGTATCCTGCCAGGTGTGTATGGGGATTTCACAGTGTATCAGGATTCTGCCAGGTGTGTATGGGGGTTTCACAGTGTATCAGGATCCTGCCAGGTGTGTATGGGGTTTTCACAGTGCATCAGTTTCCTGCCAGGTGTGTATCGGGTTTTCACAGTGGATCAGGATCCTGCCTGGTTTTTATGGGGTTTCACATAAAATCTGGATCCTGCCCGGTCTGTATGGGGTTTTCACATTGGATCAGGATCCTGCTAGGTGTGTATGGGGTTTTCACAGTGTATCAGGATCCTGCCAGGTGTGCATGGGGCTTTCACAGTGTATCAGGTTCCTGCCAGGTGCATATTGGTTTTTCACAGTGGATACGGATCCTGCCAGGTTTGTATGGGGTTTCACAGTGTATCAGGATCCTGCCAGGTGTGTATGTGGTTTTCACAGTGGATCAGGATCCTGCCAGGTGTGTATGGGGTTTTCACAGTTTGTCAGGATCCTGCCAAGTGTGCATGTGTGTTTCATAGTTTATCAGGATCCTGCCAGGTGTGTATGGGGGTTTCACTGTGTATAAGGATCCTGCCAGGTGTGTATGGGGTATTTCACAGTGGATCAGGATCCTGCCAGGTGTGTGTGGGGTTTTCAAAGTTTGTCAGGATCCTGCCAGGTGTGTATGGGGTTTTCACAGTGGATCAGGATCCTGCCAGATGTGTATGGGGTTTCACAGTGTATCAGGACACTGCCAGGTGTGTATGGGGCTTTCACAGTGGATCAGGAACCTGCCAGGAGTGTATGGGGGTTCACAGTGTATCAGGATCCTGCCAGGTGTGTATGGGGTTTTCACAGTGTATCAGGATCCTGCCAGGTGTGTATGGGGGTCTCACAGTGTATCAGGAACATGCCAGGTGTGTATGGGGTTTCACAGTGTATCAGGATCCTACCAGGTGTGCATGGGGTTTTCACAGTGGATCAGGATACCGCCAGGTGTGTCTGGGGTTTTCGCAGTTTTCAGGTTCCTGCCAGGTGTGTATGGGGGTTTCACAGCTTATCAGGATCCTGCCAGGTGTGTATGGGGGTTTCGTCGTTTATCAGGATTCTGCCAGGTGTGTTTGGGGTTTTCACAGCTTATCAGGATCCTGTCGGTTGTGTATGGGGTTTTCACAGTGTATCAGGATACTGCCAGGTGTGTATGGGGTTTTCACATTGTGTCAGTATCCTGCCAGGTGTGTATGGGTGTTTCACAGTGTATCAGGGTCCTGCCAGGTGTGTATCTGGGTTTCGCAGTGTATCAGTATCCTGCCAGGTGTCCATGGGGTCTTCACAGTGGATCAGGATCCTGCCAGGTGTGCATGGGGGTTCCACAGTGGATCAGGATCCTGCCCGGTGTGTATAGGGCTTTCACAGTGTATCAGGTTCCTGCCAGGTGTGTATGGGGTTTTCACAGTATATCAGGATCTGCCAGGTGTGTATGGGGGTTTTCACAGAGTATCAGGATCCTGCCAGGTGTGCATGGGGATTTCACAGATTTTCAGGATCCTGCCACGTGTGTATGGGGTTTTCACAGTGGATTAGGATGCTGCCAGGTGTGTATGGGGTTTTCACAGTGTATCAGGATCCTGCCAGGTGTGTATGGGGGTTTCACAGTGTATTAGGATTCTGCCAGGTGTGTATGGGGGTTTCACTGTGTATCAGTATCCTGCCAGGTGTGTATGGGGTTTTCACAGTGTATCAGGATCCTGCCAGGTGTTTATGGGATTTCACAGAGAATCAGGAACCTGCCAGGTCTTATGGGGTTTTCACAGTGGATCAGGATCCTGCTCGGTCTGTATGGGGTTTTCACAGTGTATCAGGATCCTGCCAGGTGTGTATGGGGTTTTCACAGAGTATCAGGTTCCTGCCAGGTGTGTATGGGGTTTTCACATTGGATCCGTATCCTGCCAGGTGTGTATGGGGTTTCACAGTGTATCAGGATCCTGCCAGGTGTGTATGGGGTTTCACAGTGTATCAGGATTCTGCCAGGTGTTTATGTAGTTTCACAGTGTCTCAGGAGCCTGCCAGATTTAAATGGGGTTTCGCAGTGTATCAGGATCCTGCCAGATGTGATTGGGGTTTCACAGTGTATCAGGATCCTGCCAGTTATGTATGGGGTTTTCACAGTGTACAGGATCCTGCCAGATGTGAATGGGGTTTCACTGTGCATCAGGAACCTGCCAGATGTGTACGGGGTTTTCACAGTGTCTCAGGATCCTGCCATATGTGAATGGGGTTTCACAGTGCATCAGGATCCTGCCAGGAGTGTATGGGGGTTTCACAGTTTATCAGGATCCTGCCAGATGTGAATGGGGTTTCACTGCGCATCAGGAACCTGCCAGGTGTGTTTGGGGTTTCACAGTGTATCAGTATCCTGCCAGATGTGAATGGGGTTTCACAGTTGTTCTGGAGCCTGCTAGATGTGAATGGGGTTTTCACAGTGTATCATGATCCTGCCTGGTGTGTTTGGGGGTTTCACATTGTATCATGTTCCTGCCAGGTGTGTATGGGGGTTTCACAGTGTATCAGATTCCTGCCAGGTGTGTATGTGGTTTCACAGTGTATCAGTATCCTGCCAGGTGTGTATGGGGATTTCACAGTGTATCAGGATTCTGCCAGGTGTGTATGGGGGTTTCACAGTGTATCAGGATCCTGCCAGGTGTGTATGGGGTTTTCACACTGCAACAGTTTCCTGCCAGGTGTGTATCGGGTTTTCACAGTGGATCAGGATCCTGCCAGGTTTTTATGGGGTTTCACATAAAATCTGGATCCTGCCAGGTCTGTATGGGGTTTTCACATTGGATCAGGATCCTGCTAGGTGTGTATGGGGTTTTCACAGTGTATCAGGATCCTGCCAGGTGTGCATGGGGTTTTCACAGTGTATCAGGTTCCTGCCAGGTGCATATTGGTTTTTCACAGTGGATCCGGATCCTGCCAGGTTTGTATGGGGTTTCACAGTGTATCAGGATCATGCCAGGTGTGTATGGGGTTTTCACAGTTTATCAGGATCCTGCCAAGTGTGCATGTGTGTTTCATAGTTTATCAGGATCCTGCCAGGTGTGTATGGGGGTTTCACTGTGTATAAGGATCCTGCCAGTTGTTTATGGGGTTTTTCACAGTGGATCAGGATCCTGCCAGGTGTGTGTGGGGTTTTCAAAGTTTGTCAGGATCCTGCCAGGTGTCTATGGGGTTTTCACAGTGGATCAGGATCCTGCCAGATGTGTATGGGGTTTCACAGTGTATCAGGATCCTGCCAGGTGTGTATGGGGCTTTCACAGTGGATCAGGAACCTGCCAGGAGTGTATGGGGTTTCACAGTGTATCAGGATCCTGCCAGGTGTGTATGGGGTTTTCACAGTGTATCAGGATCCTGCCAGGTGTGTATGGGGGTCTCACAGTGTATCAGGAACATGCCAGGTGTGTATGGGGTTTCACAGTGTATCAGGATCCTACCAGGTGTGCATGGGGTTTTCACAGTGGATCAGGATACTGCCAGGTGTGTCTGGGGTTTTCGCAGTTTTCAGGATCCTGCCAGGTGTGTATGGGGGTTTCACAGCCTATCAGGATCCTGCCAGGTGTGTTTGGGGTTTTCACAGCTTATCAGGATCCTGAAGGTTGTGTATGGGGTTTTCACAGTGTATCAGGATACTGCCAGGTGTGTATGGGGTTTTCACATTGGATCCGGATCCTGCCAGGTGTGTATGGGGTTTCACAGTGTATCAGGATCCTGCCAGGTGTGTATGGGGTTTCACAGTGTATCAGGATTCTGCCAGGTGTGTATGTAGTTTCACAGTGTCTCAGGAGACTGCCAGATTTAAATGGGGTTTCGCAGTGTATCAGGATACTGCCAGGTGTGTATGGGGTTTTCACATTGGATCCGGATCCTGCCAGGTGTGTATGGGGTTTCACAGTGTATCAGGATCCTGCCAGTTATGTATGGGGTTTTCACAGTGTACAGGATCCTGCCAGATGTGAATGGGGTTTCACTGTGCATCAGGAACCTGCCAGATGTGTACGGGGTTTTCACAGTGTCTCAGGATCCTGCCATATGTGAATGGGGTTTCACAGTGCATCAGGATCCTGCCAGGAGTGTATGGGGGTTTCACAGTTTATCAGGATCCTGCCAGATGTGAATGGGGTTTCACTGCGCATCAGTAACCTGCCAGGTGTGTTTGGGGTTTCACAGTGTATCAGTATCCTGCCAGATGTGAATGGGGTTTCACAGTTGTTCTGGAGCCTGCCAGATGTGAATGGGGTTTTCACAGTGTATCATGATCCTGCCTGGTGTGTTTGGGGGTTTCACAGTGTATCATGTTCCTGCCAGGTGCGTATGGGGGTTTCACAGTGTATCAGATTCCTGCCAGGTGTGTATGTGGTTTCACAGTGTATCAGTATCCTGCCAGGTGTGTATGGGGATTTCACAGTGTATCAGGATTCTGCCAGGTGTGTATGGGGGTTTCACAGTGTATCAGGATCCTGCCAGGTGTGTATGGGGTTTTCACAGTGCATCAGTTTCCTGCCAGGTGTGTATCGGGTTTTCACAGTGGATCAGGATCCTGCCAGGTTTTTATGGGGTTTCACATAAAATCTGGATCCTGCCAGGTCTGTATGGGGTTTTCACATTGGATCAGGATCCTGCTAGGTGTGTATGGGGTTTTCACAGTGTATCAGGATCCTGCCAGGTGTGCATGGGGTTTTCACAGTGTATCAGGTTCCTGCCAGGTGCATATTGGTTTTTCACAGTGGATCCGGATCCTGCCAGGTTTGTATGGGGTTTCACAGTGTATCAGGATCCTGCCAGGTGTGTATGTGGTTTTCACAGTGGATCAGTATCCTGCCAGGTGTGTATGGGGTTTTCACAGTTTATCAGGATCCTGCCAAGTGTGCATGTGTGTTTCATAGTTTATCAGGATCCTGCCAGGTGTGTATGGGGGTTTCACTGTGTATAAGGATCCTGCCAGGTGTTTATGGGGTTTTTCACAGTGGATCAGGATCCTGCCAGGTGTATGTGGGGTTTTCAAAGATTGTCAGGATCCTGCCAGGTGTCTATGGGGTTTTCACAGTGGATCAGGATCCTGCCAGATGTGTATGGGGTTTCACAGTGTATCAGGATCCTGCCAGGTGTGTATGGGGCTTTCACAGTGGATCAGGAACCTGCCAGGAGTGTATGGGGTTTCACAGTGTATCAGGATCCTGCCAGGTGTGTATGGGGTTTTCACAGAGTATCAGGATCCTGCCAGGTGTGTATGGGGGTTTCACAGTTTATCAGTTTCCTGCCAGGTGTGTATGGGGGTTTCACAGCGTCTCAGGATACTGCCAGGTGTATATGGGGGTTTCACAGTGGATCAGGATCCTGCCGTGTGTGTGGGGTTTCACAGTGTATCAGGATCCTTCCAGGTATGTATGGGTGTTTCACAGTGTATCTTGATCATGCCAGGCGTGTATGGGGTTTCAGTGTATCAGGATCCTGCCAGTTGTGTATGGGGCTTTCACAGTGTACTGGATCCTGTCAGATGTGAATGGGGTTTCACTGTGCATCTGCAACCTGCCAGATGTGTACGGGGTTTTCACAATGTATCAGGATCCTGCCAGGTGTGTATGGGGTTTCACAGTGTATCAGGATCCTGCAAGGTGTGTATGGGGTTTCACAGTGTATCAGGATCCTGCCAGGTGTGTATGGGGTTTTCGCAGTGTATTAGGATTCTGCCAGGTGTGTATGGGGGTTTCACTGTGTATCAGTATCATGCCAGGTGTGTATGGGGTTTTCACAGTGTATTAGGATTCTGCCAGGTGTGTATGGGGTTTTCACAGTGTATCAGGATTCTGCCAGGTGTGCATGGGGTTTTCACAGTGTATCAGTATCCTGCCAGGTGTGTATGGGGTTTTCACAGTGTATCAGGATCCTGCCAGGTGTGTATGGGGTTTTCGCAGTGTATCAGGAACTGCCAGGTGTGTATGGGGTTTTCACAGTGTATTAGGATTCTGCCAGGTGTGTATGGGGGTTTCACTGTGTATCAGTATCCTGCCAGGTGTGTATGGGGTTTTCACAGTGTATCAGGATCCTGCCAGGTGTTTATGGGATTTCACAGATAATCAGGAACCTGCCAGGTCTGTATGGGGTTTTCACAGTGGATCAGGATCCTGCTCGGTCTGTATGGGGTTTTCACAGTGTATCAGGATCCTGCCAGGTGTGTATGGGGTTTTCACAGAGTATCAGGTTCCTGCCAGGTGTGTATGGGGTTTTCACATTGGATCCGGATCCTGCCAGGTGTGTATGGGGTTTCACAGTGTATCAGGATCCTGCCAGGTGTGTATGGGGTTTCACAGTGTATCAGGATTCTGCCAGGTGTGTGTGTGGTTTCACAGTGTCTCAGGAGCCTGCCAGATTTAAATGGAGTTTCGCAGTGTATCAGGATCCTGCCAGATGTGAATGGGGTTTCACAGTGTATCAGGATCCTGCCAGTTGTGTATGGGGTTTTCACAGTGTGCAGGATCCTGCCAGATGTGAATGGGGTTTCACTGTGCATCAGGAACCTGCCAGATGTGTACGGGGTTTTCACAGTGTCTCAGGATCCTGCCATATGTGAATGGGGTTTCACAGTGCATCAGGATCCTGCCAGGAGTGTATGGGGGTTTCACAGTTTATCAGGATCCTGCCAGATGTGAATGGGGTTTCACTGCGCATCAGGAACTTGCCAGGTGTGTTTGGGGTTTCACAGTGTATCAGTATCCTGCCAGATGTGAATGGGGTTTCACAGTTGTTCTGGAGCCTGCCAGATGTGAATGGGGTATTCACAGTGGATCAGGATCCTGCCAGGATTTTATGGGGTTTCACAGAAAATCAGGATCCTGCCAGGTCTGTATGGGGTTTTCACAGTGTATCATGATCCTGCCTGGTGTGTTTGGGGGTTTCACAGTGTATCATGTTCCTGCCAGGTGTGCATGGGGGTTTCACAGTGTATCAGATTCCTGTCAGGTGTGTATGTGGTTTCACAGTGTATCAGTATCCTGCCAGGTGTGTATGGGGATTTCACAGTGTATCAGGATTCTGCCAGGTGTGTATGGGGGTTTCACAGTGTATCAGGATCCTGCCAGGTGTGTATGGGGTTTTCACAGTGCATCAGTTTCCTGCCAGGTGTGTATCGGGTTTTCACAGTGGATCAGGATCCTGCCAGGTTTTTATGGGGTTTCACATAAAATCTGGATCCTGCCAGGTCTGTATGGGGTTTTCACATTGGATCAGGATCCTGCTAGGTGTGTATGGGGTTTTCACAGTGTATCAGGATCCTGCCAGGTGTGCATGGGGTTTTCACAGTGTATCAGGTTCCTGCCAGGTGCATATTGGTTTTTCACAGTGGATCCGGATCCTGCCAGGTTTGTATGGGGTTTCACAGTGTATCAGGATCCTGCCAGGTGTGTATGTGGTTTTCACAGTGGATCAGGATCCTGCCAGGTGTGTATGGGGTTTTCACAGTTTATCAGGATCCTGCCAAGTGTGCATGTGTGTTTCATAGTTTATCAGGATCCTGCCAGGTGTGTATGGGGGTTTCACTGTGTATAAGGATTCTGCCAGGTGTCTATGGGGTTTTCACAGTGGATCAGGATCCTGCCAGATGTGTATTGGGTTTCACAGTGTATCAGGATCCTGCCAGGTGTGTATGGGGCTTTCACAGTGGATCAGGAACCTGCCAGGAGTGTATGGGGGTTTCACAGTTTATCAGGATCCTGCCAGATGTGAATGGGGTTTCACTGCGCATCAGGAACTTGCCAGGTGTGTTTGGGGTTTCACAGTGTATCAGTATCCTGCCAGATGTGAATGGGGTTTCACAGTTGTTCTGGAGCCTGCCAGATGTGAATGGGGTATTCACAGTGGATCAGGATCCTGCCAGGATTTTATGGGGTTTCACAGAAAATCAGGATCCTGCCAGGTCTGTATGGGGTTTTCACAGTGTATCATGATCCTGCCTGGTGTGTTTGGGGGTTTCACAGTGTATCATGTTCCTGCCAGGTGTGCATGGGGGTTTCACAGTGTATCAGATTCCTGCCAGGTGTGTATGGGGATTTCACAGTGTATCAGGATTCTGCCAGGTGTGTATGGGGGTTTCACAGTGTATCAGGATTCTGCCAGGTGTGTATGGGGGTTTCACAGTGTATCAGGATCCTGCCAGGTGTGTATCGGGTTTTCACAGTGCATCAGTTTCCTGCCAGGTGTGTATCGGGTTTTCACAGTGGATCAGGATCCTGCCAGGTTTTTATGGGGTTTCACATAAAATCTGGATCCTGCCAGGTCTGTATGGGGTTTTCACATTGCATCAGGATCCTGCTAGGTGTGTATGGGGTTTTCACAGTGTATCAGGATCCTGCCAGGTGTGCATGGGGTTTTCACAGTGTATCAGGTTCCTGCCAGGTGCATATTGGTTTTTCACAGTGGATCCGGATCCTGCCAGGTTTGTATGGGGTTTCGCAGTGTATCAGGATCCTGCCAGGTGTGTATGTGGTTTTCACAGAGGATCAGGATCCTGCCAGGTGTGTATGGGGTTTTCACAGTTTATCAGGATCCTGCCAAGTGTGCATGTGTGTTTCATAGTTTATCAGGATCCTGCCAGGTGTGTATGGGGGTTTCACTGTGTATAAGGATTCTGCCAGGTGTCTATGGGGTTTTCACAGTGGATCAGGATCCTGCCAGATGTGTATTGGGTTTCACAGTGTATCAGGATCCTGCCAGGTGTGTATGGGGCTTTCACAGTGGATCAGGAACCTGCCAGGAGTGTATGGGGTTTCACAGTGTATCAGGATCCTGCCAGGTGTGTATGGGGTTTTCACAGTGTATCAGGATCCTGCCAGGTGTGTATGGGGGTCTCACAATGTAGCAGGACCATGCCAGGAGATATGGGGTTTCACAGTGTATCAGGATCCTACCAGGTGTGCATGGGGTTTTCACAGTGGATCAGGAAACTGCCATTTGTGTCTGGGGTTTTCGCAGTTTTCAGGATCCTGCCAGGTGTGTATGGGGGTTTCACAGCTTATCAGGATCCTGCCAGGTGTGTATGGGGGTTTCATCGTTCATCAGGATTCTGCCAGGTGTGTTTGGGGTTTTCGCAGCTTATCAGGATCCTGTCGGTTGTGTATGGGGTTTTCACAGTGTATCAGGATACTGCCAGGTGTGTATGGGGTTTTCACATTGGATCCGGATCCTGCCAGGTGTGTATGGGGTTTCACAGTGTATCAGGATCCTGCCAGGTGCGTATGGGGTTTCACAGTGTATCAGGATTCTGCCAGGTGTGTATGTAGTTTCACAGTGTCTCAGGAGCCTGCCAGATTTAAATGGGGTTTCACAGTGTATCTGGATACTGCCAGGTGTGTATGGGGTTTTCACATTGGATCCGGATCCTGCCAGGTGTGTATGGGGTTTCACAGTGTATCAGGATCCTGCCAGTTATGTATGGGGTTTTCACAGTGTACAGGATCCTGCCAGATGTGAATGGGGTTTCACTGTGCATCAGGAACCTGCCAGATGTGTACGGGGTTTTCACAGTGTCTCAGGATCCTGCCATATGTGAATGGGGTTTCACAGTGCATCAGGATCCTGCCAGGAGTGTATGGGGGTTTCACAGTTTATCAGGATCCTGCCAGATGTGAATGGGGTTTCACTGCGCATCAGGAACCTGCCAGGTGTGTTTGGGGTTTCACAGTGTATCAGTATCCTGCCAGATGTGAATGGGGTTTCACAGTTGTTCTGGAGCCTGCCAGATGTGAATGGGGCTTTCACAGTGTATCATGATCCTGCCTGGTGTGTTTGGGGGTTTCACAGTGTATCATGTTCCTGCCAGGTGCGTATGGGGGTTTCACAGTGTATCAGATTCCTGCCAGGTGTGTATGTGGTTTCACAGTGTATCAGTATCCTGCCAGGTGTGTATGGGGATTTCACAGTGTATCAGGATTCTGCCAGGTGTGTATGGGGGTTTCACAGTGTATCAGGATCCTGCCAGGTGTGTATGGGGTTTTCACAGTGCATCAGTTTCCTGCCAGGTGTGTATCGGGCTTTCACAGTGGATCAGGATCCTGCCAGGTTTTTATGGGGTTTCACATAAAATCTGGATCCTGCCAGGTCTGTATGGGGTTTTCACATTGGATCAGGATCCTGCTAGGTGTGTATGGGGTTTTCACAGTGTATCAGGATCCTGCCAGGTGTGCATGGGGTTTTCACAGTGTATCAGGTTCCTGCCAGGTGCATATTGGTTTTTCACAGTGGATCCGGATCCTGCCAGGTTTGTATGGGGTTTCACAGTGTATCAGGATCCTGCCAGGTGTGTATGTGGTTTTCACAGTGGATCAGTATCCTGCCAGGTGTGTATGGGGTTTTCACAGTTTATCAGGATCCTGCCAAGTGTGCATGTGTGTTTCATAGTTTATCAGGATCCTGCCAGGTGTGTATGGGGGTTTCACTGTGTATAAGGATTCTGCCAGGTGTTTATGGGGTTTTTCACAGTGGATCAGGATCCTGCCAGGTGTGTGTGGGGTTTTCAAAGTTTGTCAGGATCCTGCCAGGTGTCTATGGGGTTTTCACAGTGGATCAGGATCCTGCCAGATGTGTATGGGGTTTCACAGTGTATCAGGATCCTGCCAGGTGTGTATGGGGCTTTCACAGTGTATCAGGATCCTGCCAGGTGTGTATGGGGTTTTCACAGTGTATCAGGATCCTGCCAGGTGTGTATGGGGGTCTCACAGTGTATCAGGAACATGCCAGGTGTGTATGGGGTTTCACAGTGTATCACGATCCTACCAGGTGTGCATGGGGTTTTCACAGTGGATCAGGATACTGCCAGGTGTGTCTGGGGTTTTCGCAGTTTTCAGGATCCTGCCAGGTGTGTATGGGGGTTTCACAGCTTATCAGGATCCTGCCAGGTGTATATGGGGGTTTCATCGTTTATCAGGATTCTGCCTGGTGTGTTTGGGGTTTTCACAGCTTATCAGGATCCTGTCGGTTGTGTATGGGGTTTTCACAGTGTATCAGGAAACTGCCAGGTGTGTATGGGGTTTTCTCATTGTGTCAGTATCCTGCCAGGTGCGTATGGGTGTTTCACAGTTTATCAGGGTCCTGCCAGGTGTGTATCTGGGTTTCGCAGTGTATCAGTATCCTGCCAGGTGTCCATGGGGTCTTCACAGTGGATCAGGATCCTGCCAGGTGTGCATGGGGGTTCCACAGTGGATCAGGATCCTGCCCGGCGTGTATAGGGCTTTCACAGTGTATCAGGTTCCTGCCAGGTGTGTATGGGGTTTTCACAGTGTATCAAGATCCTGCCAGGTGTGTATGTGGGTTTCACAGTGTATCAGGATCCTGCCTGGTGTGTATGGGGTTTCACAGTTTATCAGGATGCTGCCAGGTGTGTATGGGGGTTTCACAGTTTATCAGGATCCTGCCAGGTGTGTATGGGGGTTTCACAGTTTATCAGGATCCTGCCAGGTGTGTATGGGGTTTTCACAGAGTATCAAGATCCTGCCAGGTGTGTATGGGGATTTTACATTTTATCAGGATCCTGCCAGGTTTGTATGGGTGTTTCACAGTTTATCAATATCCTGCCATGTGTGTATGGGGTTTTCACAGAGTATCAAGATCCTGCCAGGTGTGTATGGGGATTTTACATTTTATCAGGATCTGCCAGGTGTGTATGGGGGTTTTCACAGAGTATCAGGATCCTGCCAGGTGTGCATGGGGATTTCACAGATTTTCAGGATCCTGCCACGTGTGTATGGGGTTTTCACAGTGGATTAGGATGCTGCCAGGTGTGTATGGGGTTTTCACAGTGTATCAAGATCCTGCCAGGTGTGTATGTGGGTTTCACAGTGTATCAGGATCCTGCCAGGTGTGTATGGGGTTTCACAGTTTATCAGGATGCTGCCAGGTGTGTATGGGGGTTTCACAGTTTATCAGGATCCTGCCAGGTGTGTATGGGGGTTTCACAGTTTATCAGGATCCTGCCAGGTGTGTATGGGGTTTTCACAGAGTATCAAGATCCTGCCAGGTGTGTATGGGGATTTTACATTTTATCAGGATCCTGCCAGGTTTGTATGGGTGTTTCACAGTTTATCAATATCCTGCCATTTGTGTATGGGATTTCACAGTTTATCAGACTCCTTCCAGGTGTGTATGGGTGTTTCACAGTTTCTCAGGATACTGCCAGGTGTGTCTGGGGTTTTCACAGTGTATCAAGATCCTGCCAGGTGTGCATGGGGTTTTCACAGTTTATCAGGATCCTGCCAGGTGTATATGGGGGTTTCACAGTTTATCAGGAACCTGCCAGGTGTGTATGGGGTTTTCACAGTTTATCAGGATCCTGCCAGTTGTGTATGGGGTTTTCACAGTTTATCAGGATCCTGCGCTGTGTATGGGGTTTTCACAGAGTATCAGGATCCTGCCAGGTGTGTATGGGGGTTTCACTGTGTATCAGTATCCTGCCAGGTGTGTATGGGGTTTTCACAGTGTATCAGGATCCTGCCAGGTGTTTATGGGATTTCACAGATAATCAGGAACCTGCCAGGTCTGTATGGGGTTTTCACAGTGGATCAGGATCCTGCTCGGTCTGTATGGGTTTTTCACAGTGTATCAGGATCCTGCCAGGTGTGTATGGGGTTTTCACAGAGTATCAGGTTCCTGCCAGGTGTGTATGGGGTTTTCACATTGGATCCGGATCCTGCCAGGTGTGTATGGGGTTTCACAGTGTATCAGGATCCTGCCAGATGTGAATGGGGTTTCACAGTGTATCAGGATTCTGCCAGGTGTGTATGTAGTTTCACAGTGTCTCAGGAGCCTGCCAGATTTAAATGGGGTTTCGCAGTGTATCAGGATCCTGCCAGATGTGATTGGGGTTTCACAGTGTATCAGGATCCTGCCAGTTGTGTATGGGGTTTTCACAGTGTACAGGATCCTGCCAGATGTGAATGGGGTTTCACTGTGCATCAGGAACCTGCCAGATGTGTACGGGGTTTTCACAGTGTCTCAGGATCCTGCCATATGTGAATGGGGTTTCACAGTGCATCAGGATCCTGCCAGGAGTGTATGGGGGTTTCACAGTTTATCAGGATCCTGCCAGATGTGAATGGGGTTTCACTGCGCATCAGGAACCTGCCAGGTGTGTTTGGGGTTTCACAGTGTATCAGTATCCTGCCAGATGTGAATGGGGTTTCACAGTTGTTCTGGAGCCTGCCAGATGTGAATGGGGTTTTCACAGTGTATCATGATCCTGCCTGGTGTGTTTGGGGGTTTCACAGTGTATCATGTTCCTGCCAGGATTGTATGGGGGTTTCACAGTTTATCAGGATCCTGCCAGATGTGAATGGGGTTTCACTGCGCATCAGGAACCTGCCAGGTGTGTTTGGGGTTTCACAGTGTATCAGTATCCTGCCAGATGTGAATGGGGTTTCACAGTTGTTCTGGAGCCTGCCAGATGTGAATGGGGTTTTCACAGTGTATCATGATCCTGCCTGGTGTGTTTGGGGGTTTCACAGTGTATCATGTTCCTGCCAGGTGTGTATGGGGGTTTCACAGTGTATCAGATTCCTGCCAGGTGTGTATGTGGTTTCACAGTGTATCAGTATCCTGCCAGGTGTGTATGGGGATTTCACAGTGTATCAGGATTCTTCCAGGTGTGTATGGGGGTTTCACAGTGTATCAGGATCCTGCCAGGTGTGTATGGGGTTTTCACAGTGCATCAGTTTCCTGCCAGGTGTGTATCGGGTTTTCACAGTGGATCAGGATACTGCCAGGTTTTTATGGGGTTTCACATAAAATCTGGATCCTGCCAGGTCTGTATGGGGTTTTCACATTGGATCAGGATCCTGCCAGGTGTGTATGGGGTTTTCACAGTGTCTCAGGATCCTGCCAGGTGTGCATGGGGTTTTCACAGTGTATCAGGTTCCTGCCAGGTGCATATTGGTTTTTCACAGTGGATCCGGATCCTGCCAGGTTTGTATGGGGTTTCACAGTGTATCAGGATCCTGCCAGGTGTGTATGTGGTTTTCACAGTGGATCAGGATCCTGCCAGGTGTGTATGGGGTTTTCACAGTTTATCAGGATCCTGCCAAGTGTGCATGTGTGTTTCATAGTTTATCAGGATCCTGCCAGGTGTGTATGGGGGTTTCACTGTGTATAAGGATCCTGCCAGGTGTTTATGGGGTATTTCACAGTGGATCAGGATCCTGCCAGGTGTGTGTGGGGTTTTCAAAGTTTGTCAGGATCCTGCCAGGTGTCTATGGGGTTTTCACAGTGGATCAGGATCCTGCCAGATGTGTATGGGGTTTCACAGTGTATCAGGATCCTGCCAGGTGTGTATGGGGCTTTCACAGTGGATCAGGAACCTGCCAGGAGTGTATGGTGTTTCACAGTGTATCAGGATCCTGCCAGGTGTGTATGGCGTTTTCACAGTGTATCAGTATCCTGCCAGGTGTGTATGGGGGTCTCACAGTGTATCAGGATCCTGCCAGGTGTGTATGGGGTTTTCACAGTGTATCAGGATCTGCCAGGTGTGGATGGGGTATTCACAGTGGATCAGGATCCTGCCAGGTGTGTATGGGGTTTTCACAACCTATCAGGATCCTGCCAGGTGCGCATGGGGTTTTCACAGTGGATCAGGATCCTGCCAGGTGTGTATGGGGTTTTCACAATGGATCAAGATCCTGCCAGGTGTGTATGGGGTTTTCACAGTGTATCAGGATCCTGCCAAGTGTTTATGGGGATTTCACAGTGGATCAGGATCCTGTCAGGTGTGTATGGGGTTTTCACAGTGTATCAGGATCCTGCCAGGTGTTTATGGGGTTTTCACAGTGTATCAGGATCCTGCCAGGTGTGTATGTGGGTTTCACAGTGTATCAGGATCCTGCCAGGTGTGTATGGGGTTTTCACAGTGGATTAGGATGCTGCCAGGTGTGTCTGGGGTTTTCACAGTGTATCAAGATCCTGCCAGGTGTGTATGTGGGTTTCACAGTGTATCAGGATCCTGCCAGGTGTGTATGGGGTTTCACAGTTTATCAGGATGCTGCCAGGTGTGTATGGAGGTTTCACAGTTTATCAGGATCCTGCCAGGTGTGTATGGGGGTTTCACAGTTTATCAGGATCCTGCCAGGTGTGTATGGGGTTTTCACAGAGTATCAAGATCCTGCCAGGTGTGTATGGGGATTTTACATTTTATCAGGATCCTGCCAGGTTTGTATGGGTGTTTCACAGTTTATCAATATCCTGCCATGTGTGTATGGGGTTTCACAGTTTATCAGACTCCTTCCAGGTGTGTATGGGTGTTTCACAGTTTCTCAGGATACTGCCAGGTGTGTCTGGGGTTTTCACAGTGTATCAAGATCCTGCCAGGTGTGCATGGGGTTTTCACAGTTTATCAGGATCCTGCCAGGTGTATATGGGGGTTTCACAGTTTATCAGGAACCTGCCAGGTGTGTATGGGGTTTTCACAGTTTATCAGGATCCTGCCAGTTGTGTATGGGGTTTTCACAGTTTATCAGGATCCTGCCAGCTGTGTATGGGGTTTTCACAGAGTATCAGGATCCTGCCAGGTGTGTATGGGGGTTTCACTGTGTATCAGTATCCTGCCAGGTGTGTATGGGGTTTTCACAGTGTATCAGGATCCTGCCAGGTGTTTATGGGATTTCACAGATAATCAGGAACCTGCCAGGTCTGTATGGGGTTTTCACAGTGGATCAGGATCCTGCTCGGTCTGTATGGGTTTTTCACAGTGTATCAGGATCCTGCCAGGTGTGTATGGGGTTTTCACATTGGATCCGGATCCTGCCAGGTGTGTATGGGGTTTCACAGTGTATCAGGATCCTGCCAGGTGTGAATGGGGTTTCACAGTGTATCAGGATTCTGCCAGGTGTGTATGTAGTTTCACAGTGTCTCAGGAGCCTGCCAGATTTAAATGGGGTTTCGCAGTGTATCAGGATCCTGCCAGATGTGATTGGGGTTTCACAGTGTATCAGGATCCTGCCAGTTGTGTATGGGGTTTTCACAGTGTACAGGATCATGCCAGATGTGAATGGGGTTTCACTGTGCATCAGGAACCTGCCAGATGTGTACGGGGTTTTCACAGTGTCTCAGGATCCTGCCATATGTGAATGGGGTTTCACAGTGCATCAGGATCCTGCCAGGAGTGTATGGGGGTTTCACAGTTTATCAGGATCCTGCCAGATGTGAATGGGGTTTCACTGCGCATCAGGAACCTGCCAGGTGTGTTTGGGGTTTCACAGTGTATCAGTATCCTGCCAGATGTGAATGGGGTTTCACAGTTGTTCTGGAGCCTGCCAGATGTGAATGGGGTTTTCACAGTGTATCATGATCCTGCCTGGTGTGTTTGGGGGTTTCACAGTGTATCATGTTCCTGCCAGGAGTGTATGGGGGTTTCACAGTTTATCAGGATCCTGCCAGATGTGAATGGGGTTTCACTGCGCATCAGGAACCTGCCAGGTGTGTTTGGGGTTTCACAGTGTATCAGTATCCTGCCAGATGTGAATGGGGTTTCACAGTTGTTCTGGAGCCTGCCAGATGTGAATGGGGTTTTCACAGTGTATCATGATCCTGCCTGGTGTGTTTGGGGGTTTCACAGTGTATCATGTTCCTGCCAGGTGTGTATGGGGGTTTCACAGTGTATCAGATTCCTGCCAGGTGTGTATTTGGTTTCACAGTGTATCAGTATCCTGCCAGGTGTGTATGGGGATTTCACAGTGTATCAGGATTCTGCCAGGTGTGTATGGGGGTTTCACAGTGTATCAGGATCCTGCCAGGAGTGTATGGGGTTTTCACAGTGCATCAGTTTCCTGCCAGGTCTGTATCGGGTTTTCACAGTGGATCAGGATCCTGCCAGGTTTTTATGGGGTTTCACATAAAATCTGGATCCTGCCAGGTCTGTATGGGGTTTTCACATTGGATCAGGATCCTGCCAGGTGTGTATGGGGTTTTCACAGTGTATCAGGATCCTGCCAGGTGTGCATGGGGTTTTCACAGTGTATCAGGTTCCTGCCAGGTGCATATTGGCTTTTCACAGTGGATCCGGATCCTGCCAGGTTTGTATGGGGTTTCACAGTGTATCAGGATCCTGCCAGGTGTGTATGTGGTTTTCACAGTGGATCAGGATCCTGCCAGGTGTGTATGGGGTTTTCACAGTTTATCAGGATCCTGCCAAGTGTGCATGTGTGTTTCATAGTTTATCAGGATCCTGCCAGGTGTGTATGGGGGTTTCACTGTGTATAAGGATCCTGCCAGGTGTTTATGGGGTATTTCACAGTGGATCAGGATCCTGCCAGGTGTGTGAGGGGTTTTCAAAGTTTGTCAGGATCCTGCCAGGTTTCTATGGGGTTTTCACAGTGGATCAGGATCCTGCCAGATGTGTATGGGGTTTCACAGTGTATCAGGATCCTGCCAGGTGTGTATGGGGCTTTCACAGTGGATCAGGAACCTGCCAGGAGTGTATGGTGTTTCACAGTGTATGAGGATCCTGCCAGGTGTGTATGGGGTTTTCACAGTGTATCAGGATCCTGCCAGGTGTGTATGGGGGTCTCACAGTGTATCAGGATCCTGCCAGGTGTGTATGGGGTTTTCACAGTGGATCAGGATCTGCCAGGTGTGGATGGGGTATTCACAGTGGATCAGGATCCTGCCAGGTGTGTATGGGGTTTTCACAACCTATCAGGATCCTGCCAGGTGCGCATGGGGTTTTCACAGTGGATCAGGATCCTGCCAGGTGTGTATGGGGTTTTCACAATGGATCAAGATCCTGCCAGGTGTGTATGGGGTTTTCACAGTGTATCAGGATCCTGCCAAGTGTTTATGGGGATTTCACAGTGGATCAGGATCCTGTCAGGTGTGTATGGGGTTTTCACAGTGTATCAGGATCCTGCCAGGTGTTTATGGGGTTTTCACAGTGTATCAGGATCCTGCCAGGTGTGTATGGGGATTTCACAGTGGATCAGGATCTGCCAGGTGTGGATGGGGTATTCACAGTGGATCAGGATCCTGCCAGGTGTGTATGGCGTTTTCACAGTGGATCAGGATCCTGCCAGGTGTGAATGGGGATTTCACAGTGTATCAGGATCCTTCCAGGTGTTTATGGGGGTTTCCCAGTGGATCAGGATCCTGCCAGTTGTGTATGGGGTTTCACAGTGTATCAGGATCCAGCCAGATGTGTATGGGGTTTCCACAGTGTATCAGGATCCGGCCAGGCCTGTATGAGGGTTTCACAGTGCAACAGGATCTGCCAGTTGTGCAGGGGTTTTCACAGTGGATCAGGATCCTGCCAGGTGTGTTTGGGGTTTTCACAGTGCATCAGGGTCCTGCCAGGTGTGATTGGGGTTTTCACAGTATATCATGATCCGGCCACGTCTGTCTGTGGTTTTCACAGTGTATCAGGATCATGCCAGGTGTGTATGGGGGTTTCACAGTGCAACAGGGTCCTGCAAGGTGTGTATGGGTGTTTGACAGTGTAACAGGATCTGCCAGGTGTGTATGGGGGCTTCACAGTGGATCAGAATCATGCCAGGTGTGCATGGGGTTTTCTCAGTGTCTCAGGATCCTGCCAGGTGTGTATGGGGTTTTCACAGAGTATCAGGATCTGCCAGGTGTGTATGGGGGCTTCACATTGTATCAGGATCTGCCAGGTGTGTATGGGGGTTTCACAGTGGATCAGGATCCTGCCAGGTGTGTCTGGGGTTTTCACAGATTATCAGGATCTGCCAGGTGTGTATGGGGGTTTCACAGTGCATCAGGATCCTGCCAGGTGTGTATGGGGTTTTCACAGTGCATCAGTTTCCTGCCAGGTGTGTATCGGGTTTGCACAGTGGATCAGGATCCTGCCAGGTTTTTTTGGGGTTTCACATAAAATCTGGATCCTGCCAGGTCTGTATGGGATTTTCACATTGGATCAGGATCCTGCTAGGTGTGCATGGGGTTTTCACAGTGTATCAGGTTCCTGCCAGGTGCATATTGGTTTTTCACAGTGGATCCGGATCCTGCCAGGTTTGTATGGGGTTTCACAGTGTATCAGGATCCTGCCAGGTGTGTATGTGGTTTTCACAGTGGATCAGGATCCTGCCAGGTGTGTATGGGGTTTTCACAGTTTATCAGGATCCTGCCAAGTGTGCATGTGTGTTTCATAGTTTATCAGGATCCTGCCAGGTGTGTATGGGGGTTTCACTGTGTATAAGGATCCTGCCAGTTGTTTATGGGGTATTTCACAGTGGATCAGGATCCTGCCAGGTGTGTGTGGGGTTTTCAAAGTTTGTCAGGATCCTGCCAGGTGTCTATGGGGTTTTCACTGTGGATCAGGATCCTGCCAGATGTGTATGGGGTTTCACAGTGTATCAGGATCCTGCCAGGTGTGTATGGGGCTTTCACAGTGGATCAGGAACCTGCCAGGAGTGTATGGGGTTTCACAGTGTATCAGGATCCTGCCAGGTGTGTATGGGGTTTTCACAGTATAGCAGGATCCTGCCAGGTGTGTATGGGGGTCTCACAGTGTATCAGGATCCTGCTAGGTGTGTATGGGGTTTTCACAGTGGATCAGGTTCTGCCAGGTGTGGATGGGGTATTCACAGTGGATCAGGATCCTGCCAGGTGTGTATGGGGTTTTCACAACCTATCAGGATCCTGCCAGGTGCGCATGGGGTTTTCACAGTGGATCAGGATCCTGCCAGGTGTGTATGGGGTTTTCACAATGGATCAAGATCCTGCCAGGTGTGTATGGGGTTTTCACAGTGGATCAGGATCCTGCCAAGTGTTTATGGGGATTTCACAGTGGATCAGGATCCTGTCAGCTGTGTATGGGGTTTTCACAGTGTATCAGGATCCTGCCAGGTGTTTATGGGGTTTTCACAGTGTATCAGGATCCTGCCAGGTGTGTATGGGGTTTTCACAGTGGATCAGGATCTGCCAGGTGTGGATGGGGTATTCACAGTGGATCAGGATCCTGCCAGGTGTGTATGGGGTTTTCACAGTGGATCAGGATCCTGCCAGGGGTGAATGGGGATTTCACAGTGTATCAGGATCCTTCCAGGTGTTTATGGGGATTTCCCAGTGGATCAGGATCCTGCCAAGTGTGTATGGGGTTTCACAGTGCAACAGGATCTGCCAGTTGTGCAGGGGGTTTCACAGTGGATCAGGATCTGCCAGGTGTGTATGGGCTTTTCACAGTGTATCAGGATGTGCCAGGCGTTTGTGGGGTTTTCACAGTGGATCAGGATCCTGCCAGGTGTGTTTGGGGTTTTCACAGTGCATCAGGGTCCTGCCAGGTGTGATTGGGGTTTTCACAGTATATCATGATCCGGCCACGTCTGTCTGGGGTTTTCACAGTGTATCAGGATCATGCCAGGTGTGTATGGGGGTTTCACAGTGCAACAGGGTCCTGCAAGGTGTGTATGGGGGTTTGACAGTGTAACAGGATCTGCCAGGTGTGCATGGGGTTCTCTCAGTGTCTCAGGATCCTGCCAGGTGTGCATGGGGTTTTCACAGAGTATCAGGATCTACCAGGTGTGTATGGGGGCTTCACATTGTATCAGGATCTGCCAGGTGTGTATGGGGGTTTCACAGTGGATCAGGATCCTGCCAGGTGTGTCTGGGGTTTACACAGATTATCAGGATCTGCCAGGTGTGTATGGGGGTTTCACAGTGTATCAGGATCCTGCCGGGTGTGTATGGGGTTTTCACAATGGATCAAGATCCTGCCAGGTGTGTCTAGGTTTTCACACTGTATCAGGATCCTGCCAGGTGTTTATGGGGATTTCACAGTGGATCAGGATCCTGTCAGGTGCGTATGGGGTTTTCGCAGTGTATCAGGACACTGCCAGGTGTTTATGGGGATTTCACAGTGCATCAGGATCCTGCCAGGTGTGTATGGGGTTTTCACAGTGCATCAGGATCCTGCCAGGTGTTTATGGGGTTTTAACAGCGTATCAGTATCCTGCCAGATGTGTTTGGGGTTTTCACTGTGGATCAGGATCCTGCCAGGTGTGTATGGGGTTTTCACAGTGTATCAGGATCCTGCCAGGTGTGTATGGGTATTTCACAGTGGCTCAGGATCCTGCCAGGTATGTATGGGGTTTTCACAGTGTATCAGGATACTGCCAGGGGTGTATGGGGTTTTCACAGTGGATCAG
Source organism: Heterodontus francisci (assembly GCF_036365525.1). Taxonomy (NCBI): domain Eukaryota; kingdom Metazoa; phylum Chordata; class Chondrichthyes; order Heterodontiformes; family Heterodontidae; genus Heterodontus; species Heterodontus francisci. The sequence continues at coordinate 1,142,770 of NW_027140601.1, read as the reverse complement.
GATCCTGCCAGTTGTGTATGGGGTTTTCACAGTGTATCAGGATCCTGCCGGGTGTGTATGGGTTTTTCACAATGGATCAAGATCCTGCCAGGTGTGTGTGTGGGGTTTTCACAGTGTATCAGGATCCTGCCAGGTGTTTATGGGGATTTCACAGTGGATCAGGATCCTGTCAGGTGTGTATGGGGTTTTCACAGTGTATCAGGATCCTGCCAGGTGTTTATGGGGTATTCACAGTGTATCAGGATCCTGCCAGGTGTGTATGGGGTTTTCACAGTGGATCAGGATCTGCCAGGTGTGGATGGGGTATTCATAGTGGATCAGGATCCTGCCAGGTGTGTATGGGGTTTTCACAATGTATCAGGATCCTGCCGGAATGTATGGGGTTTTCACAGTGTCTCAGGATCCTGCCAGATGTGTGTGGGGTTTTCACAGTGTCTCAGAATCCTGCCGGGTGTGTATGGGTTTTCACAGTGTAACAGGATCTGCCAGGTGTGCATGCGGTTTTCACAGTATATCAGGATCCTGCCAGGTGTGTATGTGTGTTTCTCAGTGTATCAGGATCCTGCCAGGTGTGTATGGGGTTTTCACAGTGTATCAGGATCCTGCCAGGTGTGTATGGGGGTTTCACAGTTTTTCAGGATCCTGCCAGGTGTGTATGGGGTTTTCACAGTGTATCAGGATCCTGCCAGGTGTGAATGGGATTTTCACAGTTTATCAGCATCCTGCCAGGCGTGTTTGGTGGTTTCATAGTTTATCAGGATCCTGCCAGGTGTGGATGGGGGTTTCACAGTGAATCAGGATCCTGCCAGGTGTGTATGGGATTTTCACAGTTTATCAGGATCCTGCCAGGCGTGTATGGGGGTTTCGTAGTTTATCAGGATCCTGCCAGGTGTGTATGGGGGTTTCATAGTGAAACAGGATCCTGCCAGGTGTGTATGGGGTTTTCACAGTGTATCAGTGCCCTGCCAGGTGTGTATGGGGATTTCACAGTGCATCAGGATCCTGCCAGGTGTGTATGGGGTTTTCACAGTGCATCAGGATCCTGCCAGATGTGTATGGGAGTTTCACAGTGTATCAGGATCCTGCCAGGTTTTTATGGGGTTTTCACAGCGCATCAGGATCCTGCCAGATGTGCATGGGGTTTTCACAGTGTATCAGGATCCTGCCAGGTGTGTATGGGGTTTTTACAGTGTATCAGGATCCTGCCAGGTGTGTATGGGGTTTTCACAGTGTATCAGGATCCTGCCAGGTATGAATGGGGTTTTCACAGTGTATCAATATCCTGCCAGGTGTTTATGTGGTTTTCACAGTGTATCAGGATCCTGCCAGCTGTGTATGGGGTTTTCACAGTGTATCAGGATCCTGCCAGGTGTGCATGGGGTTTTCACAGTGTATCAGTATCTGCCAGGTGGGTATGGAGTTTTCACAGTGGATCAGGATCCTGCCAGGTGTGTTTGGGATTTTCGCAGTGGATCAGGATCCTGCCAGATGTGTATCGGGTTTACACAGTGTAAAAGGATCCTGCCCAGTGAGTATGGGGTTTCACCGTGTATCAGGATCCTGCCAAATGTGAACGGGGTTTCACAGTGCATCAGGATCCTGCCAGGTGTGAATGGGGTATTCACAGAGTTTCAGGATCCTTCCAGGTGTGTATGGGGGTTTCCCAGTGGATCAGGATCCTGCCAGGTGTGTATGGGGTTTCACAGTGTATCAGGAACCTGCCAGATGTGTATGGGGTTTCCACAGTGTATCAGGATCCGGCCAGGCCTGTATGGGGGTTTCACAGTGTAACATAATCTGCCAGTTGTGTATGGGGGTTTCACAGTGGATCAGGATCCTGCCAGGTGTTTATCGGGTTTGCACAGTGTATCAGGATCTGCCAGGTGTTTATGGGGTTTTCACAGTGGATCAGGATCCTGCCAGGTGTGTTTGGGGTTTTCACTGTGCATCAGGGTCCTGCCAAGTGTGTATGGGGTTTTCACAGTGTATCATGAACCGACCAGGCCTCTATGGGGTTTTCACAGTGTATCAGGATCCTGCCAGGTGTGTCCGGGTTTTCACAGTGTATCAGGATCCTGCCAGATGTATATGGGAGTTTCACAGTGTAACATGAGCCTGCACTGTGTGTATGGGGGTTTCACAGTGTAACAGGATCTGCCAGGTGTGTATGGGGTTTTCACAGAGGATCAGGATCCTGCCACGTGTGTATGGGGTTTTCACAGTGTTTCAGGATCCTGCCAGGTGTGTATGGGGTTTCACAGTTTATCAGAATCCTGCCAGGTGTGTATGGGGCTTTCACAGTGTCTCAGGATCCTGCCAGGTGTGTCTGGGGTTTTCACAGTGCATCAGGATCCTGCCGGGTGTGTATGGGGTTTCACAGTGTATCAGGATCCTGCCAGGTGTGTATGTGGGTTTCACAGTGGATCATGATCCTGCCAGGTGTGTATGGGGGTTTAACAGTGTATCAGGATCTGCCAGGTGTATTTGGGGGTTTCACAGTGTATCAGGATCTGCCAGGTGTGTTTGGGGTTTCACAGTGGATCAGGATCCTGCCAGGTATGTATGGGGGTTTCACAGTGTATCAGGATCTGCCAGGTGTGTATGGGGTTTCACAGTGGATCAGGATCCTGCCAGGGGTGTATGGGCTTTCACAGTATATCAGGATCCTGCCAGGTGTGTATGGGGTTTCAGAGTGGATCTGAACATTGATCTTACTGACTGTTACTTTCATCAACAGCCTCTTCCCTCTGCCACCAGCAACTCAACATCCCATTCAGGGCCTGCTCAGGGCAACAGAGGATATTTTCTGTTCCACCGAATACACAATATCTCACCATGATCTCTCACCTATTCCTGTGCCTCACCTGTTTCTCATCCTGTCCAGCGTTGGGTGGCTTCCTGCTCTTTGCGGTCACACTTTTGCTCAGAAACATATTCTTCACTGAATGACTGTCTCTACCCAGTTTACAGTCCCCAATACCAGATATCTATTGCTCTGTTCTGGTGCTCAGGGGTTCCCTCCAGCTGTGTGATGCCCCTCTTCCTATTAAACCCCTGTACTGTGTGCTCTGCTTGTATGAGCTAAAGATTCTTCAAGGAGCGTAGGACCATTTGTCAGGGCAGAGTTTGTATTTGAAGAGATTTGTGAACTTACCTGTGCTCAATCTCATTCTTGAAGGTGTTAGATCTGCTCCTCCGCTTGGACCTTCGGCCATGGTGGTGACAGACGTTCCCAGATCCTGACGTTCTGTAATAAATACAATATTATTAAGAGGGTGGAAAGGCAATATTAGAAGGAGACAGTTGCCTTGTTAAATATGGTATCAGTCCTTCGCCCTCCATCAGTACAGCAGCTGTTAGTTCTGAGGCCAAGCCTTTCCCAGGTGTTATGATCAACTCTCCACATCAGAGGCTGCTCAGTGAAATCTAGTGAACCTGCTGATCTCAGGAACCCATTTGCAGACAGGATCCCATTGGCCGAGACTCCGCACTGGGAGCATTCATTGATGAGATTTATTAACACAATGCAGCCTGAGGTAGAGAATATTCTGCAGGGAAATATGGACCTGGTCATGATAAAGGTTGAGACTGGGGAATAAGTAATGGGAAGAAGGAAATGGCAGAGACTTTGAACAAATACTTTGTATCTGTCTTCACAGTGGAACACACTAAAAGCATCCCCTAATAATAGAAAGCACATACCTTCCAGGAGAGCACGAGGAGGGAGCCGATAAATACAGCCTGAGGATCGTGGCCTCGAGCACTTACCTTCCGGGAGAGCAGCGGGCCTGCGGGAAGAGCACGGAATGGGGAGCCAATAAATAGAGTCTGAGGATTGCGGCCGAGAGAACTTACCTTCCGGGAGAGCAGTGGAGAGGAGTCCAGGCACATCAGAGTTTGAAAACAAAGTGAGCAGTGACGTTGCAGGAAAGCTGCAAGGTGAGCAACTGCTGTGGGAATAACTCGAACTAGTTGGGTTAGGACTCTACTGTTCAGGTGTGTGTGTGTAAATAACTTCATAATAAGGAACATGTGAGTAGCTGCTTCTTTTTTTGAGTTAGGTTTATTTTAACTAGTGAATTGCATTGATTTTTAGTAGGATTTATCAGTTCTCGTAAGGTTTATTAATAATTCTAAGCTGCTCTAGTATTAGTAAGGTTTTTTTTAAGCAATAGTAAAGGGTCAACTTATAAATAAAAGGTATGGCAGGGTTGCTACAACCTCAAGAGTGCACCTCCTGTGCTATGTGGGAGCTCCAGGACGGTTCCCATATCCTGGAGAAACATTTGTGCAGGAAGTGTCGTCAATTGAAGCAGCTTGAGCTCCGGGTTTTGGAACTTCAGCAGCAGCTAGCGACACTGCAGTGTATTCATGAGGATGAGATCTACGTGGATCGCACTTTTATAGATGTGGTCACCCCACAGCTAAGAGTTTGCAGGGAGAGAGGGAATGGGTGACCACCAGACAGTCAAAAGGAATCAGGCAGGTAGTGCAGGAAACCCCTGAGTTCATCTCGCTCTCCAACAGGTATTCAGTTCTGAAAACTGAGGAAAGTGATGCTTCACCTGGGGAGTGCAGCCAGAATCAAGTCCATGGCACCATGGGTGGCTCAGCTGCACAGGGGGTACAGGGAAGACTAGAAGAGCCATAGTGATAGGTGATTCAATAGTCAGGGGAACAGACCAGCGTTTCTGTGGCCGCAAACATGAATCCAGGATGGTGTGTTGCTTCCCTGGTGCGAGGGTCACTGAGAATTCTGAAGGGGGAGGGTGAACAGCCAGCAGTCATGGCCCACATCGGAACCAACGACACAGGTCGAAAGAGGGATGTGGTCCTGCAGTCAGAATTTAGGGAGCTTGGTAAGAAATTAGGCAGCAGGATCTCAAAAGTAGTAAACCCCAGATTGCTCCCAGTGCCACGTGCTAGTGAGTATAGAAATAGAAGGATAAGACAGATGAATGCGTAGCTGGAAAGATGGTGCATAAGGGAGGGCTTCAGATTCCTGGGACAATAGGACCGGCTGTGGGGGGAGATGAGACCTGTCCAGGCTGGACGGGTTGCACCTGAACAGAGCCGGGTCTGAGTTCCTTACGGGACGTTTTGCCAGTGCTGTTGGGGAGGGTTTAAACTAGTTTGGCAGGGGGATGGGGACATGAGGGTGGACTCAGTTGGGACAAAATCAGAAATGAAAATGGAAGGTGGAAAATTAATGGATGGGTCTGGAAGACAGAGGAAATGAGGGTTAGAAAATAAATAAATTTGGCATTGCTCAGGGTATCTACTTCAATGCAAGAAGTATAGCAAATAAAGCAGATGAGCTGAGGGCAGAAATAGACAAATGGCAGTATGATATCATAGCTATTACAGAAACATGGCTTAAGGAGGGACAGGAATGGCAGCTGATAGTTACAGGCTTTTCAGATGCGATAGGGAGGGGGATAAGAAAGGAGGAGGAGTGGCATTTTAGGTCAAAGAAACTATTGTGAGGAGGGATAATATGTTGGAAGGTTCATCAAATGAGACCATATGGATTGAGCGAAAGAACAAAAAAGGGGCAATGACACTGCTAGGAGTGTACTATAGACCCCCAGTCAGAGGGAGATAGAAGAGCAGATATGTAGGCTAATCGCTGAGAAGTTCAAGATCAATAGGGCAGTAATAGTAGGCGATTTTAACTCCCCCAATATTAACCGGGATAGTTTTAATGTGAAAGGAATTGAGGGAGCAGAATTCTTTCAGGAGAACTTTTTTGCCCAGTATGTAGTAAGTCCAACAAGAGAGGGCGCAGTTTGAGACTTAGTTTTAGGAAATGAAGATGGGCAGATGGAAGGATTGGCAGTGGGAGAGAGAGCATTTTGGTGATAGTGATCATAATTCAGTCTGTTTCAACATAATTGTGGAAAAGGACATAGATAGAACAGGAGTTAGAGTTCTCAATTGGGCAAATCCAATTTGACTAAACTGAGGAGTGATTTAGTGAAAGTGGACCGAATCAGATACTTGAAGGTAAATCAGTGTCAGAACAGTGGGAGGCATTCAAAGGGGAGATTCAAGGGGTTCAGGGTAAACATGTTCCTACAAAGAAAAAGGGTGAGGCGGCCAAATCTGGAGCCCAATGGATGGCAAGGAGCCTACAGGGTAAGATAAAGCAGAAAAGGAAAGCTTATGTCCAACACCGAGAACTCAATACTACAGAAAGCCGGCAGGAGGATAGAAAGTGGAGGGGTGAAATCAAAAAGGAAATTAGAAAAGCAAACAGAGGGCATGAAAGAATATTGGCAAGCAAAATCAAGATGAACCCAAAGATGTTTTATCAATACATTAAGAGTAACAAAGGAGAGAGTAGGGCCCATAAAAGACCAAAAAGGAAACCTATGTGTAGGAGTGGAAGATATTGGTATGGTTCATAATGAATACTTTGCGTCTGTCTTCACAAAACAGGGGGGCGTTGCAGATATTATAGTTAAGGAGGAAGAGTGTGAAGCATTGGATGAGATAAACATAGGGAGAGGGGAAGTATTAATAGGAGTAGCATCCTTGAAAGTTGATAAACCACCAGAGCCAGATGAAATGTATCCCAGACTGTTAAAAGCAGCAAGAGAGGAAATAGCAGATGGTCTGACCATCATTTTCCAGTCCTCACTGGATACAGGTGTGGTGTCGGAGAATTGCTAACGTTGTACCTCTGTTTAAAAAGGGATCGAAGGATAGACCGAATAATTACAGGCCAGTCAGTCTAACCTCAGTAGTGGGCAAATTATTGGAATCTATTCTGAGAGACAGGGTAAACTGTCACTTAGAAAGGCACAGATGAATCATGGATAGTCTGCATGGATTTGTTAAGGGAAGATTTTGTTTGACCAACTTGATCAAATGTTTTGAAGAAGTAACAAAGAAGATAGATGGGGGTTATGCAGTTGATGTGGTATACACGGATTTTAGCAAGGCTTTTGACAAGGTCCCACATGGCAGACTGGTTAAAAAAATAAAATCCCATGGGATCTCGGGAAATGCAGCAAGGTGGATACAAAATTGGCTCAATGGCAGGAAACAAAAAGTAATTGTTGATGGGTTTGTTTGTAACTGGACGGCCGTTTCCAGTGACGTTCCACAGGGCTCAGTACTGGGTCCCCTGCTTTTTGTGGTATATATTATCGATTTGGACGGAAATGTAGGGGGCATAATTAAGAAGTTTGCAGATGACGCAAAGATTGGCTGTGTGGTAGATAGCGAGGAGGATAGCTGTAGGCTACAGGAAGATACTGATGGTGTGGTCAGATGTGCAGAAAAGTGGTAAATGGAATTCAACCTGGAGAAGTGTGAGGTGATGCATTTGGGGAGGTCAAACAAGGCAAAGGAATACACGGTTAATGGGAAAATACTGAGAAGTGTAGAGGAGGTGAGGGACCTTGGAGTGAATGTCCACAGATCCCTGAAGGTAGCAGGACAGGTCGGTAAGGTGGTTAAGAAGGCATATAGAATCCTTTCCTTTATTAACTGAGGTCTCGAATACAAGAGCAGGGAGGTTCTGCTGGAACTGTATAACTCATTGGTTGGGCCACAACTTGAGTACTGTGTGTAGTTCTGGTCACCTCATTACAGAAATGATGGAATTGCACCAGAGAGGGTGCAGAGGATATTTACCAGGATGTTGTCTGGACTGGAAAATGCAGCTATGAGGAAAGATTGGAAAGGCTGGGGTTGTTCTCCTTGGAACAGAGAAGGCTGAGGAGAGATCAGATTGAAATGTACAAAATTGTGAGGGACCTGGATAGAGTGGAGGTGAAGGGTCTATTCACCTTAGCAGAGAGGTCAGTGATGGGGGGAGGGGGGGGGGGGGGCATAGATTTAAAGTAATCGGTAGAAAGATTAGAGGTGAGATGAGGAAAAACCTTTTCACCCAGAGGATGGTGATGGTCTGAAAGTCACTGCCTGAAAAGGGGAGTTGACGGAACTGGGTCAGAATACAGGAACTGCTCCGGGATAGAAACCCCAGGAATGGACTGAACTGGGTCAGAATACAGGGGATTGTCCGGGATGGAAACCCCAGGGAATGGACCAAACCGGGTCAGAATACAGGGGATGGTCCGGGATAGAAACCACAGGGAATGGACCAAACCGGGTCAGAATACAGGGGCTGCTCCAGGATAGTAACCCCAGGGAATGGACCGAACGGGGTCAGAATACAGGGGCTGCTCGAGGATAGTAACCCCAGGGAATGGACCGAACTGGGTCAGAATACAGGGGCTGGTCCAGGATAGTAACCCCAGGGAATGGACCAAACTGGGTCAGAATACAGGGGCTGGTCCTGGATAGTAACCCCAGGGAATGGACCGAACTGGGTCAGAATACAGGGGCTGGCCCAGGATAGTAACCCCAGGGAATGGACTGAACTGGATCAGAAAACAGGGGCTGGTCAGGATCGTAACCCCAGGGAATGGACTGACCTGGATCAGAACACAGGGGCTGGTCCAGGATAGTAACCCCAGGGAATGGACTGAACTGGTTCAGAACACAGGGGCTGGTCCAGGATAGTAACCTCAGGGAATGGACTGAACTGGGTCAGAATACAGGGGCTCGTCCAGGGTTGTAACCCCAGGGAATGGACTGAACTGGATCAGAATACAGGGGCGGGACCAGGATAGTAACCCCAGGGAATGGACTGAACTGGGTCAGAATACAGGGGCGGGTCCAGGATAGTAACCCCAGGGAATGGACTGTACTGGGTCAGAATACAGGGGCTCGTCCAGGATAGTAACCCCAGGGAATGGACCGAACTGGGTCAGAATACAGGGGCTGGTCCAGGATAGTAACCACAGGGAATGGACCGAACTGGGTCAGAATACAGGGGCTGCTCCAGGATAGTAACCCCAGGGAATGGACCGAACTGGGTCAGAATACAGGGGCTGGTCCAGGATAGTAACCCCAGGGAATGGACTGAACTGGGGCAGAATACAGGGGCTCGTCCAGGGTTGTAACCCCAGGGAATGGACTGAACTGGATCAGAATACAAGGGCGGGACCAGGATAGTAACCCCAGGGAATGGACTGAACTGGGTCAGAATACAGGGGCGGGTCCAGGATAGTAACCCCAGGGAATGGACTGTACTGGGTCAGAATACAGGGGCTCGTCCAGGATAGTAACCTCAGGGAATGGACCGAACTGGGTCAGAATACAGGGGCTGGTCCAGGATAGTAACCACAGGGAATGGACCGAACTGGGTCAGAATACAGGGGCTGCTCCAGGATAGTAACCCCAGGGAATGGACCGAACTGGGTCAGAATACAGGGGCTGCTCCAGGATAGTAACCCCAGGGAATGGACCGAGCTGGGTCAGAATACAGGGGCTGGTCCAGGTTAGTAACCCCAGGGAATGGACCGAACTGGGTCAGAATACAGGGGCTAGTCCTGGATAGTAACCCCAGGGAATGGACCGAACTGGGTCAGAATACACGGGCTGCTCCAGGATAGTAACCCCAGGGAATGGACCGAACTGGGTAAGAATACATGGGCTGGTCCTAGATAGTAACCCCAGGGAATGGACCGTACTGGGTCAGAATACAGGGGCTGCTCCGGGAGAGTAACCCCAGGGAATGGACCGAACTGGATCAGAATACAGGGGCTGGTCCGGGATAGTAATCCCAGGGAATGGACCGAACTGGGTCAGAATACAGGGACTGGTCCAGGATAGTAACCCCAGGGAATGGACCGAACTGGGTCAGAATACAGGGGCTGGTCCAGGATAGTAACCCCAGGGAATGGACTGAACTGGGTCAGAATACTGGGGCTGGTCCAGGATAGTAACCCCAGGGAATGGACTGAACTGGTTCAGAATACGGGGACTGGTCCAGGATAGTAACCCCAGGGAATGGACTGAACTGAACTGCGTCAGGATACAGAGGCTGGTCCAGGATAGTAACCCCAGGGAATGGACTGAACTGAACTGGGTCAGAATACAGGGGATGGTCCAGGATAGTAACCCCAGGGAATGGACTGAACTGGGTCAGAATACAGGGGCTGCTCCAGGATAGTAACCACAGGGAATGGACCGAACTGGGTCAGAATACAGGGGCTGGTCCAGGATAGTAACCCCAGGGAATGGACCGAACTGGGTCAGAATACAGGGGCAGCTCCAGGATAGTAACACCAGGGAATGGACCGAACTGGGTCAGAATACAAGGGCTGGTCCTGGATAGTAACCCCAGGGAATGGACCGAACTGGGTCAGAATACAGGGGCTGGTCCGGGATAGTAATCCCAGGGAATGGACCGAACTGGGTCAGAATACAGGGACTGGTCCAGGATAGTAACCCCAGGGAATGGACTGAACTGGGTCAGAATACTGGGGCTGGTCCAGGATAGTAACCCCAGGGAATGGACTGAACTGGTTCAGAATACGGGGACTGGTCCAGGATAGTAACCCCAGGGAATGGACTGAACTGAACTGCGTCAGAATACAGAGGCTGGTCCAGGATAGTAACCCCAGGGAATGGACTGAACTGAACTGGGTCAGAATACAGGGGATGGTCCAGGATAGTAACCCCAGGGAATGGACTGAAGTGGGTCAGAATACAGGGGCTGGTCCAAGATAGTAACCCCATGGAATGGACTGAATTTGATCAGAATACAGGGGCTGGTCCAGGTTAGTAAGCCCAGGGAATGGACTGAACTGAACTGGGTCAGAATACAGGGGCTGGTCCAAGATAGTAACCCCAGGGAATGGACTGAACTGGGTCAGAAGACAGAGGCTGGTCCAGGATAGTAACCCAAGGGAATGGACAGAACTGGGTCAAAATACAGGGGCTGGTCCAGAATAGCAATCCTTTGCAATGGACCGAACCGGGTCAGAATACAGGGGCTGGTCCAGAATAGCAACCCCAGGCAATGGACCGAACCGGGTCAGATTACAGGGTCCAGTCCAGTATAGAAACCCCAGGGAATGGACTGAACTGGGTCAGAATACAGGACCTGCTTCGGGGTAGAAACCCCAGCGAATGGACTGAACTGGGTCAGAATACAGGGGATTGTCCGGGTTAGAAACCCTAGGGAATGGACCAAACTGGGTTAGAATACAGGGGATGGTCCGGGATAGAAACCCCAGGGAATGGACCAAACCGGGTCAGAATACATGAACTGCTCCGGGATAGAAACCCCAGGGAATGGACTGAACCGGATCAGAATACAGGGGATGGTCCGGGATAGAAACCCCAGGGAATAGACTGAACCGGGTCAGAATACAGGGGCTGGTACAGGATAGAAACCCCAGGGAATGGACTGAACCGGATCAGAATACAGGGGATGGTCCGGGATAGAAACCCCAGGGAATGGACTGAACCGGATCAGAATACAGGGGCTGGTACGGGATAGAAACCCCAGGGAATGGATTGAACCAGATCAGAATACGAGGGATGGTCCGGGATAGAAACCCCAGGGAATGGACTGAACCGGGTCAGAATACAGGGGCTGGTCCGGGATAGAAACCCCAGGGAATGGACCGAACCGGGTCAGAATACAGGGGCTGCACCAGGATAGAAACCCCAGGGAACGGACCGAACCGCGTAAGAATACAGTGGATGGTCCGGGATAGAAAATCCAGCCAATGGAATGAACTGGGTCAGAATACAAGGGCTTCACCAGGATAGAAACCCCAGGGAATGGACCGAACCAGGTCAGAATACAGGGGCTGGTCTGGGATAGAAACTCCAGCGAATGGACTGAACCGGGTAAGTATGCAGTCTGGGGTACTAATGGAAGCTGACACATGCCCTGGACCAGAGGGCCTGTCCCCTGCTGGATTCAAGGAGCTTGCTGCAGTGATCGTGGACACACAGGTTTTGATCTTCCAGACTTCCAACAACAACTTGTATTTTCCAGCGCCTTTAATTTCATAAAACATCCCAAGGTGTTTCACCGGAGCATTATAAAACAAAGGATAACACCAAGCCACAAAAGGAGGGTTAAATGACAAAAAGCTTGGTCAGGGAGGTAGGTTTTTTAAAAAGTGTCTTAAAAGAGCAAAGCAGAGAGTTGAAGAGATGCAGGGAGGGGCTTCCAGAGCTTGGGTCTGAGGCAACTGAAAACATAGCCAGCAATGGTGGAGCGATTAAAATCAGGGATGCATAAGAGGCCAGAATTTGGGCAGCACAGATATGTTGGAGGTTTCTGGAGCACTTGCCTTCCGGGAGAGGAGTCCAAGCACGCCAGAGTTGGAAAACAAAGTGAGCAGTGATGTAACAGGAAAGATGCAGGGTGCTTGCTGAGTAAATGCTGTGGGAATAACTCCTAAATAGCCGGGTTAGTGCAGTAAAAATTTTAATAATAAGGAACAAGTGAGTAACGTTTTTTGAGTGAGATTTATGTTAACTAGTGAACTATATTAATTTTTAGTAGGATTTATCAGCAACTTCAAAAGTAAAGGTAAGGACTTTAGATTGTAGTGGGTAGTGTTTGGAGTAGAACAAGACCCCTAGCGTGATTAGTATTTTTTAATTCAGGGATTAACTAATCAATCTGAGGGTAAGTCATGACAGGAGAGCTCAGCCCCGTGATCTGCTCCTCCTCCGCTATGTGGGAAATCAGGGACGCTTCCAGTGTCCCTGATGTCCGTGTGTGCAGGAAGTGTATCCATCTGCAGCTACTGGCTACCAGCATTACGGAGCTGGAGCTCTGGGTGGTTTTACTGTGGAGCATCCGCGATGCTTAAAACGTCATGGATAGCACGTTTAGCGAGGTGGTCACTGCAGGAAAATGCTGCAAAAGCAGAAAGGAAGTGGGTGACCAGCAGGCGGAGTAGAGGAAGGCAGTTAGTGGATGAGTCCCCTGTGGCCAACCCCTTCTCTCTAACAGATATACCGCTTTGAATATTGTTGGGGGAGATGACTCAGGGGATAGCAGCAACAGACAAGTTCATGGCACCATGTGTGGCTCTGTCGCACAAGAGGGAAGGAAGAAGAGTGGCAGGGATTTAGTGATTGGGGATTCAATCGTAAGGGGAACAGTCAGGCGTTTCTGTGATCACAAAAGAGACTCCAGGATGGTATGTTGTCTCCCTGGTGCTGGGGTCAAGGATGTCTCGACTTCAGGGAATGCTGAGGGGGGAGCGCAAGCAGCCAGTTGTCTTGGTACATATTGGTATCAACGACATAGGTTTTTTAAAAAAGGGAATGAGGTCCTACGAGCTGAATATAGGGAGTTCGGACATAAATTTAAGAAGTCGGACCTCAAAGGTAGTAATCTCAGGTTTACAGAGTGGAATGTGGGAAACCAGCCAGGAGTGTGTTGGAATAATCAAGTCGAGAGGGAACGAAGGCAAGAATGAGGGTTTCAGCAGCAGATGTGCTGAGACGGGGGCAAAGTTGGGTGATGCTCTCGAAATGGAAATAGGTGGTCTTAGTGGTGGCGTGATGGGACACCAACGGTGTGAATAGACTGGCATAATCTTGGACTGTGACCAGGGGGAGGGTCAGTAGCTAATGAACAGAGTTTGCAACAACGGTTTCAGTCTTCCTGATATTTGATTGGAGGACATTTCTCTCATTCTGGATGTCGGAGAATGAGTTTGATAATTTCGCAATAGTGGCGGACTGGAGGGAACTGGCGAGGTAGAGATCGGTGTCATCAGCATACGTTATGAAAACTAAAGCTATGCTTTTCGATGTCGCCGAGGGGCAGCATGCAGATTAGCATTAGGAGGGGGGCCAAGGATAGATCGGATAGACACCAGAGGTAACAGTGCAGGAGCAGGAAGAGAGCCATTATAAGTGATTCTCTGGTTGCAATGAGATAAATAAGAGTGAGAGCAGTCCCACCCAGTTGGACGACAGTGGAGAGGTGTTGGAGGAGGATGGGTGCAGTGAGATCGAGATGGAGGAGGAGGGAACATGTACCACAGTCACAGTCACAGTGGATGTCATTGTGACTTGACAGGAAGTGTTTCAGTACTATGGCGGTTGTGGAAACCTGATTGTAGGGAATAGGATCGAGGGGACAGGAGGTGGGTCTTGTGGACAAGATGAGTTCAGACAGGGCATGAGGGGAGATGGGTGTGAGTTCAGGGCGAGGGAAGGAGGCAGCGTTATCGGAAGTTTGGCCATTGGGCTAATGAGAAGAAGGAAATGGCAGGGGCAGCTGATAGGCAGGTCTTGATCTTAGTGACAAAGAAGTCTGTGAGTTGCTCACATTTATTGTCAGAGGTGAGGTTAGAGGGGTTTAAGAAGACAGTTTGTAATAGAGAAAGGAAGCCAGGGGTTATCCTTGCAATCCAGGATGAACAGTTTTTGTCGATGAGAGCAGGACCTGATGGTGTTTTAGGTTGTCCAGCTGGATGGCTAAACCAGTTGTTTGCCATGTCCATTCACGTCTGCATCCCTTAGACATAAGGCAGTGGAGATTAGGGCTGTACCAGGGGGCAGGGCCAGGGTGAGAGATTGATCTGTTTACTGGGGACAAAGGTGCAGGTGAGTTGTGCAAATCAGTAGCTGCCGAAAATGTCTGAGGGCCAAAGGGTAGATCGTTGAGATTTTGAAAGTGTAGTTGTAAGTAAATAGGGGGATTGTATTTATCCAGGGATGGATACGGAAGGAGGTGGAGTTGGAGTGTGGGAAAGGGATGTGGGTGCAGAGTGAGACAAGGAAGTGATCATGAGATGGCCTTTTCTGTAACTTGTGCAGTGGGAGTAGCAAGGTCACGTGAGTCGGCAAGGTCGAGGGGGTGGCCGTGAAAATGGCCGGGTTTGGCTATTTCCGTGAAAAGCGAGATTGAGAGAGGATAAGAGGGCCATGAACTCAGGAGAGAGTGAGAACATGATGAGCTGAGATGGAGATTGAAATCACTGAGGATGAGAATTCTTTCAGCGCAGAGGCTGAGGGAGAAAAGCAGTGAAGGTATCTCCGTGATAAAACTCTTTATTGGAATTGAAGGCAGTACACAACAATGGTTTTGATCGAGAGGTGATGGGGTGGAACAAGGTGAGATGCTCAAAGGAGGAGAAAGTGCCAGAGGAGTGGGGTGGTGGTGGTGGTTGTGGGGGGGGGGGATGGTGGGGAGTGTCCTTCCAAGGTGTGATCTGGCGATGAGAGCGACACAGCCACAGCGATGGTCTTAGCGGGGCAGGTGATGGACGATGTAACCAGGCGGGGAGGCTTCATTAAGTGGCGTGGTGTCATCACCCCTCAGCCAGCTTTCCTTTAAGGCCATGATGTCGACGCACAGTAAGGTCACGGATGACACGTGAACGGACATTCTGGAGGAAAATGTGTAGATGGAGTGGTGAGAACGGTCAGTCCACAGGGTCAGCAGTGAGTTGAACATGGTGAAGATTGGTATGATCAGTCCCTAGTGGTCGCACTGGATGGGAAGGGAGAGGAGAGTGGGATGGACACTTGGGTTGCTGCTTCGAATGAGGAAGCACCCGATGCCTCAGTGAGGTCATCAGAGGATGCCAAGAGAAGCACTGTGCTAAGCTGCCGGCTTATCGGAATGGGACTCGAGCCTGGGACGACAGGAACGTTGAGTCCTGAAGGGTTGGGGTAGGGAGTGCAGTGTGTGTGAGAGTGGGGAAGTGAAAAGAGGGATGTGAGAGTGGGGAAGTGAAAAGAGGGATGGCAATACAAGAGCTTTTGGAGGGGTAAAGAGAAAAGACGTTTAAGGGAAAGAGCCAAAGTGGAAATAGATTGATCGGCTTGAATTTGGATGGCAGCTAAAATGGACACCGGGAGAGCTCAAGTTAAATCAGTCTAGTTGCATGAAAACATGATAGTAAAGGGGAATTAGATGGGGATATTAGGAAGGAGTTCAGAGTTAGTCTGAGAACCTGTGGTGGAATAATGATGACTTGGAATGGTTGGAATCAGCATGGAGCATCAATGAGCTGTTCTGTGAGTTTGGAGACCGATAAAGCAAGTTTGAAGATAGAGTATCAGGATGCATAGATACAGGTATTTCCTAGGAATGGAGATCCTCTGGAGGTGTACAGAGTCAGTTGCAGGATGAAAAGGTGATGTCAAAGTTGGAGGACTCCATTAAAACCCAGGTGAGTGATATTCCAGCCAACAATCCGACTGAAGCTGAAAAACCAGTATAGCCAGCGACCAGCCACAGAGTCAGCAGGAGACCAGACGGACAAGAAGGAAGGACTGTGAAAGGATGGAGGGGGAGAGAGAGATTAAATGACAGATGTTATGGAATAGAATGCAAATTGAGTGCGACATAGTTGTACAAAAAGACAGCGCGAGTTCAGAGAGAGTGTTAATGGCAGAATAATGAACAGCTCTGTACAAAAGCAAAAACATGAAAAATAAGTTTGGCGAGCACATGGTTAAATATATTTATAGTTTGCATTATTGTGTTTATATATGTAAATCTCAAAAAATAATGGGGCTCATGGTCTCAAATTATTGAACTCAATATTGAGTCTGGAAGGCTGTAGAGTGCCCAATCGGTAAATGAAATGCTGTTCCTCGAGCTTGCGTTGATGTCCACTGGAAAACTGCAGCAGGCTGGGGACTGAGGTCTCAATCACAGCAGTGGTGGGCGGAGGGCAGTAGACTGCGCAAAGTTACTTTAAATGTTGCAAAAGTGCGGCAAATCTGAGACAGAAGTTGGGTAAAAGTTAAAATGGTTTCCTCAGATTAGAAGGTAGCAATTGTAACTGTGCGGAGGGGGGAAAGAGAGAATCATATGATGAGGCAAAGTAAACATGGATTTTTGGAATGTACGTTATGCTTGACTAAGTTTTTTTTTTGAGGGTGTCACTGGTAGGGTGGATAAGGGAGATCAGTGGATGTAGTCTAATTGGATTTTCAGAAGATATTTGACACGATACCACACAGGAGATTGTTGTACAATATTAGGGCTTCTGGGATTAGGGAGAATATATTAGCACGGATTGAATATTGCATAACAGGCTGAAGACCAAGTAAGAGTAAGTGAAACACTTCAGGGTTGGCTGTAACTCTGGGAGTACTGCAAGGATCAGTCTTTGGGCCTCAGCTACTTACAATCTATATCAATGACTTGGACAAGAGGACCAAGTTCTGCCGATAGAAAGCCAGGTGGGAATGTAAACTGAAGAGGACGCAAAGATGCTACAAAGGAATGTAGACCCCTTAAGTGTTTGGGCAAGCAATTGTTCACTATGGGCAGAAGAATTGAAAAGCAGTCTTTTTTTTTAGAGGTGAAAGACTGGTAAACATTGTAGTCTAAGGGATTGGGGGATCGAGATATACTAGCCTTAGGGGGTTGATTGAAGGTTCACTGGGTTGATTCCTATGATGGGTGCAATGTCCTATGGGGAGTGATTGAGTAGAATAGGCCTATGCTCTTTGGTGTTTAGAAGAATGAAAGGTGATCTCGTAGAAATTTATAACATTCTCCGAGGGCTTGACAGGGTAGAAGTTTAGACTGTTTCCCCCAGCTGGAGAGTTCAGAACTAGTAGTCATGGTAGCAAGGTAAGGGGTAGTCCATTAGGACTGAGATGAGCAGAAACCTCTTCGATCCGAGTGTTGTAAATCTTTGGAACTCTCTAGCCCAGATTGCTGTGGACACTCAGTAGATGAGTTTATTCAAGACTGAGACTGTGCCACGTAATAGACTTTATCAGAAAATTTGAAGCCCATGGAATGAAAAGGACGTTGGCAGCATGGATACCAAGTTGGCTGAATGACAAACAATGAGTAATGGTGAACTATTATTTTTCAGACTGGATGAAGGTATACAGTGGTGTTCCCCAGGGGTCGGCATGAGCAGAAAGACCTGGGAGTGTATGTGAACAAATTGTTGAAGGTGACTGGGCAGGTTGAGAAAGTCATTGAATAAATATGTGGGGTTCTAGGCTTTATAAAGAGAGTCACAGAGTACAAAGCAAAGAAGTTATGATGAACCTTCTCTAAAACATTGGTTCATAAGAACTAGGAGCAGGAGTAGGCTGTCCGGCCCCTCGAGCCTGCTCCGCCATTCAATAAGATCATGGCTGATCTTTTCGTGGACTCAGATCCACTTACCCGCGCTCCCACCATATCCCTTACTTCCTTTATTGTTCAAAAATATATCTACCTTAGCTTTAAAGACGTTTACTGAAGTAGCGTCAACTACTTCACTGGGCAAGGAATTCCATAGATTAACAACCCTCTGGGTGAAGAAGTACCTTCTTAATTCAGTCCTAAATCTGCTCCCTCTAATCTGGAGGCTATGCCCTCTTGTCCTAGCTTCACCTGCCAGTGGAAACATCCTCTCTACTTGTGTCTTATCTATTCCCTTCATGATTTTATATGTTTCTATAAGATCCCCCCTCATTCTTCTGAATTCCAATGAATATAATCCCAATCTACTCAGTCTCTCCTCATAAGCCAACCCCCTCAACTCCGGAATCAACCTAGTGAACCTCCTCTGCACCCCCTCCAGTGCCAGTACATCCTTTCTCAAGTAAGGAGACCAAAACTGCACACAGTACTCCAGGTGCGGCCTCACCAGTACCTTATAGAGCTGCAACATAACCTCTCTGCTTTTAAACTCAATCCCTTTAGCAATGAAGGACAAAATTCCATTTGCCTTCCTAATTACTTGCTGTACTGCAGACCAACCTTCTGCGATTCATGCACAAGGACACCGAGGTCCCTCTGCATAGCAGCATGCTGCAACTTTTTACCATTCCAGTAATAATCCTTTTTCCTCTTACTCCTACCGAAATGAATGACTTCACATTTATTAACATTGCATTCCATCTGCCAGACCTTTGCCCACTCACTCAATGTATCTATGTTCCTCTGCAAAGTTTCACGGTCATCTGCACACTCATGTTAGTGTCATCTGAAAACTTTGACACCCTACACGTGGCCCCCAACTCCAAATCATCGATATAAATTGTAAATAATTGCGGTCCCAACACCGATCCCTGAGGCATACCACTAGTGACTGATTGCCAACCAGAATAGCACTCATTTATCCCCACTCTCTGCTTCCTGTTAGTCAACCAATCCTCTATCCATGCTAATAACTTTACACCTGACGCCATGCATCCTTATCTTATGCAGCAGCCTCTTCTGCAGCACCTTGTCGAAGGCCTATGGAAATCTAGTGTACACCACATCCACTGGGTCCCCATTGTCCACCTTGCTCGTAATGTCATCATAGAATTCCAAAAGATTTGTCAAGCATGACCTGCCCTTCATGAACCCATGCTGCGTCTGCCAAACGGGACAATTTCTATCGAGATGCCCTGCTATTTCTTCCTTGATAATAGACACAAGCATCTTCCCCACTACAGAAGTTAAGCTAACCGGTCTATAATTCCCCATCTTTTGTCTACCTCCCTTTTTAAACAGTGGTGTCACATCTGCTGTTTTCCAATCAGCTGGGACTACCCCAGAGTCCAGCAAATTTTGGAAAATTCCCGCCAGTGCACCTGCTATTTCTCCCACCATCTCTTTTAGTACCCTGGGATGCATTCCATCAGGGCCAGGAGACTTATCAATCCTTAGCTCCATTAGCTTGCCCAACACTACTTCTTCCATAATAATGATTGTTCCCAGGTCCTCACCTACGTTCGTCTCTTTGTCAATTACTGGCATGTTATTAATGTCCTCCACTGTGAAGACTGATACAAAATACCTGTTCAATGCCTCTGCCATTTCATCATATCCCATAACTAAATTCCCCTTCTCATCATCTAAAGGACCAACGTTTACTTTCGCCACTCTTCTTCGTTTTATATATTTATAGAAACTTTTGCTATCTGTCTTTATATTCTGTGCTAGATTTTTCTCATGTTCCATCTTACGTTTCTTTATAGCTCTTTTTGTAGCTTTCTGTTGACCTTTAAAGTTTTCCCAATCTTCTAGTTTCATGCTGCTTTTGGCCACTTTATATGCCTTCTTTTTCAATTTGATAGCCTCCCTTATTTCCTTAGACACCCATGGCAGATTACCCCTTTTCTTCCAGTCCTTCCTTTTCACTGGAATATACTTTTGCTGAGCACTTTGAAAAATTGCTTTGAAAATCCTCCACTGCTCGTCAACTGTCCCACCATAAAATCTTTGTTTCCAGTCTACTTTAGCCAAGTCCTCCCTCATTCTATTGTAGTCCCCCTTGTTCAAGTGCAGGACCCTGGTATTGGATTTTACCTTCACACTCTCCATCTGTATTCTAAATTCAACCATACTGTGATCACTCCTTCCAAGAGGATCCCTAACTATGAGGTCATTAATTATTCATGTCTCATTACACAGGACTAGATCTAGGATAGCTTGCTCCCATTACATACTGTTCAAGAAATCTATCAGGGATACACTCAAAGAATTCCTTCTCAAGGCTACCCTGACTGAGCTGGTTCGACCAATCTACATGTAGATTAAAATCCCTCATGATAATTGCCATACCATTTTTACAGGCATTGGTTATTTATTTGTTTGTTGCCCGCCCCAATGTGATATTATTTGGTGGCCTATAGACTACGCCTATCAATGACTTTTTCTTTAGAGTTTCTATTTTCCACCCGAATGGATTCAACCTCATTCTCCATAGAACCTATATCATCTCTCAGCACCGCCCTGATGTCGTCCTTGAGTATCAGAACTACACCACCTCCCTTACCTTCCTGTCTGTCCTTCCGAATAGTCTGGTACCCCTGGATATTTAACTCCCAGTCGTGACCAACCTGTAACCATGTCTCCGTAATGGCTACCAAATCATATTCATTCGCGATGATTTGTGCCGTTAACTCATCAACCTTGTTACGAATGCTACGAACATTCAGGAAAAGTGCCTTTATGCTAGCTTTCTTACCCTCATGATTCCCAACATCTCTAATAATAACTCCTGAGTTATCCTTCCTTTCTGCTTCTATCATAGTCTGCCTTGAACTTAAACCCTCCTGCACACGTTAGCCTGCTGCTTACCTTTTTATTTATCATCATACACCCTGTCGTTTTCCCTTTCCCTTTCCCTTCCCCCCGAGTCGCTAGTTTAAAGTCCTAGAGACCACCCTATTTATCCGTTTCGCTGGAACACTGGTTCCAGATCTGTTCAGGTGGAGACCGTCCCATCGGTACAGATACCCCCGGTTCCAAAACTGATGCCAATGCCCCATGAAATGGAACCCCTCTTTCTCACACCACTCCCTTCAGCCTCAATTCAGGGCATCACACTCCCGCAAGGATGTGAAGGATTTACAGAAGGTGTTGCAAAAGATTTAAATGAATGATTCCAGGGATGGCAGACGTCAGCTGCGTGGATAGATTGGAGGAGCTGAAATTGTTCTCTTTGGTGAAGAGAAAGTTTGAGAGGAGATTTGATCGAGGTGTTCAAAATCATGAGGTGTCTGGACAATGTAGATAGAGAGAAACTGTTCCCATTGGTGGAAGATCCGAGAACTAGAGGACACATGGCCACATGAAAAACTTTTACACAGCGAGTGGTTATAATCTGGAATGCACTGTCTAAAAATGTGGAGATAGATTCAATCATAGCTTTCAAAAGAGAATTGGATAAGTACCTGAAATGGGGTTTGGGGAGGCGGGGGGGGGGGGGGGGGGGAGGGAGGAATTGCAGGGGTACAGGGAACATGCAGGGGAGTGGGAGGAGCTAAATTGCTCTTGCAGAGAACTGGCACATAATGGACTGGCTGAATGGCCTAATTCTGTGCTGTAACCATTCAGTGATTCTGTGCAACAATAGATTTCCTGCTGCCAACTGCAGAGAACCATGGTGTGCCATAAACTGCTTGTTCAACAGGACAGTGTGTTAAGATAAACAGGAAATATATCACTGGGATGACTGGCTGGTGTCGCTGTGAATTCAGCTCCATCTAATAAACAGCTGGCAGTTCCTGCACTGGACTTTGCAGTAAACTAACTGGTGATTTAGAGAACACAATGGGGTTTGCTGGGAACTGAGGTGCTGCTGTGGGGAGACAATGAGCACAGGGCGGGCTTTGTCCTGGGGCAGAGGGAGGAAACAGCAATGTACAAATGAACAACAGGACTGTGGTGATGTGGGACACCAGTTCACAATATTTGTCAATATTTCCCTCATTTTTCACATGTCACCCTTTGTCCTTTCTTTCCTTCCCAATCTTTCCTGAATACCTTGTATCTAGGAATAGTTAGTGCCCAGTCTTGCCCTATTTTGAACCAGGTCTCCGTTATCATCTCAACGCCATATTCCCAAGTGACTGTCGACACCTGCAGCTCACTAATCATATTTACCACACTCTGTGCATTCACATCCATGCACTGTAAACCTAATTTAGATCTTACTGCATTCTCTCACACTCTGAACCCACCTAATGCCTTATTATTTCTTATGCTAGTGCTAGCTATCGCTCTCAATTCTTTGTGCACCTTGCTTTTCCTCTCTAATGTTACCTCCTGATTCCCACCACTCCCCCTCTTGTTAGTTTAAACCCTCCCGATAGCACTAGCAAACTGTCCCGCAAGGACATTGGTCCCAGCTCTGTTCTGGTGCCATTAATGTGGCCTGTACAGCTCCCATCTCCCCAAGAACCTGTCCCAATGTCCCAGGAATCTAAAGCACTCCCTCCTCTCTCTCCAGCCACACATTCATCTGCTCTATCCTCCTATTCACCAGCGCTTGGCACTGTGAGTATTCTGGAAATTTATGCATATGAAGTCCAGCTTGTTAATTTCTTTCTGAGCTCTCTCAAATCTGCCTGCAGATTTTCCTTTTTTCTTCCTGTGTTATTAGTATTTGGTCACCCCAACCCTTCTCTTTTTTTCAAAATAAGAGAACTGACATATTAATCCTTTCCTGATAGCTACAACTTCTCATTTCTGGCATTATCTTTTGTAAATCTTTCTTGCACTCTCCCTGGTGCCTCTATATCACTTTCGTAATATGGTGACCAGAACTGTGCACAGTACTCCAAGTGTGGGCAAACCAAGGTTTGATACAATCTTCACATGACTTCTCGACTTTTCAATGATGTCTCTCTAGAAATAAACACTGGTGCATGATTTGTCTTTTTTATCTGGCCTTATTAACTTGCATCTCTACCTTTTTGTGTATTTGTACCCCATTTAGATTCTTATTTTACAAGTAATAAGTGACTTAATATTTCTTAGTGAATGTAATAACTCACTTTTATATGTGGTGAAATTCATTTGGCAATTGTATGCCCGTTCCGCAGGTTTTGGTGCCTCTTTTGCAATTTATTATAATCACAACATTACACGAGTGTTAATATTAGTGGAACAGTGGGAAATATCCTCCGCTCCTGCAGTGTTCACTAGTCAGGTGCTGGTACAGTGAGAAAAATAATAAATATATTCAAATAGATGCACTAACCAGGTCACATTTGCATGAAGATGGAGAACAGAGAAATCATACCTCTCTCGATATTGTGTTCATTGATAAAGTAGCAGAATTTTATATTAAAACTCAGCAAATCGAATAAAACCTGAGTGAAGAATCATTTAATTCACAAATGATTGCCCTGCTTCATGTTCCCATACTGCATATTCTCTCTTTCAGGAGTAAGTCTGGATTTGCCCTGCACTGCTTGAATAACTCTTGCCAATGGGCACTGTCCGTGTAGAGACTCAGCCAATGAGAATGCGTCCAGAACTAGGTTGTCGAGATCAGCAGGACTTGATGCATTGCCCTGGGCAGCTGTCTGTGTTAAACCTGATGTGGAGGGTTGATCGCAGCACTTGGGAATTGCTTGATCTCCGAGCCAACAACTGTTATACTGTTGAGGGAGATGGGACTGACCACGTGCCTTACAAAGCAATGCTCTCCTTATCATATTAATATTTCCATCTAATCCTCCTATTTATTACAGAGCATCAGAATCTGAGAATGCCTGTCACCACCACAACTGAAGGTTCAAACAGGGCAGAAGATGCAACATCTTGAATAAGAAAGTGAATGGACGCAGGGACGTTAACAAAATACTTCAACATTTAATTTCTGCTCTGATCAATGTCCAGATCTCGGTCAAGGACCTGGAGCTTACAGAGAAAGAAGGTGCAGGGACAGGGGCTTAGTGGAAAGAGGGAAGTGAGTGACCATCCAGAAAGGCATCACAGTCCGAAATGGAGAGTGTCCCTGAGTATTGCAACTGTCCAATATAATCATCTGGAGCACAGAAGGCGGCCATTTTGCCCGTCCAACCCATACTAGCTCCCTCCTGCAAGAGCTATCTATCTAGTCCCACTACCCTGCCCTTTCTACCGCAGTCCAAATAGATGGCTAGTATTGGTGACAGTAAGGGGGATTGAGTGTGTCTGAGGAGGGTCACCTTGAGCAACAGTGTGGCGCTAGTAATCCAGAGGCCCAGACTCATCCCGAGACGCAGATGCCAACCCCACCACAGAAGCTGGGGAATTTAAATACATTAATGAAATAAATCTGGAATTAACAGTTTCTCACAGTAATGGTGAATCTACCAAATTGTCCTTTTAAAAACCCATTTGCCTCAACTATCTCATCTGAGAGACTTCTACTTTGGGTCCCACGACCCCGCCCCCCGCAAGACTAGTTTAAACCCTCCCGAGTAGTACTAGCAAACCTCCCCACAAGGATATTGGTCCCCTTCCAGTTTAGATGCAACCTGTCCCTCTTGTACAGGTCACCTCTGCACCAGAAGAGATCCCAATGATCAAAGCAGCTGAAGCCCTCCCGCCTACACCAGCTCTTCAGCCCCGCATTCATTTGCCTTATCCTGCTATTCCTACCCTCACTGGCACGTGGCACAGGGAGTAAATCCTGAGATTCCAACCCTAGAGGTCCTGCTTTTTAACCTTCTGCCTAACTCCCTATTTTCACTTTGAGGAACCTCATCTCTCTTCCTGACAGCAAATTCGGGCACATCAAGGTCCCAGAAACTGTAATGTGATCATGAGTTTACAGGTTACTGGTCGAGGGACAACTATTGATCAGGACACGGGGAAGAAACCTTCTACTGTTTGATGAAATAGTAAATCTGTTGCACAAGACCGCCAACTCCCCAACCCCCCTCCCCCCACACTCTCCCAGTTCTATGGTGCTGCCCTCTTACCACCCACAACTACCAGGGGAGTGTTCTTGCACTTTTTAACCACAGGCCCAAGTCATCTCATTGCCCCTTTATCAGGATTGGTGTAGCGTTGCCAATTCTGCGGCAGTTTGACTAGGATGTGACTGCTTAACATCCCTGTCCCTTATTTCCGTCCCCCTTGATCAGAGCACCAGCCTCCTCCAGCAATACTATCAGCACAGTCCCGGCAGCTCGCTGGCATCTCCACCAAGCTTTTGTTTTTTTTTTGTTTGCTGCTCGATTCACAATCAAAGCCTTAAAAGAAAATGTCTCTGACAGGTTTTCCAGCCTGGTCGTCCTGCGAGGGAGAGGGGGGCCGCTGCTGGGCTTGTCGCCCCTCACCGTCAGAGACACCCGCTAATGATCCCTGGGGCCAGCCGCTGGCTCCGCCGGGGTGCTCGGCCCAGTCCCTCCGCGGGGGGTGGCGAAGGCAGCTCCCTCCCGCTTCTCGCCGTCAGGGTCAGCGTGCGATGCGGGAGCGATCGGGAGAGGGGCAGGTCGGGGCAACATCCGTGTCCAGTCGAGCAGATCCGCTCTTTCCCTTCACAGACAAAGTAAAACAGAGAACAGTGAAGGAACAACACAAATGGGGATAGTATCTTTGCTCAGAGGAAGGGCTGCCAGGGGTGGACGGGAGGCTACAGAGAAACAGGTTAGCTGGGAGGGAGCGGCTTTGTAAAGTAGACAAGCAGAAAGATTAGTACTTGGTGCTTTGTGAGTGAAATGGAGCCAGTTGAAAAGGAAGGATGTAAATCAGAGGGACTGAAGCAAAGGAAGCATCACAAGAACAGAGAAAACATCAACACTTTAAACTTCCCGCTGCGTTTGCTGACAACGCAACCACTAGGTGGCACAGTACTAGCACATGCGCAAATGCAGCTTCTTCCACTGAAACGTCACTGTCTGAGACGTTCCAGGCAGCTGCCAGGATGAAAGATGGCGCTGCTCAATTTATCACAGGAAATGTAGCTGCTCAATTTATTTATTTGGAGATGCAGCACTTGAAACAGG
This sequence comes from Heterodontus francisci, assembly GCF_036365525.1. Lineage (NCBI taxonomy): Eukaryota > Metazoa > Chordata > Chondrichthyes > Heterodontiformes > Heterodontidae > Heterodontus > Heterodontus francisci. The sequence goes on along the minus strand of NW_027140601.1, from coordinate 1,116,730 downwards.
CCCTTCGGCCCACCGAGTCTGTGCTGACTATTAAACCACCCATTTATACTAATCCGACATTAATCCCATATTCCATACCACATCCCCACCATTCTCCTACCACCTACCTACACTAGGGGCAATTTAGAATTAGAATTTTTTAGAATATTACAGCGCAGTACAGGCCCTTCGGCCCTCGATGTTGCGCCGATCATCTGACCTACACTATTCCATTTACATCCATATATCTATCCAATGACCACTTAAATGCCCTTAAAGTTGGCGAGTCTACTACTGTTGCAGGCAGGGCGTTCCACGCCCCCACTACTCTCTGCGCAAAGAAACTACCTCTGACATCTGTCCTAAATCTTTCACCCCTCAACTTAAAGCCATTTCCCCTCGTGTTTGCCATCCTCATCCGAGGAAAAAGACTCTCACTATCCACCCTATCTAACCCTCTGATTATCTTGTATGTCTCTATTAAGTCACCTCTCCTCCTCCTTCTCTCTAACGAAAACAACCCCAAGTCCCTCAGCCTTTCCTCGTAAGACCTTCCCTCCATACCAGGCAACATCCTAGTAAATCTCCTCTGCACCCTTTCCAAAGCTTCCACATCCTTCCGATAATGCGGTCACCAGAACTGCACGCAATACTCAAGGTGCGGTCTCACCAGAGTTTTGTACAGCTGCATCATGACCTCGTGGCTCCGAAACTCGATCCCCCTACTAATAAAAGCTAACACACCATATGCCTTCTTAACAGCCCTATTAACCTGGGTAGCAACTTTCAGGGATTTATGTACCTGGACACCAAGATCTCTCTGCTCATCTACACTACCAAGAATCTTCCCATTAGCCCAGTACTCTGCATTGCTGTTACTCCTTCCAAAGTGAATCACCTCACACTTCTCCGCATTAAACTCCATTTGCCATCTCTCAGCCCAGCTTTGCAGCCTATCTATGCCCCTCTGTTGCCTACAACACCCTTCGACACGATCCACTATTCCACCGACCTTCGTGTCCTCCGCAAATTTACTAACCCACCCTTCTACACCCTCATCCAGGTCATTTATAAAAATGACAAACAGCAGTGGCCCCAAAACAGATCCTTGCGGTACACCACTAGTAACTAAACTCCAGGATGAACATTTGCCATCAACCACCACCCTCTGTCTTCTTTCAGCTAGCAAATTCTGATCCAAGGCTCTAAATCACCTTCAACCCCATACTTCCGTATTTTCTGCAATAACCTACCGTGGGGAACCTTATCAAACGCCTTACTGAAATCCATATACACCACATCCACGGCTTTACCCTCATCCACCTGTTTGGTCACCTTGTCAAAAAACTCAAGAAGGTTTGTGAGGCACGACCTACCCTTCACAAAACCGTGCTGACTATCGCTAATGAACTTATTCTTTTCAAGATGATTATAAATCCTATCTCTTGCAACCTTTTCCAACATTTTACCCACAACCGAAGTAAGGCTCACAGGTCTATAATTACCATGGCTGTCTCTACTCCCCTTCTTGAACAAGGGGACAACATTTGCTATCCTCCAGTCTTCTGGTACTATTCCTGTCGACAATGACGACATAAAGATCAAGGACAAAGGCTCTGCAATCTCCTCCCTGGCTTCCCAGAGAATCCTAGGATAAATCCCATCTGGCCCAGGGGAATTATCTATTGTCACACTTACCAAAATTGATAACACCTACTCCTTGTGAAACTCAATCCCATCTAGCCTAGTAGTCTGTATCTCAGTATTCTCCTCGACAACATTTTCTTTCTCTCCTGAAAATACTGACGAAAAATATTCATTTAACGCTTCCCCTATCTCCTCTCATTCCACACACAACTTCCCACGACTATCCTTGATTGGCCCTAATCTAACTCTAGTCATTCTTTTATTCCTGATATACCTATAGAAAGCCTTAGGTTTTTCCTTGATCCTATCCGCCAATGACTTCTCGTGTCCTCTCCTCACTCTTCTAAGCTCTCCCTTTCGATCATTCCTAGCTAGCTTGTAACTCTCAAGCGCCCTAACTGAGCCTTCACGTCTCATCCTAACATAAGCCTTCTTCTTCCTCTTGACAAGCGCTTCAACTTCTTTAGTAAACCACGGCTCCCTCGCTCGACAACTTCCTCCCTGCCTCACAGGTACATACTTATCAAGGACTCGCAGTAGCAGCTCCTTGAATAAGCTCCACATTTCGATTATGCGCATCCCCTGCAGTTTCCTTCCCCATCCTACGCATCCTAAATCTTGCCTAATCGCATCATAATTTCCTTTCCCCCAGCTATAATTCTTTCCCTGCGGTATATACCTGTCCCTGCCCATCGCTAAGGTAAACCTAACCGAATTGTGATCACTGTCACCAAAGTGCTCACCTACGTCTAAATATAAAACCTGGCCGGGTTCATTACCCAGTACCAAATCCAATGTGGCATCGCCCCTGGTTGGCTTGTCTACAGACTGTGTCAGAAAACCCTCCTGCACACACTGGACAAAAACTGACCCATCTAAAGTACTCGAACTATAGTATTTCCAGTCAATATTTGGAAAGTTAAAGTCCCCCATAACAACTATCCTGTTACTCTCGCTCCTGTCGAGAATCATCTTCGCTATCCTTTCCTCTACATCTCTGGAACTATTCGGAGGTCTAGAAAACTCCCAACAGGGTGACCTCTCCTCTCCTGTTTCTAACCTCGGCCCATACTACCTCAGTAGACGAGTCCTCAAACGTCCTTTCTGCCAATGTAATACTCTCCTTGATTAACAATGCCACACCCTCCCCCCACCCCCCCCCCCCCCTCTTTTACCATCTTCTCTGTTCTTACTGAAACATCTAAATCCCGGAACCTGCAACATCCATTCCTGTCCCTGCTCTACCCATGTCTCCGAAATGGCCACAACATCGAGATCCCAGGTGCCAACCCATGCTGCAACCTCACCCACCTTATTCTGGATGCTCCTGGCGTTGAGGCAGACACACTTTCAACCAAGTTCTTGCTTGCCAGTGCCCTCTTGCGTCCTTGTAACCTTATCCCTGACATCACTACTCTCAACATCATGTACACTGGAACTACAATTTAGGTTCCTAACCCCCTGCTGAATTAGTTTAAACCCCCGAAGAGCACTAGCAAATCTCCCCCTCAGGATATTGGTACCCCTCTGGTTCAGGTAAAGACCACCCCGTTTGTAGAGGACCCACCTACCCCAGAAAGAGCCCCAATTATCCAGGAAACCAAAACCCTTCCTCCTGCACCATCCCTGCAGTCACGTGTTCACCTCCTCTCTCTCCCTATTCCTCTCTTCGCTTGCACGTGGCACGGGCAACAACTCAGAGATAACAACTCTATGCTAACGGTATGCCGAAGCCGAAGTGCAACCATAATGTTGAACCTCAAATCAATGCTTATCCAAACTGTCAACCTGACCATAAATCTAACTGCAAGACTAACCCCAAACTAACCCGAATGCTAAATCTGGCCCTTACTCAAATTGTATTCCTAATCTAAACCTAACGCTATAACTAACCGAACACATACTGTAAAATGAACCAGTCGCAAACCAGAACCTTAACACAAATTGCTAAACTGAACCTAACCCTAAATGGAGCTCTCTGCTAACCGCAACACTAAATGTAACACTAACTATGAAACAAAGCACAACCTTAATCCGAACAGTCACCAAACCTGAGGCATAACCTTCTGCTGAAACAATCTCAGTGCTAACCTCTACCTGTTAGTTGATGGAGTAAAGTGCAGGCCCCATTGAGATTTGCGTAGGGTTGTGGTTCGTCCGCTCACAGCAACATCCACAGACTTTGCTTCTTCTTTGCCATCGCCATCTTGCAGCACTTGTTCACTTCCTCCCACCGCCGCCGCCCCGTCCCCCCAAAAATCAGCACTAAAGTATTTCTATTGAACCCATGTTTCAGCAATAAACCACCATCATATTTAACACTAATGCACCTCTGCCACAGCAAATGCATCTTTTCAATTGCTTCAGCTGTTTCAGCCTGCTGCGACACTGAATAGAATGACACAGCCTGAAGAATGGGATTCGGCTGCACTAGCTGGTTTCCACTTTAAACAGTTACCACAGTAAGGAAGTGTACCAGACAGCGATGGGGAGATGCGACAATGGCAGGTGCAAGGTGGCACTGGCAGATTCAGCTTCAATTCTGCATGCAAGTGGTTCAGCATCATGAGTTATTTGACTGTTGAGCTGGGACAACAACATCATCTGGCAACACTCTGAGTGACGAAGCAGTATTCTCTCGGAATAATACTGCTTGTTCCGAATGGGGATGGGCCTAAAAAGATGGCCCAGACAATCCTTGTCTCAACTCTCCTTGTTGGCGAACCGTAGCCAACGGGCATCTCGTACAGCAGTGCAAAAGAATGAAGTAACACACATAAATGCAAAAAAAAAGCAAATGAGAAATAAAAATCTTGAAGCTTGCGGGCTGGATTATTCACACAATGTCAGATGAAGATGATTACAGACTCCATGAAAGATCTTCCACACGAATAGCCAGTGAGCATGCCCATCTGGACATTGACATCACATCATTCAGTGAAGTTTACTTTACAGAGCAGGGATCAATAACAGAACATGGCGCAGGCTTTTCTGGGCAGAGAAAATTAAAGTTGAGTGATCCCTCTTAAGGAATTTGTGACTAAAACATATATTGCTAGCATGTGTAAGAACCTCCCCATGGGCTTTTCTAAACGCCTCATATCCTCACGATTATTAGTCCAGGACGATCAATTCGCTACCATTATCAGCATATATTCACCGACCCTACAAGCCGATATGGTGATGAAAGAAAGCTTCTACGGTGAGCTGCATAATCTTCTACTGAAGTTTGACTCGAATGATAAGTTCACCAGATTTCGAGATTTCAATGCATGAGTTGGGCCTGACCAAGAGCATTGACAAACTGTCTGGGGAAGATATGGTATTGGCAAATGTAATGAAAATATGGTCGAATTATGCTGGAATTATGTATGGAGTCCGGACTCAGATTTACTAATTCTGATTCCATCAGAAAGCCGGATTTCAAATCAGCTGAAGGCATCCAGGCTCAAAGCACGAGCACTTATTGGGTTATATTCTGGTGCAGCAACGAAAAATATGGGACGTGCTACACAGTCGTGTGACGCCAAGTCCTGACTGCGATAGCAGCCACATACTGTTTCGACTCAATCTTGCCTTCACAATCAAACCATTGACCAAAAGAAAAAAAGAGCCACAAACAAGGAAAACGCAAGTCCATGAATTCTAATTACAGGAGGAAAACCGTTCCCAGAGCAAGCTTGAACAGAGCCTCTGCAGTGAAGCGATTCTGGATAGTGATATTAATCCAGCAAAGCAGTGGGGACAGTTGAACTCCGTCCTTTAAGGTTGAAAAGAAACTGCAGAGCTGGTTGGCTTCTCAACCAGAAGAAGCCAAGATTATTTTCGAGAAAAATTATATTGAAATCCAAGAGCTTCTTCAGAAGAAACACATCTGTCTCAATCGATAACTTGCATGTACTGATGAGCAGGCTACAAAAGCTGCATATAGGGAAGCCTGCATCCCTCTGCAAACCAACCTCCATGCGAACCAAAGAAATTCACGAACAGTGGTCATTGAGAAGGCACAGATGTATGCAGCTACGGGAGATATGAAATTCTACTCAGAAGCCTTGAGATCTGTATATGGACCTTCCACCATGTGCAGGCACCATTAAAGTCTTCGGATGGAACAACAATGCCCAAAGACACTGATGTTATCTTGGCAACAAGTAGTCAGATTACTATGAGAGCCTATTTGATGACACTCAGATGGTGTAGGAGACGTCCATCGCAATGATCTCGAAGAGGGAAGTGAAATGCAAGCTGGATGGACCACCACACATGAAAAGATCAAGACCGCTGCAGCACAATTAAAATCACTAAAGCCCCTGGAATAGATGGGATTCCTGCCAAGGTTTATAAACAGGGAAGATATGTGAACCTTGATAGGCTTACAAATGGGCTTTCGGCATGCTGGAAGAAAAGTACATTGCTTCAGAACCTTCCAGGTGCAGTGACTGTCTGCCTCAACAACAAAAAGAGAAACAAGGGAGAGAGTTCTGACTATTCAAACTACGGAAGTTTACTGTCTATTGCAGGCAAAATCTTGACCATTTTGATTCGAGCTAAACGTTTTCCGACAATAGATGCAGAGAGGATCCGTGAGAGTCTGTGAAGATTCAGACCCAATAAGGAACTTTAGGTATGATTTTTGTGCTGAGACAGGTCCAGGAGAAAAGTGGAGAATACAACATAGGCATGTACTCTTCTTTTGTAGATCTCTCCGAGATGTTTGATACAGTCAACGGGGACAGACTAAGGTACAGTCAAAGAATAATAGAATGGTTACAGCATGGAAGGAGGCATTTGGCAAGCCGTGTCAGTGACCGTTTTCTTAAAGAGCTACTCACCTAGTCCCACTCCCCTGCTTTTTTTCTGTAGCCCTTCATTGTTTTTATTAATCTTCAGATAATTAGTCAGTACACTTCTGAAGGCCCCAATTGAACTTGTCTCTACCGCACTGCCAGTCACTGAATTCCAGATCCTAAGTACTTGTTCCATAAAACAAAGTTTTCCGCATGTCACTGCTTCATCTTTTGCACTTCACATTAAGTCGCCTTTCTTTCGTTCTCGATCCTCTAGTCCTGGATCCTTGAGCCAATCGTTGAATTTCTCCGTATCCCGTGTATATTCTGTCCAGACCCCTCATGATATCAAATCTCCTCGTTATTGTCTTGTCAGCCTATACCATCAGCCTGTTTATATCCTGTTGAAGATTATCACTATCCTCCTCATGGTTCACAATACTAGCAAGTCCTTTTTCATGCTCAACTTTTTTTGAAAAATTGTGTCCTGCACAACAAAGTCTAGGTCATTAATGCAGGTCATGAAAAGCAGGCATCCCAACACTGACCACTGGGGATCCCCACTAAATACCTTATGCAGTCTTAAAATAACTGTTCACACATAACATAACTGAGGAGGGTTGTGTAGAACTCCGAAAGGAGATAGATACATTGGTGGAATGAGAAGACAGGTGGCAGATGAAGTGAAATGCACAGAAATGGGATGTGATTCATGCTGGTCGGTAGAACATGGGGAGACAATATTAAATAAAATGTACAATTCTAAAGAGTGTGCAGGGGCAGAACGACCTCGGTGTATACGTGCATAAGTCATTGCAGGTGGCAGGGCAGGTTGAGAGAGCAGTTAATAAAGCATACAGTATCCTGGGCATGAATATGGGCATAGGGCACAAGAGGAAGGAAGTTATGCTGAACGTGGATAAGACACTCGTTCAGCCTCAGCTCGAGTATTGCGTCCAGTTCTGGAAGCGGCACATTAGGAAAGACATGAGCGCATTGGAGCAAGTAAAGAAAAGATTCATGAGAATGATTCCAGTGATGAGGAATTTCAGTTATGAGGATAACTTGAAGAAAAACATACTTGACCTTTCCTCACCAATCTGCCTGCTGCAGATGTATCTGTCCATGACACTATTGGTAGGACTGACCATCGCACAGTCGTTGTGGAGACAAAAGCATGCCTTTACATTGAGGATAAACCCCATCGTGTTGTGTGGCACAAACACCGTCCGAAATGGGATAGATTTCAAACAGATCTAGCAGTGCAAAACTGGGCATCCATGATGCGCTTTGGGCCATCAGTAGCAGCAGAATTGTACTCTACCACAATCTGTAACCTCATGGCTGGCTTATTCCCAATCGACAATTACCATCAAGCCAGCAGACCAACCCTGGTTCAATGAAGAGTGCAGGAGGGCGTTCCAGGAGCAGTACCAGGCATATCTCAAAATGGGGTGTCAATCTGGTGAAGCTGCAACAAAGGACGACTTGTGTGCGAAACTGTGTAAGCAGCATGCGATAGACAGAGCTAAGCGATCCCATGACCAATGGATCAGATGCAGTCCTGCCACATCCAGCTGTGAATGATGGTGGACAAATAAACAAAAAGCCCGAGGTGGTGGCTCCACAAATATCAGCATTCGTAATGATGGGCGAACCCAGCACATCAGTGCAAAGATAAGGCTGAAGCATTTGCAACCATCTCCAGCGAGAAGTGCCGAGTTGATAATCCATGTCGGCCTTCTAATGAAGTCCCCAGCATCACAGATGCCAGACTTGAGCCAATTTTATTCATTCTGCATGATATGGAGAAACGACAGAAGGCTATGGATACTGCAAAGGCTATAGGCCCTGACAATATTCCGGCAATAGAACTGAAGACCTGTCCTCCATAACTTGCCACACCCCTCGCCAAGCTGTTCCAGTACTGCTGCAAATTGTCCTCTACCTATAAAAGTAGAAAATTGCCCAGGTACATCCTGTACACAAAAATCAGGACAAGTTCAAACAGCCAATTACTGCCCCATAAGTCTGTTCTCAATCATCAATAAAGTGATGGAAGGTGTCATCAGCAAAGCTATCAAGCGGCATTTGCTTAGCAATAACCTGCTCAGTGACGCTCAGTTTGGGTTCCGCCAGGGCCACTCAGCTCCTAACTTCATTACACACTTGGTCCTAACAGGGACAAAAGTGTTGAACTCAAGAGTTGAGGTAAATGTGACTACCCTTGACATCAAGGCAGCATTTGACCGAGTATGGCAGCAAGGAGCCCTAGCAAAAGTGAAGTCAATGTGAATCGGGGGAAAACTCTCCGCTGGTTGGAGTAATAACGAGCGCAAAGAAAAATGGTTGTGGTTGTTGGAGGTCAATCATCTCAGCTCCAGGAGTTCCTCAGGGTAGTGGCCTCGGCCCAACCACGTTCAGCTGCTTCATCAATGACCTTCCTTCAATCCTAAGGTCAGAAGTGGGGATGTTCGCTGATGATTGCACAATGTTCAGCACCATTCCTAACTCCTCAGATACTGAAGCAACCCGTGTAGAAACGCAGGAGGACCTGGGCAATATACAGCCTTGTGGTTATCGGTGGCTAGTAACATAAACGCCACACAATTGCCAGGCAATGACCATCTCTAACAAGAGAGAATCTAACCATCTCCCCTTGACAGTCAATGGCATTACGATCGCTTAATCCCCCACTGTCAACATCCTGGGGTTTGCCATTGACAATAAAGTAAAATAGAGTAGCCATATAAATACAATAGCTGCAAGAGCAGGTAGAGGCTAGGAATCATGTGGCGAATAACTCACCTGCAGACTCCCCAAATCCTTTCCACCATCTACAAGGCACATGTCAAGAGTTTGATGAAGTAATCTCCACTTGCTTTGATGGGTGCAGCACCAACAACACTCAAGAAGCTCGCCACCATCCAGGAGAAAGCAGCCTGCTTGATTGGTATTCCAGCCACAGACATTCAATTCCTCCACCATTGACACACAGTGAGAGCAGTGTGTACCATCTACAAGATGCACCGCAACAATGCACCAAGGCTCCTTTGACAGTACCTGACAGACAGGCAATCTCGACCAACTAGAAGGCCGAGGTCAGCACATGCATGGGAACTTCCTCTCCAAGTCACAAACCATTCTGACGTAGAACTATATAGCCGTTCCTTCAATGCTGCGCGGTCAAAATTCTGGAAATCTCTTCCTAACAGCACTTTGGATGTACCTACCCCACATGGACTACAGCGATTCAAGAAGGCAGCTCACCACCACCTTCTCCAGGGCAATTAAGAATGGAAAATAAATGCTGGAAAAAGCCAATGACGCCCACAAGCCATGTATGCATAATATAAAAAATAGATATTTGAAGTGAGGAAAGTGAGTCTGCATTAGATGGCAGTGGACTGAGAAGGACTACGAGGAATTCAAAGACGGGAGTACAATACATGTGTGAACACACAAAGTGTGGTGTTTAAGGTCGGTGAGCGAATGTTTAAATATGGGAATGCGAAGTAGTGGAAATAATGGAAACGAGGTCCGGGCCCTTAATATATAAGGATACAAAGATATAAAGGGGTGGCAGTACTAATTAAGGAAGACTTTTCATTGCTGGAAAGGGACGTGCTTCGACATGGCAAGTACATAATCCATTATTCCAAGATGAGGAGCAGAATATGCATGATTGCTGTCCTCGGGGTATTCTCTAGGCCTCCAAATAGTACAAAAGAGGTAGAGGAGCAAATCTCAGGGAAATCACAGAGATGTGCAACAACTAAAGTTTGGTGATATTTGGGAACTTTAATGACCAAACAGTTGATTGATATGATTTTGGATTAAAGATTAAGGACTGGGAGGAATTTGTAAAATGTGTCAGGAGAAATTTCTTGATCGGCATGATCTCAGCCAACGAGAAAAGAGGAATTGCGAACTCTGGGGTTGGGAAATGAGCTAAACCAAGTGGACCCGGCGTCTATGCAGAAATACTTGGGTAAGAGTGATCATCGTATCATAGGTTTTTGACTAGTAATGCGGAAAAGCAAAGAACAAAATAATGGAAAGTGTCTTGATTGGAAGGGGACTAATTTCAAAAAATGAGAAGGGATCCAGTTGGGAAGAATGGAACCAAAGATTCGCAGGAAGATCTGCATCAGCACGATAGGTTATATTTAAGGAAGAGGTGCTTCAGTTCCATATTAGGAATATCCCACCAAGGGTGAAAGGTAGCGGAATGAAGAACATGTCACCTTGGTTGATGAAGGAGATATAGATGATGATGAAACAATCAAAAAACAAGGCACGTGATGCATGTCAGGTGAACTCAAGTGAGAGCCAGGCCAGTGGCAGTAAGTTGAGAGGAGAGGCGGGGAGGAAAATAAGACCAGTAAAGAGAGAATATCAGAATGCAATGACAGCCTATTAAATGAGTTGTGCAAGGAGGAATGTGGCCTATTAGGGACACATAGGGTAATACATACTTAGAGGTGCAGGGTAATGCTAATACACTTAATGACTACGTTTTATCAGTTTTCACCAGAGGAATGGAGGCTGACAAAATATCAGTGGAAGTGGAGTGAGTAGACATCGTGGAGCCGGATACAAAAAATGGTCTGGAAAGGTGCTAAAAAGGATGGCTTATAGTACAATAGGCACTTCGACTGGATGGCTTGCATCCCCAGTTATTAAAAATGATGGGGGCGGAAATAGCAGACGAGGTTGCTGTAATCTTCCAGTCTTTGCTGGATGCGAGTGTGATGCTGGAAGATTTTAAACTGCTAAATGTAAGACCTTCATTCAAGAAAGTGTGTGATGACAGTCCTAGAAAGTAAAAGTCAGTTAGTATAAACATCCGTGGTCGGTAAGGTTTTAGAAATAATAATCCGGGAAAATATCAACTGACATTCAGAAAAGTTTCAGTTAGTTAAGAATAGCCAGCATAGATTTCGTCAAGGCTGAACAAAACTCTGACAGTGCAGCGCACCCGCAATACTGACCCTCCGACAGTGCAGCATTCCCTCAGTACTGACCGTCTGACACTGCAGTGCTCCCTCAGTGTCGAACCCCCTGACAGTGCAGCAGTCCCACAGTACTGACCCTATAACACAGCAGTGCTCACTCAGTACTGACCCTCTGACAGTGCAGTGCTCCCTCAGTACTGACTTCCTGACAGTGCAGCACTCCCTCAGTACTGACCCTCTGGCAGTGCAGTGCTCCCTCAGTACTGACTTCCTGACAGTGCAGCGCTCGCTCAGTACTGACCCTATGACAGAGCAGCACTCCCTCAGTACTTACCCTCTGACAGTGCGTCACTCCCTCAGTGCTGAGCCTCCGGCAGTGTAGTGCTCCTTCTGTACTGACCCAATGACTCCGCAGTGCTCCCTCAGTAATAATCCTCCGACAGCGCGGCACTCCCTCAGTGCTGAGCCTCCGACAGTTCAGTGCTCCTTCTGTACTGACCTTATGACACCGCTGTAAACCCTCAGTACTGAACCTCCGACAGTACGGCACTCCGTCAGGAGTGACCCTACGAAAGTGCAGCAATCCCTCAGTACTGACCCTCCGACAGTGCGGCACTTCCTCAATGCAGAGCATCTGATGGTGCAATGCTCCTTCTGTACTTACCCGATAACACCGCTGTGCTCACTCAGTACTGACCCTCCGACAGTACGGCACTCCGACAGTAGTCAGCATAAGACAGTGCAGCACGCCCTCTGTACTGTCCATCTGACTGTGCAGTGCTCCGTCAGTACTGACCCGATGACACTGCAAAGCTCCCTCAGAACTGACAGTGCAGCTCTCCCGCAGTACTGACCCTCTGCCACTGCAGTGCTCCCTCAGTACTGACCCTCTCACATTGCAGCACTCCCTCAGTACTGACCCTCTGACGGTGCAGTGCTCCTTGAGTATTGAACCACCGACAGAGCAGTGCACTCTCAGTACTGAACCTCCAACAGTGCAGTGCTCCCTCAGTAATGTCCTTCCGAAATTGCGGCACTCCCTCAGTACTGACCCTCCGAGGGTGCAGTGCTCCCTCAGTACTGAACGTCCGACAGTGCGGCACTCCCTCAGTACTGAGCCTCCGACAGTGCAGTGCTCATTCAGTACTGACCCTGTGCCATCGCAGTACTCCCTCAGTACTGAACCTCCAACAGTACGACATTCCATCAGTACTGACCCTCCGACAGTGCAGCACTCCCTCAGTACTGACCATCTGGCAGTGCTGTGCACCCTCAGTACTGAACCTCCGACAGTGCAGTGCTCCCTCAGTAATGTCCTTCTGACATTGCGGCACTCCCTCAGTACTGACCCTCCGAGGGTGCAGTGCTCCCTCAGTACTGACCGTACGACAGTGCGGCACTCACTCAGTGCTGAGTCCCCGACAGTGCAGTACTCATTCTGTACTGATCCTGTGACATCGCAGTCTCCCTCAGTACTGACCCTATGACAGTGCAGTGCTCCCTCATTACTGACACTCTGGCAGTGCAGTGCTACCTCAGTACTGACCTTACGACAGTGCAGTGCTCCCCCAGTACTGGCCATCTGACATTGTGGCACTCCCACAGTACTGACCCTCCGACAGTGCAGCACTACCTCTGTACTGACCCTCTGACACTGCAGTGCTCCCTCAGCACTGACCTTACGACAGTGCAGTGCTCCCCCAGTACTGGCCATCTGACATTGTGGCACTCCCACAGTACTGACCCACCGACAGTGCGGCACTACCTCAGTGCTGAGCCTCTGACAGTGCAGTGCTCCTTCTGTACTTACCAGATCACACCGCTGTGCTCCATCAGTACTGACCCTCCGACAGTCCGGCACTCCGTCAGTGACCATCTCACAGTGCAGCACTCCTTCAATAATGACCCTATGACATTGCAGTGCCCACTCAGTACTGACATTCCGACAGAACAGTTTTCCCTCAGTACTGACCCTTCGACAGTGCAGTGGCCCCTCAGTCCTGACGATCCGAAAGTGCGGCACTCCCTCAGTACTCACCCTCCGACATTGCAGTGCGCCTTCTGTACTGACCTTCTGACAGCGCAGCACTTCTTCAGTACTGACCAAATGACACTGCAGTGCTCCCTCAGTACTGACCCTCTGACAGTGCAGTGCTCAGTCAGTACTGTCCCTCCGACAGTGAAGCACTCGCTCAGTACTGACCCTCTGACAGTGGAGCACCATCTCAGTACTGACCCTATGACACTGCAGTGCTCCTTCAGCACTGACCCTATGACACGACTGTGCTCCCTCAGTACTGACCCTCGGACAGTACGGCATTCTGTCAGTAGTGACCTTACGACTGTGCAGCACTCCCTCTGTACTGATCCTCTGACACTGCAGTACTCCCTCAGTATTGACACTCTGACAATGCAGAAGTCCCTCAGTACTGACCCGATGACACTGTAGTGCTCCCTCAGTACAGACCCTCCGACACTGCAGTGCACCCTGAGCACTGACCTCCAACACTGCAGTGCTCCCTCAGTATTGACCCTCTGACAGTACGGCGCTCCCCCAGTTCTGACCCTCCGACAGTGCAGTGCTCCATCAGTATTGACCCATCGCTGGATGGATGCAGCTCCAACAACGCTCAAGGAGACAACATTTTGAGGAGTGAATACAGTATACTCCATTGAAAAAAGTACATGTAAATCACTGCTTCACCTGAAGGGAGAGTTTGGGGCCTGGGTTACTGAGGAGAGAGGAAGTAAATGGGCAGGTATTACACCTCCTGCGATTGCAGGGGAAGGTGCCGTGGGAAGAGGACGTGGCGGTGTGGGTAATGGAGCAGTGGACCATGGTTTCGTGAACGGAATGATCCCTTCGGAATGCTGACCAGGGAAGGGAGGGGAGGATGCTTTCGGCAGTGGCATCACGCTGGACGTGTCGGAAATGGCAGAGGATGATCCTTTGGATGTGGAAGCTCGTGAGGTGGAAAGTGAGGACAAGAGGGAACCCTGTCACTGTTCTGGGAGAGGGGGGAAGGGGTGAGGGTAGAGGTGCGGGAAATGGGCTGGACACAGTTGCGGGCTCCGTCAACCACATTTGCCAGTTCTGTTGAAAGGTCACCGACCTGAAACATTAATTCTGCTTCTCTCTCCACAGATACTGCCAGACCTGCTGAGTATTCCCAGCATTTCCTGTTTTTATTTCAGATTTCCAACATCTGCAGTATTTTGCTTTTACTTAAATGGGAGATCCGTGCAATAGGAGAGCTGTCAATCAAAGCCGAACCCCATGCAGCCTGCTGTCAGTCACAGAGTACTGGCGGCCGGATGGAAACCACGGAACTCAACATTTATTACGACTGAAACTGGTGTCTGTGCGCAGACATTTTGCTGACTCCTGGACCGGGAGGATAAGGAACCCCACTTCAGTCATTTTGGTAAATGCTGGTTGCAGTTAACAGCGCACAGGCAATTAAATCCCCGCTGCCGTGTCCTCTGTCCCTTTTTCTATTCTCTGTTGTCAATTAAGAGCGGAGGGGATGGAAGGTTGGGCAGTTGCATGCTCCTCTTGCAGGATGTGGGAGGTAAGGGTCACCACCTGTGTCCCTGCTGACCTCACCTGCGAGAAGAGCACCCAACTCCAGCTCCTAATAGACAGAGTAGGGGAACTGGAGCTGGAGCTGGATGAACTTCGGATCATTCAGAAGGCTGAGGGGGTGATAGAGAGCAGTTTTCGGGAAGTAGTGAAACCTAAGTTACAGGATAAAGGTAGCTGTGTGACCGTCAGGGTAGGGAAAGGGAATAGGCGCACAGTGCAGGGATCCCCTGTGGCCGTTCCCCTCAATAATACGTATGCCGTTTTGGAGACTGTTGGGGGCGACGACCTACCAGGAGAAAGCCACTGCGGCCAGGTCTGTGGCACTGAGCCTGGCTCTGTGGCTCAGAAGGGAAGGGGGGAGAATAGGAGAACGATAATGAAAGGAGATTCAATGGTTAGAGGAAAAGACAGGAGATTCTGTGGTCGCGAACGAGAATCCCGGATGGTATGTTGCTTCCCGGGTGCCAGGGTCAGGGATGTCTCGGATCGAGTCTCCGGGATTCTTAAGGGGGAGGGGGAGCAGCCAGCAGTCGTGGTACACATCGGTTCCAATGACATAGCTAGAAAAATGGTTGAGGACCTGAAAAGCGAATATAGGAGTTAGGTTGGAAGCTAAAAGGCAGGACGAGCAGAGTAGTAATCTCAGGATTGATACAGGTGCCACGTGCTTGTGAGGCTAGAAACAGAGAGCGAATGCAGCTGAACACGTGGCTACAGAGCTGGTGCAGGAGGGAGGGCTTCAGATATGTGGATCATTGGATTACCTTTTGGGAAAGGTGGGACATGTACAAGAAGGACGGGTTGCATCTGAACTGGAGGGGCACCAATATCCTCTGCGGGAGGTTTGCCAGAGATCTTCGGGAGGGTTTAAACTAGTTTGGCAGGGGGATGGGAACCGAAGCTACGGATCAGTGGATGGGGTAGCTGTTGGACAGGCAGATACAGAGAGCAGAGAGTCTGGAGGAAGGTTAGACAGTTAACAGGGCAACGTTTCAGCCAGTATGATGGGTTGAAGTGTGCCTATTTTAACGCAAGAAGTGTCAGGAATAAGGGTGATGAACTTGGAGCATGGATCAGTACTTGGGGCTACGATGCAGTGGCCATTACGGAGACTTGGATGTCGCAGGGGCAGGAATGGATGTTGGATGTTCCGGGGTTAAGATGGTTCAAAAGGAATAGGGAGGGAGGTAAAAGAGGTGGGGGAGTGGCATTGTTAATCAGGGACAGTATCATAGCTGCAGAAAGGGAGGTCGTCGAGGAGAGTTCTTCGACTGAGTCAGTATGGGTGGAAGTCAGAAACAGGAAAGGAGCAGTCAATTTTTGGGAGTTTTCTATAGACCCCCCCAATAAGAACAGAGACACGGAGGAACAGATTGGGAGGCAGATTTTTGGAAGGGTGCAGAAGTAACAGGGTTAACATAGAACATAGAACATAGAACAGTACAGCACAGTACAAGCCCTTCGGCCCACGATGTTGTGCCGAACCTTTAACCAACTCTAAGATCAAACGACCTACATACCCTTCATTCTACGATCATCCATGTACCTATCCAAGAGTCGCTTAAATGTCCCTAATGTATCTGCTTCTACTACCACCCCTGGCAGTGCATTCCACGCACCCACCACTCTCTGTGTAAAGAACATACCGCTGACATCTCCCCAAAACCTTCCTCTAATCACATTAAAACTATGCCACCTGGAGATATCCCTTTCCGCCCTGGGAAAAAGTCTCTGGCTATCCACTCTATCAATGCCTCTCATCATCTTGTACCCCTCTATCAAGTCACCTCTCATCCTTCTTCTCTCCAATGAGATAAGACCTAGCACCCTCAACATTTCTTCGTAAGACATGCCCTCCAGTCCAGGCAGCACCCTGGTAAAACTCCTCTGCACCCTCTCTAAAGCTTCCACATCCTTCCGATAATGAGGCGACCAGAACTGAACACAATATTCCAAGTGTGGTCTAACCAGGGCTTTATAGAGCTGCAGCATAACCCCGCGGCTCTTAAACTCAATCCCCCTGTTAACGAAAGTCAACACACCATACGCCTTCTTAACAACAGTATCAACTTGGGTGGCAACTTTGAGCAATTTATGGCCATGGACCCCAAGATCCCTCTGTTCCTCCACACTACCAAGAATCCTGTCTTTAAGCCTGTATTCTGCATTCAAATTCGCCCTTCCAAAAGGAATCACTTCACACTTTTCCAGGTTGAACTCCATCTGCCACTTCTCAGCCCAGCTCTGCATCGTCAATGTCCCGTTGCAACCTACAACAGCCTTCCACACTATCCACAACTCCAGCAACATTCGTGTCATCGGTCAACTTGCTAACCCAGCCTACCACTTCCTTATCCATGTCATTTATCAAGATCACAAAGAGCCGAGGTCCCAGAACAGATTCCTGCGGAACACCACTGGTCACCGAGCTCCAGGCTGAATACTTTCCATCTACTACCACCCGCTGTCTTCTATAGGCCAGCCAGTTCTGCATCCAGACAGTCAAATTTCACTGTATCCCATGCCTCCTTACTTTCTGAATGAGCCTACCATGGGGAACCTTATCAAAGGCCTTGCTAAAATCCGTCTCCGCCACATCCACCACTCTTCCTTCATCAATGTGTTTTGTCACATCTTCAAAGATTTCAATAAGGCTTGTGAGGCATGACCTGCCCCTCACAAAGCCATGCTGACTGTCTCTCATCAAACTATGCCTTTCCAAATAATCATACATCTTGTCTCTCAGAATCCTCTCCAATAATTTACCCACTACCGACGTAAACTGACTGGTCTATAAATCCCAGGGTTATCCCTATTCCCTTTCTTGAACAAGGGAATAACATTTGCCACCCTCCAATCATCCAGTACTACTCCAGTGGACAGTGAGGACGCAACGATCATCGCCAAAGGCGCGGCAATCTCTTCCCTCGCTTCCCGTAAAAACCTTGGGTATATCCCATCTGGCCCAGGGGATGTATCTATCCTCATGTCTTTCAAAATTGGCAGCACATCCTCCCTCTTAACATCAACCTGTTCGAGCATATCAGCCTGTTTCACGCTGTCCTCACCAACGACCAGGTCCCTCTCGCCAGTGAATATTGAACCAAAGTATTCATTTAGGACGTCCCCTACCTCCACAGACTCCAGGCACAAGTTCCCTCCACTATCCCTGATCGGCTCTACCCTCCCTTTGGTCTTCCTGTTATTCCTCACATATGTGTAGAACGCCTTGGGACTTTCCTTAATCTTACCCACCAAGACTTTTTCATGTCCCCTTCTAGCTCTCCTAAGTCCATTCTTCTGTATGTTCCTGGCTACCTTGTAACCCTTTAGAGCCCTGTCTGATCCTTGCTTCCTCAACCTTAAATAAGTTTCCTTCTTCCTCTTGACTCGCTGGTCCACATCTCTTGTCATCCAAGGTTCCTTCACCCTACCATCCCTTCCTTGCCTCATCGGGACAAACCTATCCACAAGTCGCAGCAAGAGCTCCCTGAACAACCTCCATATTTCTGTCGTGCATTTCTCTGAGAAAATCTGTCACAATTTAACCTGCCCAGTTCCTGCCTAATCACATTGAAATTTCCCCTACTCCAATTAAATATTTTCCCATCCCGTCTGCTCCTATCCTTCTCCACGACTATCGTCAAGGTCAGGGAGTTCGGATCACTATCACCGAAATGCTCTCCCACCGAGAGATCTGCCACCTGGCCTGGTTCGTTGCCAAGCACCAAATCCAACATAGCCTCCCCGCTAGTCGGCCTATCTGCATATTGTGTCAGGAAACCTTCCTGGACACACCTGACAAAAACTGCTCCATCCAAACTATTTGCACTAAGGAGGTTCCAATCAATATTCGGTAAGTTGAAGTCACCCATGACAACAACCCTGTAAAATCTACACCTTTCCAAAATCTGCCTCCAATTTGTTCCTCCGTGTCTCTGTTGCTATTGGGGGGTCTATAGAAAACGCCCAATAATGTGACTGCTCCTTTCCCGTTTCTGACTTCCACCCATACTGACTCAGTAGACAAACCCTCCTCGTTGTTGTCTTGGGTGACTTCAACTTACCTAATATTGATTGGAACCTCCTTAGTGCATATAATGTGAATGGAGCAGATTTTGTTAATGTGCCTGGGAAGGTTTCCTGACTCAATATGTAGATAGGCCGACCAGAGGGGCGACTATTTTGGATTTGGTGCTTGGCAACGAACCAGGCCATGTGGCAGATCTCTCGGTGGGAGAGCATTTCGCTGATAGTGAAGACAACTCCCTGACCTGTACTATAGTCATGGAGAGGGATATGAGCAGATGGGATGTGAAAATATTTAATTGGGGGAGGGGGAACAACAATGCTATTCGGCAGGAACTGAGGTGCTTAAATTGGGAACAGATGTTCTCAGGGAAATGCACGACAGAAATGTGGAGGTTGTTTAGGGAGCAGTTGCTGCGACTGCTGGATAGGTTTGTCCCGATAGGCAAGGAAGGGGTGGTAGGGTAAAGGAAACTTGGATGACAAGAACAGCTATTCAAGAGGAAGAAGAAAGGGTGGCACAGTGGCGCAGTGGTTAGCACTGCAGTCTCACAGCTTCAGCGACCTGGGTTCAATTCCGGGTACTGCCTGTGTGGAGTTTGCAAGTTCTCCCAGTGTCTGCGTGGGTTTTCTCCGGGTGCTCCGTTTCCTGCCAAAAGACTTGCAGGTTGGTAGATAAATTGGCCATGATAAATTGCCCCTAGCATAGGTAGGTGGTAGAGAAATATACGGACCGGTGTGGATGTGGCAGGAATGTAGGATTAGGAAAATTGGGTACAAATAGCTGATGGTTGGCACAGACTCGGTCTGCCGAAGGGTCTGTTTCAGTGCTGTATCTTTAAAACTAAAACTAAAGCTTATTTAAGTTTGAGGAAGCAATAATCATACAGGGCTTTAGAGGGTTACAAGGCAGCCAGGAAGGAACTGAAGAATGGACTTAGGAGAGCTAGAAGGGGACATGAAAAAGTCTTGGTGGGTAGGATTAAGGAAAATCCCAAGGCGTTCTACACTTATGTCAGGAACAAGAGGATGGCCAGAGTGAGGGTCGGGCCATTCAGGGATAGTGGAGGAACTTCTGCCTGGAGTCGCAGGAGGTCCATCCCCTCTCTTATCCCCCTCTCCCCAGTCAGCGTCCACCCCCTCCCTCCCCCTGTGTCCCTCCCCTCTCCCCCAATTTACATCCCCGTCCCCCCTCAGAGTCCATCACCCTTCTCCCGTCCCTCTGCGTCCATCACCCTGTCCTATCCCCCTCTCTGGAGTCTGCGTCCACCCCGTCCTTCCCCTTATCTCCCTCCTCTATCCCCCAATGTCCAACCCCCTCCCCCTTCCGATGTGTCTATCACCTCTCTCCTGTCCCTCTGTGTCCATCCCTCTCTCCCTCCTTGTCACCATCCCCCTCACTTTCCCCCTCTGTGTCCATCCCCTACTCTCCCCTCTTTGTCCATCCACCTCTCCCCCTCTGTGTCCATCCCTCTCTTCCCCTTCTTTGTCCATCCCTCTCTCCCCGTCTGTGTCCATCCATCTCTCCCCTTCTGTGTCCATCCATCTCTCCCCCTCTATGTCCATCTCCCTCTCCCCCGCTGTGCCCAAAACCTCTTTCCCACCTCTGTGTCCTCAGTACTGACCCTCCAAAAGTATTGCACTCCCGCAGTACAGAGCCTCCGACAGCATTGCACTCCCTCAGTTCTGACCATCCGACAGTATGGCACTCCTTTAGTACTGACCTTCCGACAGTGCAGCATTCCTTCAGTGCTGACCCTCCAAAAGTGCAGCACTCCATCATTACTGACCCTTCACCAGCATGGCACTCCCTCATTACTGACCCTTTAAAAGTGCAGCACTCCCTCAATACTGACTATCCAACACTATGGCATTCCCTCAATACTGACCCTCCATCAGTTTGATATTCCCACAGTACTGATGCTCCGAGAGTATGGCACTCCCTCAGTACTGACCCTCCGAAAGTGCAGCTCTCCCTCAGTATCGACTCTCTGACTGTGCAACGCTCTCTCAGTACTGACCCTGTAACAGTGCAACACTCCATCAGTATTGAACCTCCACCAGTACGGCACTCCCTCAGTACTGACACGCTGGCAGTCAGCATCCCTCAATACTAACAATCTGAGAGTATAGCGCTCCCTCAGTACTGACTCAACAACAATGCAGCGCTCCCTCACTACTGACCCTACATCAGTCCGGCACCCCCTCAGTGCTGACGCTCCAACAGTGCAGCACTTCCTCAGTACTGACGCGCCAAAACTGCAGCGCTCCCTCAATACTGATCCTCCAACAGTGCGGTGCTCCCTCAATACCGGCCCTCCGAACGAATGGCACACCATCGGAACTGTCCCTCCAACAGTATGGCACTCCGTCCTAACTGATCCTCCAGCAGTATGGCACTCCCTCAGTACTGAGCCTCCAACAGTATGGAAATCCCTCAGTTATGACCCTCCGACTGTATGGCACTCCTTCACTACTGACCCACTGGCAGTGCCGCACTCCCTCAGTACTGATCCTCCGACAGTGTAGCACTCCCTCAGTGCTGACCCTCTACCAGTATGGCTCTCCCTCAGTACTGACCCTCCAATAGTATGAGACTCCCTCAATACTGACCATCCAACTGTATAACCCTCCCTCAGTACTTACACTCTGACAGTATGGCACTCCCTCAGTGTTGACCATCTGACAGGGCAGAAATCCCTCAGTACTGGCCCTCCAAAAGAATGGCCCACCATCAGAACTGACCCTCTGACTGTATGGCTGACCCTCAGTACTAACCCTCCAATTGTATGATACTCCCTCAGTACTGACATTCTGACAGTGCAGCAGTCCCTCAGTACTGGGAATGCAGCGCCCCCTCAGCACTGACTCAACAACAATTCATCACTCCATCAGTTCTGACCATCTGACGCTGCACAACTCCCTCAGGACTGATGCTCCAAAAGTGCACCACTACCTCAGTACTGACCCTCCGACAGTGCAGCACTCCCTCAGTACCGACTTTCTGACAGTGCAACAGTCCCTCAGTGCTGACCCTATAACATTGCAGAACTCCATCAGTACTGACCCTCCAACAGTATTGCACTCCCGCAGTACAGAGCCTCCGACAGTATTGCACTCCCTCAGTTCTGACCCTCCGACAGTATGGCACTCCTTCAGTGCTGACCCTCCGACAGTGCAGCATTCCTTCAGTGCTGACCCTCCAAAAGTGCAGCACTCCATCATTACTGACCCTTCACCAGCATGGCACTCCCTCAGTACTGACCCTTCAAAAGTGCTCCACTCCCTCAAGACTGACTATCCAACACTATGGCATTCCCTCAATACTGACCCTCCATCAGTTTGATATTCCCACAGTACTGAAGCTCCGAGAGTATGGCTCTCCCTCAGTACTGACCCTCCGACAGTGCAGCTCTCCCTCAGTATCGACTCTCTGACAGTGCAACGCTCTCTCAGTACTGACCCTGTAACAGTGCAGCACTCCATCAGTACTGAACCTCCACCAGTACGGCACTCCCTCAGTACTGACACGGTGGCAGTCAGTATGTCTCAAGACCAGCAATCTGAGAGTGTAGCGCTTCCTCAGTACTGACTCAACAACAATGCAGCGCTCCCTCACTACTGACCCTACATCAGTATGGCACTCCCTCAGTACTGACCCTCCGACAGTATGGCACTTCCTCAGTACTGATCATCTGGCAGTATGGCTCTGCCTCAGTACTGACCCTCCGACAGTATGGCACTCCCTCAGTGCTGACCAACTGACAGGGCACAACTCCCTCAGTACTGGTCCTCCAAAAGAATGACACACCATCACAACTAACCCTCTGACAGTACGGCACCACCAGTACTGAATCTCCGACAGTCCGGCACCCCCTCAGTGCTGACGCTCCAACAGTGCAGCACTTCCTCAGTACTGACGCGCCAAAAGTGCAGCGCTCCCTCAATACTGATCCTCCAACAGTGCGGTGCTCCCTCAGTACCGGCCCTCCAAACGAATGGCACACCATCGGAACTGTCCCTCCAACAGTATGGCACTCCGTCCTAACTGATCCTCCAGCAGTATGGCACTCCCTCAGTACTGAGCCTCCAACTGTATGGAAATCCCTCAGTTTTGACCCTCCGACTGTATGGCACTCCTTCAGTACTGACCCACTGGCAGTGCCGCACTCCATCCGTACTCACCCTCCACCAGTATGGCACTCCATCCGTACTGACCACTCCAACACTATGGCACCCCGCAGTACAGATCCTCCGACAGTCTTGCACTCCCTCAGTTCTGAACCTCCCACAGTATGGCACTCCCTCAGTACTGACCCTCCGAAGGTGCAGCATTTCCTCTGTATTGACCCTCCGACAGTGCAGCACTCCATCATTACTGACCCTTCACCAGTATGGCACTCCATCAGTACTGACCGTCCAACAGTGCAGCATTCCCTGAGTACTGAACCTCCGAAAGTATGACACTCGCTCAGAACTGACACTCCGGCAGTGTGACAGTCCTTCCGTACAGACCATCTGACAGTGCAGCATTCCCTCAGTACTGACTCAACAACAATGCAACACTCCCTCAGTACTGACCCGCTAGCAGTCAGCATCCCTCAACACTCTGAGAATGCAGCGTTCCCTCAGTAGTGACCCTGACCCTCTAACAGTGAGGCACTCCCTTAGTACTAACCATCCAAGAGTGCATCATTCCCTCAATGCTGACTCTCCACCAGAACGGCACTCGCTCAGTACTGACCCGACAACAGTACGACACTCCCGCAGTACTGATCCTCCGACCGTGCAGCACTCACTCAATACTGTCCCTCCGACAGGATGGCACTCCCTCAGTGCTGACCATCTGACAGGGCAGAGCTCCCACAGTACTGGCCCTCCAAAAGAATGGCCCACCATCAGAACTGACCCTCTGACTGTATGGCACTCCCACAGTACTGATCCTCCGACAGTTTGGCACTCCCTCAGTGCTGACGCTCCAACAGTGCAGCACTTCCTCAGTACTGACACGCCAAAAGTGCAGCACTCCCTCAATACTGATTCTCCGACAGTGCGGCACTCCCTCTGTACCGACTCTCTAACAGTTCAGCACTCCCTCAGTACTGACTCCCGAACAGTGCAGCACTCCCTCAATACTGATCCTCCGACAGTGCAGCACTCCCTCAGTACTGACAATCTTGCAGTGCAGCCCTCCCTTTGTACTGACCTTCTGACAGTGCAGCACGGCCTCTGTACTGACACTCTGAAAGAGCAGCATTCCCTCAGTACTGATCCTCCGACAGTGCAGCACTTCCTCAATCTCGAACCTCTGGCAGTGCAACATTGCCTCAGCACTGATCCTCCGACAGTACAGCACTCCCTCAGTACTGAACCTCCACTAGTATGTCTCTCCTTCAGTCCTGACCCTCCAATATTATGATAAACCCTCAGTACTGTCCCTCCAACAGTATGGCACTCCCTCATTACTGACCATCCAGCAGTATGACACTCCATCAGTACTGATGCTCCGACAGTGTGGCACTCCCTCAGTACTGAACCTCCGACACTGCAGCACTCCCTCAGTACTGACACTCTGAGAGTGCAGCGCTCCCTTAGTACTCACTTAACAAAAATGCAACACTCCCTCAGTACTGACCCGCTGGCAGTCAGCATCCCTCAATACTAACGCTCTGAGAATGCAGCGCTCCCTCAGTACAGACTCAACAACAATGCCGTGCTTGCACAGTACTGACACTCTGAGAGTGCAGCAGTCCCTCAGTACAGACTGAACAAAAATGCAGCGCTCCTTTACAACAGACCATCTGACAGTGCAGCACTCACTCAGTTCAGACTCAACATCAATGCAGAAATCCCTCAGTACTCACATTTTGAGGTTGCAGCACTCCCTCAGATCTGACCCTCTGACAGTGCAGCACTCCATCATTACTGACCCTCTACCAATATGGCACTCCATTACTGCTGACCCTCCACCAGTAAGGCACTCCCTCATTACTGTCCCTCCAACAGTGCAACAGTCCCTCAGCACTCACTCTATAACAGTGCAGCACTCCCTCAGTACTGACCCTCCACCAGTCTGGCACTCCCTCAGCACTGACCATCCATCAGTATGGCACTCCCTCAGTACTTTTTCCTCCGACAGTGCAGCACTCCTTCAATACTGACACTCTGAGAGATCAGCGCTCCCTCAGTACTGACACAACAACAATACAATATTCCCTCAGTACTGATCCGCTGGCAGTCAGCATCCCTCAATACTAACACTCTGAGAATACAGCACTCTCTCAGTACTGACTCAACAGCAATGCAACGCTCCCTCAGTACTGACAATCTGAGAGAGCAGCATTTCCTCAGTACTGAGCATCTGACAGTGCAGCATTCCCTCAGTACTGATCCTCCAACAGTGCATCACTCACTCATCACCAACTTTCTGAGAGTGCAACATTGCCTCAGTACTGATCCTTCGACAGTGCAGCACTCCATCAATACTGACCCTCTGGCAGTGCAGCGCTCCCAAAGTACCGACTTTCTGACAGTGCAACACTCCCTCAGCACTCACTCTCTAACAGTGCAGTGCTCCCTCATTACTGATTCTCTGACAGTGCAGCACTCCCTCAGTACTGACCCTCCACCAGTATGGCACTCCCTCAGCACTGACCCTCCAATAGTATGATACTCCCTCAATACTGACTCTCCAACAGTATTACACTCCCTCAGTACTGATGCTCCAACGGTCTGGCACTCCCTCATTACTGACCCACCATCAGTCTGGCACTCCCTCAATACTGACACTCCTACAGTATAGCACTCCCTCAGTACTGACCCTCCACCAGTATGGCACTCCCTCAGCACTGACCCTCCAATAGTATGATACTCCCTCAATACTGACACTCCAACAGTATTATACTCCCTCAGTACTGATGCTCCAACGGTCTGGCACTCCCTCATTACTGACCCACCATCAGTCTGGCACTCCCTCAATACTGACACTCCTACAGTATAGCACTCCCTCATTACTGATCTTCTGACAGTATGGCACTCCCTCAGTACTGACCCTTCGAAAGAATAGCACCCCCTCTATACTGATCCTCTGACAGTGCAGCACTCCCTCAGTACTGACCCTCAGCAGTATGGCACTCCCTCATTACTGACCATCCAGCAGTATGGCACTCCCTCAGCAATGAACCTCCGACAGTATGGCACTCCCTCATCTCCAGCTTTCTGACAGTGCAGCACTCACTTAGTATTGACCCTCTAACAGTGCAGGACTCACTCAGTACTGACCATCTGACAGTGCAGCACTCCCTCAGTACTGAATCAAAAACAATGCAACACTCCTTCAGGACTTACACTCGGAGGGTGCAGCGTTCCCTCAGTGCTGACTCAACAACAATGCAGCATTCCCTCAGTACTGACGATCTGGCACTGCAGCACTCACTCAGTACTGACACTCTGAGTGTGTAGCATTCCCTCAGTACTGACCCTCCAACAGTGCAGCGCTCACTCTATACTGACCCTCTAACAGTGCAGCACTCCCTCAGTACTGATCATCTGACTGTGCAGCACTCCTTCAGTACTGGCCCTCCACCGGTATGGAAAACCATCCGTACTGACACTCCAACAGCATCGCATTCTCTCAGTACTGACCTTCCAACAGTATGTCACTCCCTCAGTACTGACCCTCCGACAGTATCGCACTCCCTCAATACTAACCATCTATTGGGGCAGCAACCTTTCAGTACTGAAACTGTGAGAGTGCAGCACTCCCTCAGAACTGACTCAACAACAACGCAGCGCTCCCTCAGCACTGAGACACCAACAGTAGGCAAGTCTTCATCACCAAATTGATGACAGTGCAGAACTCCCTCAGTACTGGTCCTCCAACAGTCCAGCACTCCCGTAGTACTGACTCAACAACAATGCAGCGACCCTTCAGATCTGACCATCCGACAGTGCAGCACTCACTCAGTACTGACCCTCTGAGATTGCAGCGCTCCCACAGTACAGACTCAACAACAATGCAGCACCCTCTGAGTGCAGACAGTCTGTGAATGCAGCTTTCCCTCAGTACTGACTCAACAACAATGAGCCATTCCCTCAGTACTTACCATCTTACTGTGCAGCACTCCCTCATCACTGACCCTCTGACAGTGCAGCGCTCCCTCAGAACTGACACTCTGAGAGTGCAGCATTCCCTCAGTACTGACCAGCTGAAGTGCAGCATTTCCTCAGTACTGACCATCTGACACCGCAGCATTCACACAGTACTGACACTCTGAGAGTGCAGCATTCCCTCATCACCAACTTTCTGACAGTGCAGCTCACCCTCACGACTGATCCTCAGAAAGTGCAGCGTTCCCTCAGTAATAACTCAACAACAATGCAGCACTCCATCAGTACTGACACTCTGAGAGTGCAGCATTCCCTCAGTACTGACCAGCTGAAGTGCAGCATTTCTTCAGTACTGACTATCTGAAACCGCAGCATTCACACAGTACTGGCACTCTGAGAGTGCAACATTCCTTCATCACCAACTTTCTGACAGTGCAGCTCTCCCTTACTACTGATCCTCAGAAAGTGCAGCACTCCCTCAGTACGGATCCTCTGACAGTGCAGCACACTCTCAGTACTGACCCTTCACAAATATGGCACTCCCTCAGTACTGACCCTCCAACAGTATGGAAAACCCTCAGTACTGACCCTTCAACAATGCAGCTCTCCCTCAGTACTGACCACCCAAGTATCGCACTGCCTCAGAACTGACCCTCCGACAATACAGCACCACCTCAGTAACGACCATCCGACAGAATGGCACTCCCTCAGTACTGACCCTCCGACAGAATGTCTGTCCCTCAGTACTGACCCTCCGACAGTGCGACACACCCTCATACCGACACTCGAACAGGGTCCCACTCCCTCACTACTGACTCTCCAAATATGCAGCACTCCCACAATACGTATCTTCCGACAGTGCAGCACTGCCTCAGTACCGAATTTCTGACAGTGCAGCACTGCCACAGCACTGACCCTCTAGCAGAGCAGCACTCCCTCAGTACGGATCCTCCGACAGTGCCGCACACCCTCAGTGCTGACCCTCCAACAGCACAGCACTCCCTCAGTACTGACCCTCCAACCATCGCACTCCCTCAGAACTGACCCTCCGACAATACGGCACCACCACAGTCCTGACCATCCGACGGTATGGCACTCCCACAATACTGACCATCCGACAAAATGTCAGTCCCTCAGACCTGACCCTCCGACAGTGCGGCACTCCCTCAGTACTGTTCCTCCCACTGTCCAGCAGTCCCTCAGTGCTGACCCTCCACCTGTATGGCCAACCAATAGTACTGACCCTCCAACAGTAAGGCACTCCCTCAGTACTGACCCTCCAACAGTATGGCACTCCCTCGGTGCTGACCATCTGATGGTGCAGCATCCGTCAATTCTGAGTGCAGTGCTCCCTCAGTACTGACTCATCACCAATGCAGCGCTCCCTCAGTACTGATCCTCTAACGGAAGGCAATCCCGCATCACCAAGTTTCTGACAGTGCAGCACTCCCTCAATACAGACCCTCTGGCAGTGCAGCTTTCACTTAGTAACGACTTTCTGACAGTGCAACACTCCGTCAGCACTGACTCTCTAATAGTGCAGCAGTCCCTCAGTACTGATCATCCGACAGTGCAGCACTCCCTCAGTACTGACCCTCCAACAGTACGGCACGCCCTCATTTCTGACCCTCCAGCAGTATGGCTTTCCATCAGTACTGATCCTCCAACAGTATCGCTCCCCCTCAGTATTGACCATCCAACACTCCCTAAGTACTGACCCTCCAGTAGTGCAGCACTCCCTCAGTACTGACTCTCCAACAGTATGGTACTCCCTCAGTACTGTCAATCTGACAGTGCAGCAATCATCAACAGTTACACTCCAAGAGTGCAGCGCCTGCTCATTACTGATTCAAAAACCATGCAGCACTCTCTCACTACTGACACTCTGAGAGTGCAGCATTCCCTCAGTACTGACTCAACAACACTGCAGCTCTCCTTCAGAACTTACCATCCAACAGTGCAGCAATGCAAAGTACTGACACTGAGAGTGCAGAGCTCCCTCAGAACTGACTCTGCAACAATGCAGCTTTCCCACAGTACTGACAGTCTGAGAATGCAGCTTTCCCTCAGAACTGATACTCTGAGAGTTCAGCATTCCTCCCGTACTGACTCAAGAACAATGCAGCACACACTTTGTACTGACCCTCTGACAGTGCAGCACTCCCTCAGTACTGAATCAACAACAATGCAACAGTCCCTCAGTACTGACACTCTGAGGGTGCAGCACACCCTCAGTACTGACCTTCTGACAGTGCAGCACTCCCACAGTAGTGACACTCTGAGAGTGCAGCGCTCCCTCATTACTGACTCAACAACAGTGCATCACTCCCTCAGTACTGACCGTCGCAGAGTGCTGCATTCCCTCAGTACTGATCTTCAGACAGTGCAGCACTCCATCAGCACCAACATCCTGTCAGTGCAGCATCCCTCAGTACTGATCCTCCGACAGGGCAGCGCTCGCTCAGTACTCACTCTCCAACAATAGGGCACTCCCTCGGTAATGAATCTGCATCAGTCTGGCACTCCACCAGTACTGACCATCCGACAGTATGTCACTCCCTCAGTACTGACCCTCCGACAGTATCGCACTCCCTCAATACTAACCATCTATTAGGGCAGCAACCTCTCAGTACTGAAACTGTGAGAGTGCAGCACTCCCTCAGAACTGACTCAACAACAACGCAGCGCTCCCTCAGTACTGAGACACCAACAGTAGGCAAGTCTTCATCACCAAATTGATGACAGTGCAGAACTCCCTCAGTACTGGTCCTCCAACAGTGCAGCACTCCCGTAGTACTGACTCAACAACAATGCAGCGACCCTTCAGATCTGACCATCCGACAGTGCAGCACTCACTCAGTACTGACTCTCTGAGATTGCAGCGCTCCCACAGTACAGACTCAACAACAATGCAGCACCCTCTCAGTACAGACAGTCTGTGAATGCAGCTTTCCCTCAGTACTGACTCAACAACAATGAGCCATTCCCTCAGTACTTACCATCTTACTGTGCAGCACTCCCTCATCACTGACCCTCTGACAGTGCAGCGCTCCCACAGAACTGACACTCTGAGAGTGCAGCATTCACTCAGTACTGACCAGCTGAAGTGCAGCATTTCTTCAGTACTGACTATCTGACACCGCAGCATTCACACAGTACTGGCACTCTGAGAGTGCAGCATTCCCTCATCACCAACTTTCTGACAGTGCAGCTCTCCCTCACTACTGATCCTCAGAAAGTGCAGCGTTCCCTCAGTAATAAGTCAACAACAATGCAGCACTCCATCAGTACTGACACTCTGAGAGTGCAGCATTCCCTCAGTAATAACTCAACAACAATGCAGCACTCCATCAGTACTGACACTCTGAGAGTGCAGCATTCCCTCAGTACTGACCAGCTGAAGTGCAGCATTTCTTCAGTACTGACCATCTGACACCGCAGCATTCACACAGTACTGGCACTCTGAGAGTGCAGCATTCCCTCATCACCAACTTTCTGACAGTGCAGCTCTCCCTCACTACTGATCCTCAGAAAGTGCAGCGTTCCCTCAGTAATAAGTCAGCAACAATGCAGCACTCCATCAGTACTGACACTCTGAGAGTGCAGCATTCCCTCAGTAATAACTCAACAACAATGCAGCACTCCATCAGTACTGACACTCTGAGAGTGCAGCATTCCCTCAGTACTGACCAGCTGAAGTGCAGCATTTCTTCAGTACTGACCATCTGACACCGCAGCATTCACACAGTACTGGCACTCTGAGAGTGCAGCATTCCCTCATCACCAACTTTCTGACAGTGCAGCTCTCCCTCACTACTGATCCTCAGAAAGTGCAGCGTTCCCTCAGTAATAACTCAACAACAATGCAGCACTCCATCAGTACTGACACTCTGAGAGTGCAGCATTCCCTCAGTACTGACCAGCTGAAGTGCAGCATTTCTTCAGTACTGACCATCTGACACCGCAGCATTCACACAGTACTGGCACTCTGAGAGTGCAGCATTCCCTCATCGCCAACTTTCTGACAGTGCAGCTCTCCCTCACTACTGATCCTCAGAAAGTGCAGCACTCCCTCAGTACGGATCTTCTGACAGTGCAGCACACTCTCAGTACTGACCCTCCACAAATATGGCACTCCCTCAGTACTGACCCTCCAACAGTATGGAACACCCTCAGTACTGACCCTTCAACAATGCAGCTCTCCCTCAGTACTGACCACCCAAGTATCGCACTGCCTCAGAACTGACCCTCCGCCAATACAGCACCACCTCAGTACCGACCATCCGACAGTATGGCACTCCCTCAGTACGGACCCTCCGACAGAATGTCTGTCCCTCAGTACTGACCATCCGACAGTGCGACACACCCTCATACTGACACTCGAACAGGGTCGCACTCCCTCACTACTGACTCTCCAAATATGTAGCACTCCCACAATACGTATCATCCGACAGTGCAGCACTGCCTCAGTACCGAATTTCTGACAGTGCAGCACTGCCACAGCACTGACCCTCTAGCAGAGCAGCACTCCCTCAGTACGGATCCTCCGACAGTGCCGCACACCCTCAGTGCTGACCCTCCAACAGCACAGCATTCTCTCAGTACTGACCCTCAACTATCGCACTCCCTCAGAACTGACCCTCCGACAATACGGCACACCCTCAGTACTGTTCCTCCCACTGTCCAGCAGTCCCTCAGTGCTGACCCTCCACCTGTACGGCCAACCAATAGTACTGACCCTCCAACAGTAAGGTACTCCCTCAGCACTGACCCTCCAACAGTATGGCACTCCCTCGGTGCTGACCATCTGATGGTGCAGCATCCGTCAATACTGAGTGCAGTGCTCCCTCAGTACTGACTCATCAACAATGCAGCGCTCCCTCAGTACTGATCCTCTAACGGAAGGCAATCCCGCATCACCAAGTTTCTGACAGTGCAGCACTCCCTCAATACAGACCCTCTGGCAGTGCAGCTTTCACTTAGTAACGACTTTCTGACAGTGCAACGCTCCGTCAGCACTGACTCTCTAATAGTGCAGCAGTCCCTCAGTACTGATCATCCGACAGTGCAGCACTCCCTCAGTACTGACCCTCCAACAGTACGGCACGCCCTCATTTCTGACCCTCCAGCAGTATGGCTTTCCATCAGTACTGATCCTCCAACAGTATCGCTCCCCCTCAGTATTGACCATCCAACACTCCCTAAGTACTGACCCTCCAATAGTGCAGCACTCCCTCAGTACTGACTCTCCAACAGTATGGTACTCCCTCAGTACTGTCAATCTGACAGTGCAGCAATCATCAACAGTTACACTCCAAGAGTGCAGCGCCTGCTCATTACTGACTCAAAAACCATGCAGCACTCTCTCACTACTGACACTCTGAGAGTGCAGCATTCCCTCAGTACTGACTCAACAACAATGCAGCTCTCCTTCAGAACTTACCATCCAACAGTGCAGCAATGCCTCAGTACTGACACTGAGAGTGCAGAGCTCCCTCAGAAATGACTCTGCAACAATGCAGCTTTCCCACAGTACTGACAGTCTGAGAATGCAGCTTTCCCTCAGAACTGACAATCTGAGAGTTCAGCATTCCTCCCGTACTGACACAAGAACAATGCAGCACACACTTTGTACTGACCTTTTGACAGTGCAGCACTCCCTCAGTACTGAACCAACAACAATGCAACAGTCCCTCAGCTTTCAGTGCAGCAGCTTTTTCGGGAGCAGAGTGTGAGCGAGTGAGAACCTGGGAAGGTCAGTTTGAAAGTAAATTTGATTTCCTTTTGTTTTTCGGCGGAGGCCAGTGGGCTGCTGGGTAAGTAAAACACTATATATTTGGGCGGTTTAAAATAACTTTCCTTTCAGTGCAGCAGCTTTTTCGGGAGCAGAGTGTGAGCGAGTGAGCAGCTGGGAAGGTCAGTTTGAAAGTAAATTTAATTTCCTTTTGTTTTTCGGCGGAGGCCAGGGGGCTGCTGGGTAAGTAAAACACTATATATTTGGGCGGTTTAAAATAACTTTCCTTTCAGTGCAGCAGCTTTTTCGGGAGCAGAGTGTGAGCGAGTGAGAACCTGGGAAGGTCAGTTTGAAAGTAAATTTGATTTCCTTTTGTTTTTCGGCGGAGGCCAGGGGGCTGCTGGGTAAGTAAAACACTATATATTTGGGCGGTTTAAAATAACTTTCCTTTCAGTGCAGCAGCTTTTTCGGGAGCAGAGTGTGAGCGAGTGAGCAGCTGGGAAGGTCAGTTTGAAAGTAAATTTAATTTCCTTTTGTTTTTCGGCGGAGGCCAGGGGGCTGCTGGGTAAGTAAAACACTATATATTTGGGCGGTTTAAAATAACTTTCCTTTCAGTGCAGCAGCTTTTTCGGGAGCAGAGTGTGAGCGAGTGAGCAGCTGGGAAGGTCAGTTTGAAAGTAAATTTAATTTCCTTTTGTTTTTCGGCGGAGGCCAGGGGGCTGCTGGGTAAATAAAACACTATATATTTGGGCGGTTTAAAATAACTTTCCTTTCAGTGCAGCAGCTTTTTCGGGAGCAGAGTGTGAGCGAGTGAGCAGCTGGGAAGGTCAGTTTGAAAGTAAATTTAATTTCCTTTTGTTTTTCGGCGGAGGCCAGGGGGCTGCTGGGTAAATAAAACACTATATATTTGGGCGGTTTAAAATAACTTTCCTTTCAGTGCAGCAGCTTTTTCGGGAGCAGAGTGTGAGCGAGTGAGCAGCTGGGAAGGTCAGTTTGAAAGTAAATTTAATTTCCTTTTGTTTTTCGGTGGAGGCCAGGGGGCTGCTGGGTAAGTAAAACACTATATATTTGGGCGGTTTCTGAACCCGAGACACCACACTTGTAGTGTCTCCCACCCGCCCTCCTCCTCTAACCAAAAAAAAAGGACTCGGTGGGGTGTTTATAAGGTAAGGCTTTTTCGATTTCTCTGGTTTTATTGTGATTGGTAAAAACTTTTCGTTCCTTTTTCATTTAACTAAGGTTAAACTTAAGATTAAAAATGGCAGGAGATCTCAGACCCGTATCATGCTCCTCTTGCTCAATGTGGGAGCTCAGGGACATGGCTGATGACCCTGGCTCCTTCACGTGCAGGAAGTGTGTCCAGCTGCAGCTCTTGTTCGACCGCATGACGGCTCTCGAGCTGCGGATGGACTCACTTTGGAGCATGCGCGATGCTGAGGAGGTCGTGGATAGTACGTTTAGTGAATTGGTCACACCGCAGATTAGGATTGCTGAGGGAGAAAGGGAATGGGTGACCAAAAGGCAGAGAAAGAGCAGGAAGGCAGCGCAGGAGTCCCCTGCGGTCATCTCCCTCCAAAACAAGTATACCGTTTTGGATACTGTTGAGGGAGATGGCTCACCAGGGGAAGGCAGCAGTAGCCAGGTCCATGGCACCATGGCTGGCTCTGCTGTTCAGAAGGGCGGGAAAAAGAGTGGAAGGGCTATAGTCGTCGGGGTTCGATTGTAAGGGTAGTAGATAGGCGGTTCTGTGGTCGAAAACGAGGCTCCCGAATGGTATGTTGCCTCCCAGGTGCACGGGTCAGGGACGTCTCAGATCGGCTGCAGAACATTCTAAAGGGGGAGGGTGAACAGCCAGTTGTCATTGTGCACATAGGCACTAATGATATGGGTAAAAAACCGGATGAGGTCCGACAAGCAGAGTTTAGGGAGTTAGGAGCCAAGTTAAAAAGTAGGACCTCAGAGGTAGTAATCTCAGGATTACTACCAGTGCCACGTGATAGTCAGAGTAAAAATGAAAGAATAGTCAGGATGAATGCGTGGCTTGAGAGATGGTGCAGGAAGGAGGGGTTCAGATTTTTGGGACATTGGGACCGGTTCTGGGGGAGGTGGGACTATTACAAATTGGACGGTCTACACCTGGGCCGGACTGGAACCAATGTCCTTGGAGGTGCTTTTGCTAACGCTGTTGGGGAGGGTTTAAACTAATGTGGCAGCGGGATGGGAACCAATTGAGGTCAGTTGAAAGTAAGGAGGTAGTAACAAAAGCCTGTAAGGAACTAGATAATGAAGTCAGTGTGACTAAGGGGAAAAGCAGGCAGGGAGCAGATGATGAATATAAAGGGATGGTGGTCTGAGGTGCATTTGTTTTAATGCAAGAAGTGTAGTAGGTAAGGCAGATGAACTTAGGGCTTGGACTAGTAGCTGGGAGTATGATGTTATTGCTATTACTGAGAATTGGTTAAGGGAAGGGCATGATTGGCAACTAAATATTCCAGGATATCGATGCTTCAGGCGAGATAGAGAGGGAGGTAAAAGGGATGGAGGAGTTGCATTACTGGTCAAAGAGGATATCACAGCAGTGCTGCAGAAAGGCACTATGGAGGATCCGAGCTGTGAGGCAATATGGACAGAACTGACCATCGCTAATGAACTTATTATTTTCAAGATGATTATAAATCCTGTCTCTTATAACCTTTTCCTAAGATTAAACAGATTATGGAAAGATGTAGGAGCAACAGGGTGGTGGTGATAGGAGATTTTAATTTTCCCAACATTGACTGGGATTCGCTTAGTGTCAGAGGTCCAGATGGAGCAGAATTTGTAAGGAGCATCCAGGAGGGTTTTCTAGAGCAGTATGTAAATAGTCCAACTCGGGAAGGGGCCATACTGGACCTGGTGTTGTGGAATGAGCCCGGCCAGGTTGTTGAAGTTTCAGGAGGGGACTACTTTGGGAACAGTGATCACAATTCCGTAAGCTTTAAAATACTCATGGACAAAGACGAGAATGGTCCTAAAGGAAGAGTGCTAAATTGGGGGAAGGCCAACTATACCAAAATTCGGCAGGAGCTGGGAAATGTAGATTGGGAGCAGCTGTTTGAAGGTAAATCCACATGTGATATGTGGGAGGCTTTTAAAGAGAGTTTGATTTGCGTGCAGGAGAGACATGTTCCTGTGAAAATGAGGGATAGAAATGGCAAGATTAGGGAACCATGGATGACAGGTGAAATTGTGAGACTAGCTAAGAGGAAAAAGGAAGCATACATAAGGTCTAGGCGGCTGATGAAAGACGAAGCTTTGAAAGAATATCGGGAATGTAGGACCAATCTGAAACGAGGAATTAAGAGGGCTAAAAGGGGTCATGAAATATCTTAAGCAAACAGGGTTAAGGAAAATCCCAAAGCCTTTTATTCATATATAAGGAGAAAGAGGGTAACTAGAGAAAGGATTGGCCCACTCAAGGACAAAGGAGGAATGTTATGCTTGGACTCAGAGAAAATGGGTGAGATTCTAAACGAGTACTTTGCATCGGTATTCACCGAGGAGAGGGACATAACGGATGTTGAGGTTAGGAACAGATGTTTGATTACTCTAGGTCAAGTCGGCATAAGGAGGGAGGAAGTGTTGGGTATTCTAAAGGGCATTAAGGTGGACAAGTCCCCAGGTCCGGATGGGATCTATCCCAGGTTACTGAGGGAAGAGAGAGAGGAAATAGCTGGGGCCTTAACAGATATCTTTGCAGCATCCTTAAACACGGGTGAGGTCCCGGAGGACTGGGGAATTGCTAATGTTGTCCCATTGTTTAAGAAGGGTAGCAGGGATAATCCAGGTAATTATAGACCGGTGAGCCTGACGTCAGTGGGTAGGGAAGCTGCTGGAGAAGATACTGAGGGATAGGATCTATTCCCATTTGGAAGAAAATGGGTTCATCAGTGATAGGCAACATGGTTTTGTGCAGGGAAGTTCATGTCTTACCAACGTAATATAATTCTTTGAGGAAGTGACAAAGTTGATTGATGAGGGAAGGGCTGTCGATGTCATATACATGGACTTCAGCAAGGCGTTTGATAAGGTTCCCCATGGCAGGCTGATGGAGAAAGTGAAGGCGCTTGGGGTCCAAGGTGTACTAGCTAGATGGATAAAGAACTGGCTGGGCAACAGGAGACAGAGAGTAGCAGTAGAAGGGAGTTTCTCAAAATGGAGACGTGTGACCAGTGGTGTTCCACAGGGATCCGTGCTGGGACCACTGTTGTTTGTGATATACATTAATGATTTGGAGGAAAGTATAGGTGGACTGATTAGCAAATTTGCAGACGACACTAAGATTGGTGGAGTAGCAGATAGTGAAGGGGACTGTCAGAGAATACAGCAGAATATAGATAGATTGGAGAGTTGGGCAGAGAAATGGCAGATGGAGTTCAATCAGGGCAAATGCGAGGTGATGCATTTTGGAAGATCCAATTCAAGAGTGAACTATACAGTAAATGGAAATGTCCTGGGGAAAATTGATGTCCAGAGAGATTTGGGTGTTCAGGTCCACTGTTCCCTGAAGGTGGCAACGCAGGTAAATAGAGTGGTCAAGAAGGCATACGGCATGCTTTCCTTCATCGGACGGGGCATTGAGTATAAGAGTTGGCAGGTCATGTTACAGTTGTATAGGACTTTGGTTCGGCCACATTTGGAATACTGCTTTCAGTTCTGGTCGCCACATTATCAAAAGGATGTGGATGCTTTGGAGAGGGCGCAGAGGAGGTTCACCAGGATGTTGCCTGGTGTGGAGGGCGCTAGCTATTAAGAGAGGTTGAGCAGATTAGGATTATTTTCATTAGAAAGACGGAGGTTGAGGGGGGACCTGATTGAGGTGTACAAAATCATGAGAGGTATTGACAGGGTGGATAGCAAGAGGCTTTTTCCCAGAGTGGGGTTTCAATTACTAGAGGACACGAGTTCAAAGTGAAAGGGGAAAAGTTTAGGGGGGATATGTGTGGAAAGTTCTTTACGCAGAGGGTGGTGGGCACCTGGAACGCATTGCCAGCGGAGGTGGTAGATGCGGGCATGATGGAGTCTTTTAAGATGTATCTAGACAGATACATGAATGGGCAGGAAGAAAAGAGATACAGATAAAGAGATACAGCCTCACAGCTCCAGGGACCCGGGTTCGCTTCCGGGTACTGCCTGTGTGGAGTTTGCAAGTTCTCCCTGTGTCTGCGTGGGTTTTCTCCGGGTGCTCCGGTTTCCTCCCACAAGCCAAAAGACTTGCAGGTTGATCGGTAAATTGGCCATTATAAATTGTCACCAGTATAGGTAGGTGGTATGGAAATATAGGGACAGGTGGGGATGTTTCTTAGGAATATGGGATTAGTGTAGGATTAGTATAAATGGGTGGTTGATGTTCGGCACAGACTCGGTGGGCCGAAGGGCCTGTTTCAGTGCTGTATATCTAATCTAATCTAATCTAATCTAATCAGAACCTTAGAAAATAGGCGACATGTTTAGAGAGGATCTGGATTGGCGCAGGCTTGGAGGGCCGAAGGGCCTGTTCCTGTGCTGTAATTATCTTTGTTCTTTGTTCTTTGTACTGACACTCTGAGGGTGCAGCACTCCCTCAGTACTGACCTTCTGACAGTGCAGCACTCCCACAGTAGTGACACTCTGAGAATGCAGCGCTCCCTCATTACTGACTCAACAACAGTGCATCACTCCCTCAGTACTGACCGTCGCAGAGTGCTGCATTCCCTCAGTACTGATCTTCAGACAGTGCAGCACTCCATCAGCACCAACATCCTGTCAGTGCAGCATCCCTCAGTACTGATCCTCTGACAGGGCAGCGCTCGCTCAGTACTGACTCTCCAACAATAGGGCACTCCCTCGGTACTGACCCTCCATCAGTCTGGCACTCCACCAGTACTGACCATCCGACAGTATGTCACTCCCTCAGTACTGACCCTCCGACAGTATCGCACTCCCTCAATACTGACCATCTATTAGGGTTTCGGTGACTGCAGCTTTGATAGTAACGGAGGTGCGGGAGCGGGATGACCGCTGCGAAGTCAATTTCAGTGTCAGTTTAAAAGTGAATTCTCTTTTGTTTTCGGAGGACCAGGGGACTGCTGGGTAAGTAAAAACTATATATTTGGGTTGTTTAAAATCTCTTTCTTTTAGTTTCGGTGGCTGCAGCTTTGATAGTAACGGAGGTGCGGGAGCGGGCTTACAGCTGCGAAGTCAATTTCAGTGTAAGTTTAAAAGTGAATTCCCTTTTGTTTTCGGAGGACCAGGGGACTGCTGGGTAAGTAAGAACTATATATTTGGGTGGTGGCTGTACCCGAGACACTACATGTGTAGTGTCTCCCACCCACCCTCCTCCTCTAACCAAAATGAATGACTCTGGTGTGTTGATAAGGTAAGCTTTTTATTTAAGAAGTTCTGTCCGTTGGATGGCTAACCTAACAAGTTTTGACTTTTTGTTTTTGGTTTTTCAGTAGATTTGTTGGGAATTTGGAATAGTGGGAATGGAAGTTAAGGCAGTTGTCTGTACCTCCTGCAGAATGTGGGAGGCAGGGGTCGCCAAGAGTGTCCCTGCTGACTGCATCTGCGGGAAGTGCACCCAACTCCAGCTCCTCGAGAACCGCGTTAGGGATCTGGAGCTGGAGCTGGATGAACTTCAGATCATTCGGGAGGTGGAGGAGGTTATTGAGAGGAGTTATGGGGAGGTAGTATCACCTCAGGTAAAAGAAGTAGGTAGATGGGTTACCGTCAGTGGAAGGAGAGGGAACCAGCAGGCAGTGCAGGGATCCCCTGTGGCCGTTTCCCTCAACAACAGGTATACCGTTTTAGATACTGTTGCGGGGGACGACTTACCAGGGGTA
The DNA here is from genome assembly GCF_036365525.1 of Heterodontus francisci. Classification (NCBI taxonomy): domain Eukaryota; kingdom Metazoa; phylum Chordata; class Chondrichthyes; order Heterodontiformes; family Heterodontidae; genus Heterodontus; species Heterodontus francisci. The sequence goes on along the minus strand of NW_027140601.1, from coordinate 1,077,038 downwards.
AGCAATGGGGGACAGGTATCTGGCACAGAGTCTGTCCCTGTTGCTCAGAAGGGAAGGGGGAAGAGGAACAGAACATTAGTCATTGGGGACTCTATAGTTAGGGGAAAAGATAGGAGGTTCTGTGGGAACGAGAGAGACTCACGGTTGGTATGTTGCCTCCCAGGTGCCAGGGTTCGTGATGTCTCGGATCGTGTTTTTGGGATCCTTAAGGGGGAGGGGGAGCAGCCCCAAGTCGTGGTCCACATAGGCACCAACGACATAGGTTGGAAGAGAGATGGGGATTTAAGACATAAATTCACGGAGCTAGGGTGGAAGCTAAGAGTGAGAACAAACAGAGTTGTTATGTCTGGGTTGTTGCCCGTGCCACGTGATAGCGAAGCGATAGCGAGGGAGAGAGAGGAGTTCAACATGTGGCTGCAGGGAAGGTGCAGGAGGGAGGGTTTTGGTTTCCTGGATAATTGGGGCTCTTTCTGGGGTAGGTGGGACCTCTACAAACAGGATGGTCTTCACCTGAACCAGAGGTGTACCAATATACTGGGCGGGAGATTTGTTAGTGCTCTTCGGGGGGTGGGGGGGGGGGGGTGTTTAAACTAATTCAGCAGGGGAATGGGAACCTAAATTGTAGTGCCAGTGTGCAGAATGTTGAGAGTAGTGAGGTCAGGGATATGGTTACAAGGACGCAAGAGGGCACTGGCAAGCAAGAACCTGGTTTAAAGTGTGTCTAATTCAACACCAGGAGCATCCGGAATAAGGTGGGTGAGCTTGCAGCATGGGTTGGTACCTGGGATTTCGATGTAGTGGCCATTTCGTCGACATGGGCAGAGCAGGGGCAGGAATGGATGTTGCAGGTTCCGGGATTTAGATGTTTCAGTAAGAACAGAGAAGATGGTAAAAGAGGGGGAGGTGTGGCATTGTTAATCAAGGAGAGTATTACAGCGACAGAAAGGACGTTTGAGGACTCGTCTACTGAGGGAGTATGGGCCGAGGTTAGAAACAGGAGAGGTGAGGTTACCCTGTGGGAGTCTTTTATAGACCTCCAAATAGTTCCAGAGATGTAGAGGAAAGGATAGCGAAGATGATTCTCGACAGGGGCGAGAGTAACAGGGTAGTTGTTATGGGGGACTTTAACTTTCCAAATATCGACTGGAAATACTATAGTTCGAGTACTTTCGATGGGTCAGTTTTTGTCCAGTGTGTGCAGGAGGGTTTTCTGACACAGTATGTAGACAGGCCAACCAGGGGCGATGCCACATTGGATTTGGTACTGGGAAATGAACCCGGCCAGGTGTGACATTTAGATGGAGGTGAGCACTTTGGTGATAGTGATCACAATTCGGTTAGGTTTACCTTAGCGATGGACAGGGACAGGTATATACCGCAGGGCAAGAATTATAGCTGGGGGAAAGGAAATTATGATGCGATTATGCAAGATTTAGGATGGGTAGGATGGGGAAGGAAATTGCAGGGGATGGGAACAATCGAAATGTGGAGCTTATTCAAGGAGCAGCTACTGCGTGACCTTGATAAATATGTACCTGTGAGGCAGGGAGGAAGTTGTCGAGCCAGGGAGCCGTGGTTTACTAAGGAAGTTGAAGCGCTTGTCAAGAGGAAGAAGAAGGCTTATGTTAGGATGAGACGTGAAGGCTCAGTTAGGGCGCTTGAGAGCTACAAGCTTGCAAGGAAGGATCTAAAGGGAGAGCTAAGAAGAGCAAGAAGAAGACACGAGAAGTCATTGGCGGATAGGATCAGGGAAAACCCTAAGGCTTTCTATAGGTATATCAGGAATAACAGAATGACTAGAGTTAGATTAGGGCCAATCAAGGATAGTAGTGGGAAGTTGTGTGTGGAATCAGAGGAGATAGGGGAAGTGTTAAATGAATATTTTGCGTCAGTATTTACAGTAGAGAAAGAAAATGTTGTTGAGGAGAATACTGAGATTCAGGCTACTAGGCTAGATGGGATTGAGGTTCACAAGGAGGAGGTGTTATCAATTTTGGAAAGTGTGAGAATAGATAAGTCCCCTGGGCCAGATGGGATTTACCCCAGGATTCTCTGGGAAGCCAGGGAGGAGATTGCAGAGCCTTTGTCCTTGATCTTTATGTCGTCATTGTCGACAGGAATAGTGTCGGAAGACTGGAGGATAGCAAATATTGTCCCCTTGTTCAAGAAGGGGAGTAGAGACAGCCCTGGTAATTATAGACCTGTGAGCCTTACTTCGGTTGTGGGTAAAATGTTGGAAAAGGTTATAAGAGACAGGATTTATAATCATCTTGAAAATACTAAGTTCATTAGCGATGGTCAGCACGGTTTTGTGAAGGGTAGGTCGTGCCTCACAAATCTTAGTGAGTTTTACGAGAAGGTGACCAAACAGGTGGATGAGGGTAAAGCACTGGATGTGGTGTATATGGATTTCAGTAAGCCGTTTGATAAGGTTCCCCATGGTAGGCTATTGCAGAACATACGGAACTCTGGGGTTGAAGGTGATTTAGAGCTTTGGATCAGAAATTGGCTAGCTGAAAGAAGACAGAGGGTGGTGGTTGATGGCAAATGTTCACCTGGAGTTTAGTTACTAGTGGTGTACCGCAAGGATCTGTTTTGGTGCCACTGCTGTTTGTCATTTTTATAAATGTCCTGGAAGAGGGTGTAGAAGGTTGGGTTAGTAAATTTGCGGATGACACGAAGGTCGGTGGAGTTGTGGATAGTGCCAAAGGATGTTGTAGGGTACAGAGGGACATAGATAGGCTGCAGAGCTGGGCTGAGAGATGGCAAATGGAGTTTATGCGGAAAAATGTGAGGTGATTCACTTTGGAAGGAGTAACAGGAATGCAGAGTACTGGGCTAATGGGAAGATTCTTGGTAGTGTAGATGAACAGAGAGATCTTGGTGTCCAGGTGCATAAATCCCTGAAAGTTGCTACCCAGGTTAATAGGGCTGTGAACAAGGCATCTGGTGTGTTCGCTTTTATTTGTAGGGGGATCGAGTTTCGGAGCCACGAGGTCATGCTGCAGCTGTACAAAACTCTGGTGAGACCGCACCTGGAGTATTGCGTGCAGTTCTGGTCACCGCATTATAGGAAGGATGTGGAAGCTTTGGAAAGGGTGCATAGGTGATTTAGTAGGATGTTGCCTGGTATGGAGGGAAGGTCTTACGAGGAAAGGCTGAGGGACTTGAGGTTGTTTTCGTTGAGAGATGGAGAAGGAGAGGTGACTTAATAGAGACATATAAGATAATCAGTGGGATAGATAGGGTGGATAGTGAGCGTCTTTTTCCTCGGATGGTGATGGCAAACACGAGGGGACATAGCTTTAAGTTGAGGGGTGATAGATATAGGACAGATGTTAGAGGTAGTTTCTTTACTCAGAGAGTAGTAGGGGCGTGGAACGCCCTGCCTGCAACAGTAGTAGACTCGCCAACTTTAAGAGCATTTAAGTGGTCATTGGATAGACATATGGATGAAAAAGGAATAGTATAGGTCAGATGGTTTCACAGGTCGGCGCAACATCGAGGGCCGAAGGGCCTGTAATGCGCTGTAATTTTCTACCTGCTACCCCCAATAATGCCAGATCTCTGCACGCCCCAATACTGCCAGATCCCTGCTCCCCCTAATGCTGCCAGATCTCTGTACTCCCCAAGGCTGCCAGATGCCTGCTCCCTCCAATACTGCCTGATCTCTGTACTCCCCAATACTGCCAGCTACCTGCTCCCTCCATTACTGCCAGCTCCCTGCTCCCTCCAATAGTTCCTGGTCTCTGTACTCCCCAATACTGCCTGCTCCCTGCCCCCTCCAATAATGCCCACTGCATGCTCCCTGCTCCCTCCAATACTGCCAGCTCCCTGCTCCCGCCAATGCTGCCTGCTCCCTGCTCCCTCCAGTACTACCAGATATCTGTTCTCTCCAATACAGCCAGCTCCCTGCTCCCTCCAATAGTTCCTGGTCTCTGTACTCCCCAATACTGCCTGCTCCCTCCTATAATGCCAACTGCGTGCTCCCTGCTCCCTCCAATACTGCCAGGCCGCTGCTCCCTAAAATAATGCCAGCTCCGTGCTCCCTCCAATACTGCCAAATCCCTGCTCCCTCTAATAATGCCTGATCATTTTACTCCCCAATACTGCCAGCTCCCTGCTCCCTCCAATACTGCCATCTCCCTGCTCCCTCCAAAACTGCCAGGCCGCTGCTCCCTAAAATAATGCCAGCTCCGTGCTCCCTCCAATGCTGCCAAATCCCTGCTCCCTCTAATAATGCCTGATCATTTTACTCCCCAATACTGCCAGCTCCCTGCTCCCTCCAATAATGACAACTGCGTGCTCCCTGCTCCCTCAAAAACTGCCAGCTCAGTGCTCCCTCCAATACTGCCAACTCCCTGCTCCCTCTAACACTGCCTGTTCATTATCTCCCCAATACTGCCGGCTCCCTGCTCCTTCCAATAATGCCAACTGCGTGCTTCCTCCAATACTGCCATCTCCCTGCTCCCTCCAAACATGCCATTTCCGTGCTCCCTCCAATACTGCCATCTCCCTGCTCCCTCCAATACTGCCAGCTCCCTGCTCCCACCGATACTGACAGGTCTCTGTACTCCCCAATACTGCCAGCTCCCGGCTCCCTCCAATACTGCCAGCTCCCTACTCCCACCAATACTTCCATATCCCTGCTCCCTCCAATACTGCCAGCTCCGGGCTCCCTCCAAGAATGCCAACTGCGTGCTCCCTGCTCCCTCCAATACTGCGAGCACCCTGCTCCCTCCAATACTGCCATCTCCCTGCTCCCTCCAAAACTGCCATTTCCGTGCTCCCTCCAATACTGCCAGCTCCCTGCTCCCACCAATACTTCCATATCCCTGCTCCCTCCAATACTGCCAGCTCCGAGCTCCCTCCAATAATGCCATCTCCGTGCCCCCTCCAATATTGCCAGCTCCCTGCTCCCATCGGTACGAACAGATCTCTGTACTCCCCAATACTGCCAGCTCCCTGCTCCCTCCAATAATGCCTACTGCGTGCTCTCCGCTCCCTCCAATACTGCCAGCTCCCTGCTCCCTCCAGGACTGCCAGATCTCTGTCCTCCCGAATGCTGCCATCTCCCCGCTCCCTCCAATACTGCCAATACTGCTTGCTCCCTGCTCCCTCCAGGACTGCCAGACCTCTGTCCTCCCTAATGCTGCCAGTTCCCTGCTCCCTTCAATACTGCCAGATCTCTGTACTCCCCAATGCAGGTAGCTCCCTGCACCCTCCAATACTGCCAGATCTCTGAACTCCCCAAGGCTGCCAGCTCCCTGCTTCCTCCAATACTGCCAGAACCCTGCTACCTCCAACACTGCCAGAGCTCTGTACACTCCAATATTGCCAGATCTCTGCACTCCCCAAGGCTGCCAGATCCCTGCTCCCTCCTATACTGTCAGGTCGCTACACCCTCTTATACTGCCTGCTCCCTGCTCCCTCCAGTACAGCCAGATCTCTGTACTCCCCAATACTGTCAGCTGCCTGCCCCCTCTAATAATGCCAACTGCGTGCTCCATGCTCCCTCCAATACTGTTAGCTCCCTGCTTCATCCAATACTGCCAGATCTCTGTACTCTCCGATACTCGCCAGCTCCCTGCGCCCTCCAATACTGCCAGCTCCCTGCGCGCCCTCCAATACTGCCAAATCTCTGCACTACCCAATATTGCAAGCTCCCTGCTCACTCCAATACTGCCAGGTCTCTATACTCCCCAATACTGCCAGCTCCCTGCTCCCTCCAATACTGCCAGCTCCCTCCTCCCTCCAATACTGCCATATCCCTGCTGCCTCCAATAATGCCAGCTCCCTGCTGCCTCCAATAATGCCAGATCCCTGCTCCCTCCAATACCGCCAGCTCCCTCCTCCCTCCAATACTGCCATATCCCTGCTCCCTCCAATAATGCCAGCTCCCTGCTCACTCCAATACTGCCAGATATCTGTGCTCCCCAATACTGCCAGCACCTTGCTCACTCCAATACTGCCGGATCTCTGTACTGACCAATGCTGCCAGCTCCCTGCTCCCTCCAATACTGCCAGATATCTGTGCTCCCCAATACTGCCAGCTCCCTGCTCCCTCCAATACTGACAGCTCCCTGCTCCCTCCAAAACTGCCTGCTCCCTGCTCACTCCAATACTGCCGGATCTCTCCTCCCTCCAATACTGCCATATCCCTGCTCCCTCCAATAAGGCCATCTCCCTGCTCACTCCAATACTGCCAGATCTCTGTGCTCCCCAATAGTGCCAGCTCCCAGCTCCCTCCAATACTGACAGACCCCGGTACTCCCCAATACTGCCAGATCTCTGTACTCCCCAATTCAGGGAGCTCCCTGCACCCTACAATACCGCTAGAACTCTGTACTCCCAAATACAGGGAGCTCCCTGCTCCCTGCAAAACTGCCAGATCTCTGTACTCCCCAATTCTGCCAAGTCCCTGCTCCCGCCAATACTACCAGATACCTGTACTCTCCAATACTGCCAGCTCCCTGCTCCCTCCAATACTTCCTGGTCTCTGTACTGCCCAATACTGCCAGCTCCCTGCTCCCTCCAATAATGCCCACTGCGTGCTCCCTCCAATACTGCCAGATCTCTGCACTCCCCAATTCTGCCAGCTCCTTGCTCCCTCCAATACTACCAGATATCTGTACTCTCCAAAACTGCCAGCTCCCTGCTCCCTCCAATACTTCCTGGTCTCTGTGCTCCCCAATACTGCCAGCTCCCTGCTCCATCCAACAATGCCCACTGTGTGCTCCCTCCAATACTGCCAGATCTCTGAACTCCCCAATTCTGCCAGTTCTCTGCTCCCTACAATATTGCCAGATCTCTGTACTCCCCAAGGCTGCCAGCTCCCTGCTCCATCCAATAATGCCCACTGTGTGCTCCCTCCAATACTGCCAGAACTCTGTCCTCACCAATACTGCCAGCTACCTGCTCCCCACAATACTGCCAGATCTCTGTACTCCCCAAGGCTGCCAGCTCCCTGCTCTCTCCAATACTGCCAGATCTCTGTACTCCCCAATATTGCCAGCTCCCTGCTCCCTCCAATACTGCCAGATCTCTGTACTCCCCAATACTGCCAGCACCTTGCTCACTCCAATACTGCCGGATCTCTGTACTGACCAATGCTGCCAGCTCCCTGCTCCCTCCAATACTGCCAGATATCTGTGCTCCCCAATACTGCCAGCTCCCTGCTCCCTCCAATACTGACAGCTCCCTGCTCCCTCCAAAACTGCCTGCTCCCTGCTCACTCCAATACTGCCGGATCTCTCCTCCCTCCAATACTGCCATATCCCTGCTCCCTCCAATAAGGCCATCTCCCTGCTCACTCCAATACTGCCAGATCTCTGTGCTCCCCAATAGTGCCAGCTCCCAGCTCCCTCCAATACTGACAGACCCCGGTACTCCCCAATACTGCCAGATCTCTGTACTCCCCAATTCAGGGAGCTCCCTGCACCCTACAATACCGCTAGAACTCTGTACTCCCAAATACAGGGAGCTCCCTGCTCCCTGCAAAACTGCCAGATCTCTGTACTCCCCAATTCTGCCAAGTCCCTGCTCCCGCCAATACTACCAGATACCTGTACTCTCCAATACTGCCAGCTCCCTGCTCCCTCCAATACTTCCTGGTCTCTGTACTGCCCAATACTGCCAGCTCCCTGCTCCCTCCAATAATGCCCACTGCGTGCTCCCTCCAATACTGCCAGATCTCTGCACTCCCCAATTCTGCCAGCTCCTTGCTCCCTCCAATACTACCAGATATCTGTACTCTCCAAAACTGCCAGCTCCCTGCTCCCTCCAATACTTCCTGGTCTCTGTGCTCCCCAATACTGCCAGCTCCCTGCTCCATCCAACAATGCCCACTGTGTGCTCCCTCCAATACTGCCAGATCTCTGAACTCCCCAATTCTGCCAGTTCTCTGCTCCCTACAATATTGCCAGATCTCTGTACTCCCCAAGGCTGCCAGCTCCCTGCTCCATCCAATAATGCCCACTGTGTGCTCCCTCCAATACTGCCAGAACTCTGTCCTCACCAATACTGCCAGCTACCTGCTCCCCACAATACTGCCAGATCTCTGTACTCCCCAAGGCTGCCAGCTCCCTGCTCTCTCCAATACTGCCAGATCTCTGTACTCCCCAATATTGCCAGCTCCCTGCTCACTTCAATACTGCCAGATCTCTGTACTCCCCAATATTGCCAGCTCCCTGCTCACTCCAATACTGCCAGATCTCTGTACTCCCCAAAGCTGCCAGCTCCCTGCTCCCTCCAAAACTGCCAGATCTCAGTACTCCCCAATACTGCCAGCTGCCTGCTCCCTCCAATAATACCAACTGCGTGCTCCCTGCTCCCACCAATACTGCCAGCTCCCTGCTCCCTCCAATACTGCCAGATCTCTGTGCGCCACAATACTGCCAGCACCCTGTTCACTCAAATACTGCCGGATTTCTGTACTCCCCATTACTGCCAGCTCCCTGCTCCCTCCAATACTGCCAGATCTCTGTACCCCCAATATTGTCCAGCACCTGCCTCCCTCCAATACTGCCAGCTCCCTGCTCCCCGCATTACTGCCAGATCTCTGTACTCCCCAAAAGTGACAGCTCCCTGCTCCCACCAATACTGCCAGATCTCTGTACACCCCAATACTGCCAACTCCCTGCACCCTCCAAAACAGCAAGATCTCTGTACTCCCCAATAATGCCAGCTCCATGCTCCCCCCAACACTGCCAGCCACCTGCTCCCTGCAATATTGCCGGATCTCTGTACTCACCAAAACTGCCAGTTCCCTGCTCACTGCAATACTGGAGCTCTCTGTTCCCTCCAATACTGCCAGCTCACTGTTCCCTCCAATACTGCCAGATTACAGCTCCCTCCAATACTGCCAGATCCCTGCACCCCCCAATACTGCCAGCTCCCTTCTCCCTCCAATACAGCCAGATCTCTGTACTCTCCAATACTGCCAGCTTCCTCCTCCCTCCAATACTGGAGCTCTCTGCTCCCTCCAATACTGCCAGCTCACTGCTCCCACCAATACTGCCAGATCCCTGCTCCCTCCAATGCTGCCAGATCCCTGCTCTCTCCAATACTGCCAGATCCCTTCTCCCTCCAATACAGCCAGATCTCTGGAATCTCCAATACTGCCAGCTCACTCCTCCCTCCAATACTGGAGCTCTCTGCTCCCTCCAATACTGCCAGCTCACTACTCCCTCCAATACTGCCAGATCCCTGCTCCCTCCAATACTGCCAGCTCCCTTCTCCTTCCAATACTGCCAGATCTCTGTACTCTCCAATACTGCCAGCTCCCTCCTCCCACCAATACTGGAGCTCTCTGCTCCCTCCAATACTACCAGCTCACTGCTCCCTCCAATACTGCCAGATCCCTGCTCCCTCCAATACTGCCAGATCCCTGCTCCCTCCAATACTGCCAGATCCCTTCTCCCTCCAATACAGCCAGATCTCTGGAATCTCCAATACTGCCAGCTCACTCCTCCCTCCAATACTGGAGCTCTCTGCTCCCTCCAATACTGCCAGCTCACTACTCCCTCCAATACTGCCAGATCCCTGCTCCCTCCAATACTGCCAGCTCCCTTCTCCCTCCAATACAGCCAGATCTCTGTACTCTCCAATACTGCCAGCTCCCTCCTCCCACCAATACTGGAGCTCTCTGCTCCCTCCAATACTACCAGCTCACTGCTCCCTCCAATACTGCCAGATCCCTGCTCCCTCCAATACTGCCAGATCCCTGCTCCCTCCAATACTGCCAGATCCCTTATCCCTCCAATACTGCCAGATCCCTGCTCCCCGCGAGACTGCCAGATTTCTGTATTCCCTTATACTGCCAGCTGCCTACTCCCTCCAATACTGCCAGATCTCTGTACTCCCCAATGCTGCCAACTCCGTGCACCCTAAAATATTGCAAAATCTCTGCTCCCTGCAATACAGCCAGCTCACTGCTCCCTCCAATACTGCCAGATTTCTGTACTCCCGAATACTGCCAGCTCCCTGCTCCCTCCAATACTGCCAGATCTCTGCTCTCCCAATACAGCCAGCTCCCTGCTCCCTCCAATACTGCCAGATCTCTGTACTCCCCAATACTGCAGCTCCCTCCTCACTCCAATACTGCCAGCTCCATGCACCCTCGTAAACTGCCAGCTCCCTGCTCCCTCCAATACTGCCAGCTCACTTCTCCCTCCAATACTGCCTGATATCCTTACTCCCCAATATTACCTGCTCCCTGCTTGCTCCAATATTTCCAGATCTCTGTACTCCCCAATGCTGCCAGCTCCGTGCTCCCTCAAATACTGCCAGATCTCTGCACTCCCCAATAATGCCAGCTCCCTGGACACTCCAATAATGCCACATCTCTGTATTCTCCAGTACTGCCAGCTCGCTGCTCCCTCCAATACTGGAGCTCACTGCTCCCTCCAACACTGCCATCTCCCTGCTCCCTCCAATATTGCCAGGTCTCTGTACTCCGCAATACTGCCAGCTCTCTGATCCAATAAATACTGCCAGCTCCCTGCTCCCACAAATAATGCCAGGTCTCTGTACTCCCCAACGCTGACAGCTCCCTGCTCCCTCCAACACTGCCAGCTCCCTGCTTCGTCCAATATTGCTAGGTCTCTGTACTCCGCAATGCTGCCAGCTCCCTGCACCATCAAATACTGCCAGCTCCCTGCTCCCTCCAATAATGCCAGGTCTCTGTACTCCCCAATACTGCCAGCACCCTGCTCCCTCCAATACTGCCAGCTCCCTGCTCCCTCCACTACTGTCAGCTCGCTGCTCGCTCCAATACTGCCAGGTCTCTGTCCTGCCCAATACTGCCAGCTCCCTGCTCCATCAAATACTGCCTGCTCCCTGCTCCCTCCAATACTGTCAGCGCACTCCTCCCTCCAATACTGTCAGCTCACTCCTCCCTCCAATACTGCCAGCTCCCTGCTCCCTCCAATACTGCCAGCTCCCTGCTCCCTCCAATACTGCCAGCTCCCTGCTCCCTCCAATACTGTCAGCTCCCTGCTCCCTCCAATACTGTCAGCTCACTTCTCCCTCCAATGCGGCCAGCTCCCTGCTCCCTCCAATACTGTCAGCTCACTTCTCCCTCAAATACTGCCAGATAACTGCTCCCTCCAATATTGCCAATCTCTGTACTCCGATATAATGCCAGCTCCCTGCTGGCTCCAATATTGCCACATCTCTGTACTCCCCAATACGACCAGCTCCCTGCTCGCTCCAATACTGGAGCTCACTGTTCCCTCCAATACTGCCAGCTCACGTCTCCCTCCAATACTGGAGGTCACTGCTCCCTCCAATACTGCCAGCTCACTTCTCCCTCCAATACTGCCAATCTCTGTACTCCCCAATACTGCCAGCTCCCTGCTTGCTCCAATACTGGAGCTCACTGCTCCCTCCAATACTGCCAGCTCACTTCTCCCTCCAATACTGGAGGGCACTTCTACCTCCAATACTGCCAGCTCACTTCTCCCTCTAATACTGCCAATCTCTGTACTCCCCAAAACTGCCAGCTCCCTGCTCCATCCAATACTGCCAGATCTCTTTTCTCCCAATACTGCCAGCTCCCTGCTCCCTCCAATAGTACCAGTTTTCTGCACCCTCCAGTACTGCCAGTTCCCTGCACACTCCAATCCTACCAGTTCCCTGCACCTTCCAATACTGCCAGCTCCCTCCCATACTGCCAGCTTCCTGCTCCCCCCAATGCTGCCAGCTCCCTGCTCCCCCCAATGCTGCCAGCTCCCTGCTCCCCCAACACTACCAGTTCTCTGCTCCCACCAGGACTGCCAGCTCCCTGTACACTCCAATACTACCAGTTCCCTGCAGCTTCCATAATGCCAGCTCCCTCCCATACTGCCAGCTTCCTGCTCCCCCCAATGCTGCCAGCACCCTGCTCCCCCAATACTGCCATCTCCATGTTCCATCCAATACTACTCGTTCCCTGCACCCTCCTATACTGCCAGTTCCCTGCTCCCTACAATTCTGCCAGATCTCTTTACTCCCAATACTGCCAGCTCCCTGCTCCCTCCAATACTGCCAGATCTCTGTACTCCCCAATACTGCCAGCTCCCTACTCCCTCCAATACTGCCAGATCTCTGTACTCCGGAATACTGCCAGCTCCCTGCCCCCTCCAATACTGCCATCTCCCTGCTCCCTCCAATAGTGTCAGCTCCCTGCCCCCTCCAATACTGCCAGCTCCCAGGTCCCTCCAAAACTTACAGCTCCACGCTCCCTCCAATACTGCCAGCTCCCAGGTCCCTCCAAAACTGCCAGCTGCCCGCTCCCTCCAACACTGCCAACCTCCTGCGCCCTCCAGTACTACCAGCTCCCAAAACCCTCCAATACTGCCATCTCCCTCCTCCTTCCAATAGTGACAACTCCCTGCTCCCTCCAATAATGCAAGATCTCTGTACTCCTCAATACTGCCAGTTCCCTGCTCCCTACCAGACTGACATATCTCAGTTCTCCAAATACGGCCAGCTCACTGCTCCCACCCATACTGCCAGATGTCTGTTCTCCCAATACTGCCAGCTCGCTGCTCCCTCCAACACTACGACTCCATTCTCCCTCCAATACATCCAGATTTCTGGACTCCGCAACACTGCCAGCTCCCTGCTCCCTCCAGTCATGCCAGCTCCCTGCTCCCTCCAACACGACGACCCAATGCTCCATCCAATACTGCCAGCTCCCTGCTCCCTGCAATATAGCCAGATTTCTGGACTCCGCAATACTGCCAGCTCCCTGCTCCCTCCAATAATGCCAGCTCCCTGCTGCCCACAACACTACCTGCTCCCTGCTCCATCCAATACTGCCAAATCCCAGCTCCGTCCAATACTGCGAGCTCCCTGCTCCCCCCAACACTGCCAGCTCCCTGCTCCCTTCAACACTACCTGCTCTCTGCTCCCTCCAATACTGACAGCTCCCTACTGCCTCCAATAATGCCAGATCCCTGCTACCTCCAATACTGCCAGATCTCTGTACTCCCCAATACTGCCAGCTCCCTGCTCCTTCCAATACTGCCATATCTCTCTACTCCCCAATACTGCCAGCTCCCTGCTCCCTCCAATACTGCCAGATCTCTGTACTCCCCAATACTGCCAACTCACTGCAGCCTCCAATACTGCCAGCTTCCTGTTCGCTCAAATACTGCCGACTCCCACCTCCCTCCAATACTGCCAGCTCATGCTACCTCGAATACTGCCAGATCTCTGTACACCCCGATACTGCCAGCTTCCTGCGCCCGGCATTGCTGCCAGCTCCATGTTCCATCCAATACTGCACACTCGCTGCACCGTTCAATACTGCCTTCACCCTGCACCTTCCAATACTACTCGTTCCCTGCTCCCTACAATACTGCCAGATCTCTTTCCTACCAATACTGCCAGCTCCCTGCTCCCTCCCATACTGTCAGATCTCTGTACTCCCCAATACTGCCAGCTCCCTGCTCCCTCCAATACTGCCAGATCTCTGTACTCCCCAATACTGCCAGCTCCATGCTCCCTCCAATACTACCAGTTCTCTGCACCCTCCAGTGCTGCCAGTTCCCTGCACCCTCCAATACCACCAGTTCCCTGCACCTTCCAATACTGCCAGCTCCCTCCCATACTGCCAGATTCCTGCGCCCCGCAATGCTGTCAGCTCCCTGCTCCCTCCAAAACTGCCAGATATCTGTACTCCCCAATACTGCCAGCTCCCTGCTCCCTCCAATACGACCAGTTCTCTGCACCCTCCAGTACTGCCAGTTCCCTGCACCCTCCAATACTACCAGTTCCCTGCACATTCCAATACTGCCAGCTCCCTCCCATACTGCCAGCTTCCTGCTCCCCCCAATACTGCCATCTCCATGTTCCATCCAATAATGCAAACGCGCTGCACCGTTCAATACTGCCTTCTCCCTGCACCCTCCAATACTACTTGTTCCCTGCACCCTCCAATACTGCCAGTTCCCTGCTCCCTCCCATACTGCCAGATCTCTGTGCTCCCCAATACTGCCAGCTCCCTGCTCCTTCCATTACCGCCACATCTCTGTACTTCCCAATACTTCCAGCTCTCTGCTCCCTCCAATACTGCCAGATCTCTGGACTCCCCAATACTGCCAACTCCCTGCTCCATCAAATACTGCCGGGTCTCTGTACTCCCCAATACTGTCAGCTGACTGCCCCCTCCAATACTGCCAGTTCTCTGTACTCCCCAATACTGCCAGCCCCCTGATCGCTCAAATAATGCCAACTCCCTGCACCCTCCAATACTGCCAGCTCCCACACCCCTCCAATACTGCCAGCTCCCTCCTCCCTCCAATACTGCCAGATTCCTGTACGCTCAAATGCTGCCAACTCCCTGCACCCTCCAATACTGCCAGCTCCCACCTCCCTCCAATACTGCCAGCTCCATGTTCCCTCGAATATTGCCAGTTCTCTGTACTCCCCGATACTGCCAGTTCCCTGCTCACTCCAATACTGCCAGATCTCTGCACTCCCCGATACTGTCAGCTCCCTGCTCTCTCCAATACTGCCAGGTCTCTCTACTCCCCAATACTGCCAGCTCTCTGCTCCCTCCAATACTGCCAGATCCCTGCTCCCTCCAATACTGCCAGCTCCCTGCTCTCTCCAATACTGCCAGGTCTCTCGACTACCCAATACTGCCAGCTCCCTGCTCCCTCCAATACAGCCGGCTCCCTGCTCCCTCCAATACTGTCCGGTCGCTGCTCCCTCCAACACTGCCAAGTCTCTGTACTCCCCAATGGTGCCAGCTCCCTGCTCCCTCCAGTACTGCCAGGTCTCTGTACTCCCCAATACTGCCAGCACCCTGCTCCCTCCAATACTGCCAGCTCCCTTCTCCCTCCAATACTGTCAGCCAGCTGCTCCCTCCAATACTGCCAGGTCTCTGTACTCCCCAATGCTGCCAGCTCCCTGCTCCCTCCAGTAATGCCAGCTCCCTGCTCCCTCCAATACTGTCAGATCTTTGTACTCCCCAATACTGCCAGCTCCCTGCTCCCTCCAATACTGCCAGATCTCTGTTCTCCCAATACTGCCAGCTCCCTGCTTCCTCCAATACTACCAGTTCTCTGCACCCTCCAGTGCTGCCAGTTCCCTGCACCCTCCAATACCACCAGTTCCCTGCACCTTCCAATACTGCCAGCTCCCTCCCATACTGCCAGATTCCTGCGCCCCGCAATGCTGTCAGCTCACTGCTCCCTCCAAAACTGCCAGATATCTGTACTCCCCAATACTGCCAGCTCCATGCTCCATCCAATACTGCCACATCTCTGTACTACCCAATACTGCCAGCTCCATGCTCCCTCCAATACTGCCAGATCTCTGTTCTCCCAATACTGCCAGCTCCCTGCTCCCTCCAATACTACCAGTTCTCTGCACCCTCCAGTACTGCCAGTTCCCTGCTCCCTCCAATACTACCAGTTCCCGGCACCTTCCAATACTGCCAGCTCCCTCCCATACTGCCAGCTTCCTGCTCCCCCCAATACTGCCATCTCCATGTTCCATCCAATAATGCAAACGCGCTGCACCGTTCAATACTGCCTTCACCCTGCACCCTCCAATACTATTCGTTCCCTGCACCCTCCAATACTGCCAATTACCTGCTCCCTACAATAATTCCAGATCTCTTTACTCCCAATACTGCCAGCTCCCTGCTCCCTCCCATACTGTCAGATCTCTGTACTCCCCTATACTGCCAGCTCCCTGCTCCCTCCAATACTGCCAGATCTCTGTACTCCCCAATACTGCCAGCTCCCTGACCCCTCCAATACTGTCATCTCCCTGCTCTTTCCAATAGTGTCAGCTCCCTGCCCCCTCCAATACTGCCAACTCCCAGGTCCCTCCAAAACTGCCAGCTCCCCGCTCCCTCCAATACTGCCAACTTCCTGCACCCTCCAGTTCTACCTGCTTCCTGCACCCTCCAATACTGCCATATCCCTCCTCCTTCCAATAGTGACAACTCACTGCCCCCTCAAATAATGCAAGATCTCTGTGCACCCCAATACAGCCAGCTCCCTGCTTCCTCCAATACTGCCAGATCTCTGTACTCCCCAACACTGCCAGCTCCCTGCTCACTCCAGTAATGCCAGCTCCCTGCTCCCTCCAACACTACGACTCCATTCCCCCTCCAATCCAACCAGATTTCTGGACTCCGCAACACTGACAGCACCCTGCTCCCTCCAGTAATGCCAGCTCCCTGCTCCCTCCAATACAGCCAGATTTCTGGACACCGCAATACTGCCAGCTCCCTGCTCCCTCCAATACTGCCAGCTCCCTGCTCCCCACAACATTACCTGCTCCTTGCTCCCTACAACACGACATGCTCGCTGAGCCCTACAATACTCCAAGCTCCCTTCTCCCTCCAATACTGCCAGCCCTCTGCTCCTTCCAATACTGCTAGAACTCTGTACTCCCTAATACTGACAGCTCCCTGCCGCCTCCAATAATGCCAGATCCCTGCTCCCTCCAATACTGCTAGATCACTGTACTCCCCAATACTGCCAGCTCCCTGCTCCTTCCATTACCGCCACATCTCTGTACTTCCCAATACTTCCAGATCCCTGCTACCTCCAATACTGCCAGATCTCTGTACTCCCCAATACTGCCAGCTCCCTGCTCCTTCCAATACTGCCAGATCTCTGTACTCCCCAATGCTGCCAAGTCCCTGCTCCATCAAATAGTGCCAGATCTCTCCACTCCCCAAAACCGCCAGCTCCCTGCTCCCTCCAATACTGCCACATCTCTGTCCTCCCCAATACTGCCAACTCACTGCAGCCTCCAATACTGCCAGCTTCCTGTTCGCTCAAATACTGCCAACTCCCACCTCCCTCCAATACTGCCAGCTCATGCTACCTCGAATACTGCCAGATCTCTGTACACCCCGATACTGCCAGCTTCCTGCGCCCGGCAATGCTGCCAGCTCCATGTTCCATCCAATACTGCACTCTCGCTGCACCGTTCAATACTGCCTTCACCCTGCACCTTCCAATACTACTCGTTCCCTGCACCCTCCAATACTGCCAGTTCCCTGCTCCCTACAATACTGCCAGATCTCTGGACTCCCCAATACTGCCAACTCCCTGCTCCATCAAATACTGCCAGGTCTCTGTACTCCCCAATACTGTCAGCTGACTGCCCCCTCCAATACTGCCAGGTCTCTGTACTCCCCAATACTGCCAGCCCCCTGATCGCTCAAATAATGCCAACTCCCTGCACCCTCCAATACTGCCAGCTCCCACGTCCCTCCAATACTGCCAGCTCCCTCCTTCCTCCAATACTGCCAGCTTCCTGTTCGCTCAAATACTGCCAACTCCCTGCACCCTCCAATACTGCCAGCTCCCACCTCCCTCCAATACTGCCAGCTCCATGTTCCCTCGAATATTGCCAGTTCTCTGTACTCCCCGATACTGCCAGTTCCCTGCTCACTCCAATACTGCCAGATCTCTGCACTCCCCGATACTGTCAGCTCCCTGCTCTCTCCAATACTGCCAGGTCTCTCGACTCCCCAATACTGCCAGCTCCCTGCTCCCTCCAATACTGCCAGATCCCTGCTCCCCCAATACTGCCATCTCCATGTTCCATCCAATAATGCAAAAGCGCTGCACCGTTCAATACTGCCTTCTCCCTGCACCCTTCAATACTATTCGTTCCCTGCACCCTCCAATACCACCAGTTCCCTGCACCTTCCTATACTGCCAGCTCCCTCCCATACTGCCAGATTCCTGCGCCCCGCAATGCTGTCAGCTCCCTGCTCCCTCCAAAACTGCCAGATATCTTTACTCCCCAATACTGCCAGCTCCCTGCTCCCCCCAATACGACCAGTTCTCTGCACCCTCCAGTACTGCCAGTTCCCTGCACCCTCCAATACTACCAGTTCCCTGCACCTTCCAATACTGCCAGCTCCCTCCCATACTGCCAACTTCCTGCTCCCCCCAATACTGCCATCTCCATGTTCCATCCAATAATGCAAACGCGCTGCACCGTTCAATACTGCCTTCTCCCTGCACCCTCCAATACTACTTGTTCCCTGCACCCTCCAATACTGCCAGTTCCCTGCTCCCTCCCATACTGCCAGATCTCTGTACTCCCCAATACTGCCAGCTCCCTGCCCCCTCCAATACTGTCATCTCCCTGCTCTTTCCAATAGTGTCAGCTCCCTGCCCCCTCCAATCCTGCCAGCTCCCAGGTCCCTCCAAAACTGCCAACTCCCCGCTCCCTCCAATACTGCCAACTTCCTGCACCCTCCAGTTCAACCTGCTTTCAGCACCCTCCAATACTGCCATATCCCTCCTCCTTCCAATAGTGACAACTCACTGCCCCCTCAAGTAATGCAAGATCTCTGTGCACCCCAATATAGCCAGTTCCCTGCTTCCTCCAATACTGCCAGATCTCTGTACTCCCCAACAATGCCAGCTCCCTGCTCACTCCAGTAATGCCAGCTCCCTGCTCCCTCCAACACTACGACTCCATTCCCCCTCCAATCCAACCAGATTTCTGGACTCCGCAACACTGCCAGCACCCTGCTCCCTCCAGTAATGCCAGCTCCCTGCTCCCTCCAATACAGCCAGATTTCTGGACACCGCAATACTGCCAGCTCCCTGCTCCCTCCAATACTGCCAGCTCCCTGCTTCCCACAACATGACCTGCTCCTTGCTCCCTACAACACTACATGCTCGCTGCGCCCTACAATACTCACAGCTCCCTGCTCCCTCCAATACTGCCAGCCCTCTGCTCCTTCCAATACTGCCAGAACTCTGTACTCCCTAATACTGACAGCTCCCTGCCGCCTCCAATAATGCCAGATCCCTGCTCCCTTCAATACTGCTAGCTCACTGTACTCCCCAATACTGCCAGCTCCCTGCTCCTTCCATTACCGCCACATCTCTGTACTTCCCAATACTTCCAGATCCCTGCTACCTCCAATACTGCCAGATCTCTGTGCTCCCCAATACTGCCAGCTCCCTGCTCCTTCCAATACTGCCAGATCTCTGTACTCCCCAATGCTGCCACGTCCCTGCTCCATCAAATACTGCCAGATCTCTCTACTCCCCAATACTGCCAGCTCCCTGCTCCCTCCAATACTGCCACATCTCTGTACTCCCCAATACTGCCAACTCACTGCAGCCTCCAATGCTGCCAGCTTCCTGTTCGCTCAAATACTGCCAACTCCCACCTCCCTCCAATACTGCCAGCTCATGCTACCTCGAATACTGCCAGATCTCTGTACACCCCGATACTGCCAGCTTCCTGCGCCCGGCAATGCTGCCAGCTCCATGTTCCATCCAATACTGCACTCTCGCTGCACCGTTCAATACTGCCTTCACCCTGCGCCTTCCAATACTACTCGTTCCCTGCACCCTCCAATACTGCCAGTTCCCTGCTCCCTACAATACTGCCAGATCTCTGGACTCCCCAATACTGCCAACTCCCTGCTCCATCAAATACTGCCAGGTCTCTGTACTCCCCAATACTGTCAGCTGACTGCCCCCTCCAATACTGCCAGGTCTCTGTACTCCCCAATACTGCCAGCCCCCTGATCGCTCAAATAATGCCAACTCCCTGCACCCTCCAATACTGCCAGCTCCCACATCCCTCCAATACTGCCAGCTCCCTCCTCCCTCCAATACTGCCAGCTTCCTGTTCGCTCAAATACTGCCAACTCCATGCACCCTCCAATACTGCCAGCTCCCACCTCCCTCCAATACTGCCAGCTCCATGTTCCCTCGAATATTGCCAGTTCTCTGTACTCCCCGATACTGCCAGTTCCCTGCTCACTCCAATACTGCCAGATCTCTGCACTCCCCGATACTGTCAGCTCCCTTCTCTCTCCAATACTGCCAGGTCTCTCGACTCCCCAATACTGCCAGCTCCCTGCTCCCTCCAATACTGCCAGATCCCTGCTCCCTCCAATACTGCCAGCTCCCTTCTCTCTCCAATACTGCCAGGTCTCTCTACTACCCAATACTGCCAGCTCCCTGCTCCCTCCAATACTGCCAGCTCCCTGCTCCCTCCAATACTGTCAGCTCGCTGCTCCCTCCAATACTGCCAAGTCTCTGTACTCCCCAATGCTGCCAGCTCCCTGCTCCCTCCAGTACTGCCAGGTCTCTGTACTCCCCAATAAGGCCAGCCCCCTGCTCCCTCCAATACTGCCAGCTCCCTTCTCCCTCCAATACTGTCAGCTCGCTGCTCCCTCCAATACTGCCAGGTCTCTGTACTACCCAATACTGCCAGCTCCCTGCTCCCTCCAGTAATGCCAGCTGCCTGTTCCCTCCAGTAATGCCAGTTCCCTGCTCCCTACAATACTACCAGATAACTTTACTCCCAATTCTGCCAGCTCCCTGCTCCCTCCCATAATGTCAGATCTCTGTACTCCACAATACTGCCAGCTCCCTGCTCCCTCCAATACTGCCAGATCTATGTACTCCCCAATACTGCCAGCTCCATGCTCCCTCCAATACTGCCAAATCTCTGTTCTCCCAATACTGCCATCTCCCTCCTCCATGCAATCGTGACAACTCCCCGCCCCCTCCAATAATGCAAGATCTCTGTACTCCTCAATACTGCCAGTTCCCTGCTTCCTACCATACTGACATATCTCAGTTCTCCCAATACGGCCAGCTCACTGCTCCCTCCCATACTGCCAGATCTCTGTTCTCCCAATACTGCCAGCTCCCTGCTCCCTCCAGTAATGCCAGCTCCCTGCTCCCTCCAACACTACGACCCAAAGCTCCATCCAATACTGCCTGCTCCCTGCTCCCTCCAATACAGGCCGATTTCTGGACTCCGCAATACTGCCAGCTCCCTGCTCCCTCCAATAATGCCAGCTCCCTGCTGCCCACAACTCTACCTGCTCCCTGCTCCATCCAATACTGCCAGCTCCATGTTCACTCGAATATTGCCAGTTCTCTGTACTCCCCGATACTGCCAGTTCCCTGCTCACTCCAATACTGCCAGATCTCTGCACTCCCCGATACTGTCAGCTCCCTGCTCTCTCCAATACTGCCAGGTCTCTCGACTCCCCAATACTGCCAGCTCCCTGCTCCCTGCAATACTGCCAGATCCCTGCTCCCTCCAATACTGCCAGCTCCCTGCTCTCTCCAATACTGCCAGGTCTCTCTACTACCCAATACTGCCAGCTCCCTGCTCCCTCCAATACTGCCAGCTCCCTGCTCCCTCCAATACTGTCAGCTCGCTGCTCCCTCCAATACTGCCAAGTCTCTGTACTCCCCAATGCTGCCAGCTCCCTGCTCCCTCCAGTACTGCCAGGTCTCTGTACTCCCCAATCAGGCCAGCTCCCAGCTCCCTCCAATACTGCCAGCTCCCTTCTCCCTCCAATACTGTCAGCTCGCTGCTCCCTCCAATACTGCCAGGTCTCTGTACTCCCCAATACTGCCAGCTCCCTGCTCCCTCCAGTAATGCCAGCTCCCTGCTCCCTCCAATACTGCCAGCTCCCTCCTCCCTCCAATACTGCCAGCTTCCTGTTCGCTCAAATACTGCCAACTCCCTGCACCCTCCAATACTGCCAGCTCCCACCTCCCTCCAATACTGCCAGCTCCATGTTCCCTCGAATATTGCCAGTTCTCTGTACTCCCCGATACTGCCAGTTCCCTGCTCACTCCAATACTGCCAGATCTCTGCACTCCCCGATACTGTCAGCTCCCTGCTCTCTCCAATACTGCCAGGTCTCTCGACTCCCCAATACTGCCAGCTCCCTGCTCCCTGCAATACTGCCAGATCCCTGCTCCCTCCAATACTGCCAGCTCCCTGCTCTCTCCAATACTGCCAGGTCTCTCGACTACCCAATACTGCCAGCTCCCTGCTCCCTCCAATACTGCCAGCTCCCTGCTCCCTCCAATACTGTCAGCTCGCTGCTCCCTCCAATACTGCCAAATCTCTGTACTCCCCAATGCTGCCAGCTCCCTGCTCCCTCCAGTACTGCCAGGTCTCTGTACTCCCCAATCAGGCCAGCTCCCAGCTCCCTCCAATACTGCCAGCTCCCTTCTCCCTCCAATACTGTCAGCTCGCTGCTCCCTCCAATACTGCCAGGTCTCTGTACTCCCCAATACTGCCAGCTCCCTGCTCCCTCCAGTAATGCCAGCTCCCTGCTCCCTCCAATACTGCCAGTTCCCTGCTCCCTACAATACTGCCAGATCTCTTTACTCCCAATACTGCCAGCTCCCTGCTCCCTCCCATAATGTCAGATCTCTGTATTCCCCAATACTGCCAGCTCCCTGCTCCCTCCAATACTGCCAGATCTCTGTACTCCCCAATACTGCCAGCTCCATGCTCCCTCCAATACTGCCAGATCTCTGTTCTCCCAATACTGCCATCTCCCTCCTCCTTGCAATAGTGACAACTCCCCGCCCCCTCCAATAATGCAAGATCTCTGTACTCCTCAATGCTGCCAGTTCCCTGCTCCCTACCATACTGACATATCTCAGTCCTCCCAATACGGCCAGCTCACTGCTCCCACCCATACTGCCAGATCTCTGTTCTCCCAATACTGCCAGCTCCCTGCTCCCTCCAGTAATGCCAGCTCCCTGCTGCCCACAACACTACCTGCTCCCTGCTCCATCCAATACTGCCAAATCCCAGCTCCCTCCAATACTGCCGGCTCCCTGCTCCCTCCAATACTGCCAGCTCCCTGCTCCCGACAACACTAACTGCTCCCTGCTCCCTCCAATACTGACAGCTCCCTGCTGCCTCCAATAATGCCAGATTCCAGCTACCTCCAATACTTCCAGGTCTCTCTACTCCCCAATACTGCCAGCCCCCTATTCCCTCCAATACTGCCAGATCCCTGCTCCCTCCAATACTGCCAGCTCCCTGCTCCCTCCAATGGTGCCAGGTCTCTGTACTCCCCAATACTGCCAGCTCCCTGCACCCTCCAATACTACCAGTTCCCTGCACCTTCCAATACTGCCAGCTCCCTCCCATACTGCCAGCTTCCTGCTCCCCCCAATACTGCCAAATCCATGTTCCATCCAATACTGCAAACTCGCTGCAACGTTCAATACGGCCTTCTCACAGCACCCTCCATTACTACTCGTTCCCTGCACCCTCCAATACTGCCAGTTCCCTGCTCCCTACAATACTGCCAGATCTCTTTACTCCCAATGCTGCCAGCTCCCTGCTCCCTCCCATCCTGTCAGATCTCTGTACTCCCCTATACTGCCAGCTCCCTGCTCCCTCCCATACTGTCAGATCTCTGTACTCCCCAATACTGTCAGCTCCCTGCCCCCTCCAATACTGCCATCTCCCTGCTCCCTCCAATCGCGTCAGCTCCCTGCCCCCTCCAATACTGCCAGCACCCAGGTCCTTCCAAAACTGCCAGCTCCCCGCTCCCTCCAATACTGCCAACTTCCTGCACCCTCCAGTTCTACCAGCTCCCAGCACCCTCCAATACTGCCATCTCCCTCCTCCTTCCAATAGTGACAACCCCCTGCCCCCTCCAATAATGCAAGATCTCAGTACACCCCAGTACAGCCAGCTCCCTGCTCCCTCCAATACTGCCAGATATCTGTACTCCCCAATACTGCCAGCTCCCTGCTCCCTCCGGTAATGCCAGCTCCCTGCTCCCTCCAACACTCCGACTCCATTCCACCTCTAATACAACCAGATTTCTGGACTCCGCAACACTGCCATCTCCCTGCTCCCTCCAATAATGCCAGCTCCCTGCTCCCCCCAACATTACCTGCTCCCTGCTCACTCCAATGCAGCCAGATTTCTGGACACCGCAATACTGCCAGCTCCCTGCTCCCTCCAATAATGCCAGCTCCCTGCTCCCCCCAACATTACCTGCTCCCTGCTCCATCCAATACGGCCAAATCCCAGCTCCCTCCAATACTGCCAGCTCCCTGCTTCATCCAATAGTGCCAGCTCCTTGCTCCCTACAACACTACATGCTCCCTGCGCCCTCCAATACTGCCAGCTCCCTGCACCCCCCAACATTACCTGCTCCCTGCTCCATCTAATACGGCCAAATCCCAGCTCCCTCCAATACTGCCAGCTCCCTGCTTCATCCAATAGTGCCAGCTCCTTGCTCCCTACAACACTACATGCTCCCTGCGCCCTCCAATACTGCCAGCTCCCTGCTCCCTCCAATACTGCCAGCCCCCTGCTCCTTCCAATACTTCCAGAAGTCTGTACTCCCCAATACTGACAGCTCCCTGCCGCCTCCAATAATGCCAGATCCCTGCTCCCTCCAATACTGACAGATCTCTGTACTCCCCAATACTGCCAACTCCCTGCTCCATCAAATACTGCCAGGTCTCTGTACTCCCCAATACGGTCAGCTCCCTGCCCCCTCCAATACTGCCAGGTCTCTGCACTCCCCAACACTGCCAGCTCCCTGCCCCCTCCAATAATGCCAGGTCTCTGTACTCACCAATGCTGCCAGCTCCCTGCCCCCCCCAATACTGCCAGATCTCTGGACTCCCCAATACTGCCAACTCCCTGCTCCATCAAATACTGCCAGGTCTCTGTACTCCCCAATACTGTCAGCTCCCTGCCCCCTCCAATACTGCCAGGTCTCTGCACTTCCCAACACTGCCAGCTCCCTGCCCCCTCCAATAATGCCAGGCCTCTGTACTCACCAATGCTGCAAGCTCCCTGCCCCCTCCAATACTGCCAGGTCTCTGTACTCCCCAAAACTGCCAGCCCCCTATTCGCTCAAATAATGCCAACTCCCTGCACCGTCCAATACTGCCAGCTCCCACATCCCTCCAATACTGCCAGCTCCCTCATCCCTCCAATACTGCCAGCTTCCTGTTCGCTCAAATACTGCCAACTCCCTGCACCCTCCAATACTGCCAGATCACACTACACTCCAAGACTGCCAGCTCCATGTTCCCTCGAATACTGCCAGGTCTCTGCACTCCCCGATACTGACAGCTCCCTGCTCTCTCCAATACTGCCAGGTCTCTCTACTCCCCAATACTGCCAGCTCACTGCTCAATCCAATACTGCCAGATCCCTGCTCCCTCCAATACTGTCAGCTCGCTGCTCCCTCCAATACTGCCAAGTCTCTGTACTCCCCAATGGTGCCAGCTCCCTGCTCCCTCCAATACTGCCAGGTCTCTGTACTCCCCAATACTGCCAGCTCCTTGCTCCCTCCAATAATGCCAGCTCCCTTCGCCCTCCAATACTGTCAGCTTGCTGCTCCCTCCAAGACTGCCAGGTCTCTGTACTCCCCAATACTGCCAGCTCCCTGCTCCCTCCAGTAATGCCAGCTCCCTGCTCCCTCCAATACTGCCAGTTCCCTGCTCCCAACAATACTGCCAGATCTCTTGACTCCCAATACTGCCAGCTCCCTGCTCTCTCCCATACTGTCAGATCTCTGCACTCCCCAATACTGCCAGCTCCCTGCTCCCTCCAATACTGCCAGATCTCTGTACTCCCCAATACTGCCAGCTCCATGCTCCCTCCAATACTGCCAGATCTCTGTTCTCCCAATACTGCCTGCTCCCTGCTCCCTCCAATACTTCCAGTTCTCTGCACCCTCCAGTACTGCCAGTTCCCTGCACCCTCCAAAACCATCAGTTCCCTGCACCTTCCAATACTGCCAGCTCCCTCCCATACTGCCAGCTTCCTGCGCCCCGCAATGCTGTCAGCTCCCTGCTCCCTCCAATACTGCCAGGTCTCTGTACTCCGCAAAACTGCCAGCTCCCTGCTCCATCAAATACTGCCAGCTCCCTGCTCCCTCCAACAATGCCTGGTCTCTGTACTCCCCAATACTGCCAGCTGCCTGCTCCCTCCAATACTGTCAGCTTGCTGCTCCCTCCAATACTGCCAGGTCTCTGCACTGCCCAATACTGCCAGCTCCCTGCTCCATCAAATACTGCCAGCTCCCTGCTCCCTCCAATACTGTCAGCTCACCCCTCCCTCCAATACTGTCAGCTCCCTGCTCCCTCCAATACTGCCAGCTCCCTGCTCCCTCCAATACTGTTAGCTCACTCCTCCCTCCAATAATGTCAGCTCCCGGCCCACTCCAATGCTGCCCGCTCACTTCTCCCTCAAATACTGCCAGATCACTGCTCCCTCCAATATTGCCAATCTCTGTACTCCGCTATAATGCCAGCTCCCTGCTGGCTCCAATATTGCCACATCTCTGTGCACCCCAATACTACCAGCTCCCTGCTCGCTCCAATAGTGGAGCTCACTGCTCCCTCCAATACTGCCAGCTCACTTCTCCCTCCAATACTGGAGGTCACTGCTCCCTCCAATACTGCCAGCTCACTTCTCCCTCCAATACTGCCAATCTCTGTTCTACCCAATACTGCCAGCTCCCTGCTCCATCCAATACTGCCAGATCTCTGTTCTCCCAATACTGCCAGCTCCCTGCTCCCTCCAATACTACCAGTTCTCTGCTCCCACCAGGACTGCCAGCTCCCTGTACACTCCAATAATACCAGTTCCCTGCACCTTCCAGTAATGCCAGCTCCCTCCCATACTGCCAGCTTCCTGCTCCCCCCAATGCTGCCAGCTCCCTGCACCCTCCAATACTGCCTGTTCCCTGCTCCCTACAATACTGCCAGATCTCTATACTCCCAATACTGCCAGCTCCCGCTCCCTCCAATACTGCCAGTTCTCTGCACTCCCCAATACTGCCAGCTCCCTGCTCCCTCCAATACTGCCAGATCTCTGTACTCCCCAATACTGCCAGCTCCCTGCCCCCTCCAATACTGTCAGCGCCCTGCTCCCTCCAATACTGCAAGCTCCCTCCTCCCTCCAACACTACGACTCCATTCTCCCTCCAATACAACCAGATTTCTGGACTCCACAACACTGCCAGCTCCCTGCTCCCTCCAGTAATGCCAGCTCCCTGCTCCCTCCAACACTACGACCCAATGCTCCATCCAATACTGCCAGCTCCCTGCTCCCTCCAATACAGCCAGATTTCAGGAATCCGCAATACTGCCAGCTCCCTGCTCCCTCCAATAATGCCAGCTCCCTGCTGCCCACAACACGACCAGCTCCCTGCTCCATTAAAATACTGACAGCTCCCAGCTCCCTCCAATACTGCCAGCTCCCTGCTCCCTCCAATACTGCCAGCTCCCTGCTCCCAACAACACTACCTGCTCCCTGCTCCCTCCAATACTGACAGCTCCCTGCTGCCTCCAATAATGCCAGATCCCTGCGACCTCCAATACTGCCAGATCTCTGTACTCCCCAATAGTGCCAGATCCCTGCTCCTTCCAATACTGCCAGATCTCTGCACTCCCCAATACTGCCAGCTCCCTGCTCCTTCCAATACTACCAGATCTCTGTGCTCCCCAATACTGACAACTCCCTGCTCCATCAAATACTGCCAGATCTCTATACACCCCAATACTGCCAACTCCCTGCTCCCTCCAATACTGCCAGATCTCTGTACTCCCCAATAGTGCCAGCTCCCTGCTCCTTCCAATACTGCCAGATCTCTGTACTCCCCAATACTGCCAGCTCCCTGCTCCTTCCAATACTACCAGATCTCTGTACTCCCCAATACTGCCAGCTCCCTGCTCCTTCCAATACTACCAGATCTCTGTACTCCCCAATACTGACAACTCCCTGCTCCATCAAATACTGCCAGATCTCTATACACCCCAATACTGCCAGCTCCCTGCTCCCTCCAATACTGCCAGATCTCTGTACTCCCCAATATTGCCAACTCCCTGCAGCCTCCAAAACTGCCAGCTTCCTGTTCGCTCAAATACTGCCAGCTCCCACCTCCCTCCAATGCTGCCAGCTCCATGTTCCCTTGAATACTGCCAGATCTATGTACTCCCCGATACTGTCAGCTCCCTGCTCCCTCCAATACTGCCAGGTCTCTGTGCTCCACAATACTGTCAGCTCCCTGCTCCATCAAATACTGCCAGCTCGCTGTTCCTCCAATAATGCCAGGTCTCTGTACTCCCCAATAATGCCAGCTCCCTGCTCCCTCCAATACTGCCAGCTCCCTGCTCCCTCCAATACTGTCAGCTCGCTGCTCCCTCCAATACTGCCAGGTCTCTGTACTGCCCAATTCCGCCAGCTCCCTGCTCCATCAAATACTGCCAGCTCCGTGCTCCCTCCAATCATGCCAGGTCTCTGTACTCCCCAATACTGCAAGCTCCCTGCTCCCTCCAATACTGCCAGCTCCCTGCTCCCTCCAATACTGTCAGCTCACTCCTCCCTCCAATACTGCCAGCTCCCTGCTCCCTCCAATGCTGTCAGCTCACTTCTCCCTCCAATACTGCCAGATCACTGCTCCCTCCAATATTGCCAATCTCTTTACTCCGCTATAATACCAGCTCCCTGCTCGCTCCAATATTGCCACATCTCTGTACTCCCCAATAATGCCAGCTCCCTGCCCGTTCCAATACTGGAGCTCACTGCTCCCTCCAGTACTGCCAGCTCACTTCTCCCTCCAATACTGCCAGATCTCTGTACTCCCCAATGCTGCCAGCTCCATTCTCCATCCTATACTGCCAGATCTCTGTACTCCCCAATACTGCCAGCTCCATGCTCCCTCCAATACTGCCAGCTCCCTGCTCCCTCCAATACTGCCAGGTCTCTGCACTGCCCAATACTGCCAGCTCCCTGCTCCATCAAATACTGCCAGCTCCCTGCTCCCTCCAATACTGTCAGCTCACCCCTCCCTCCAATACTGTCAGCTCCCTGCTCCCTCCAATACTGCCAGCTCCCTGCTCCCTCCAATACTGTTAGCTCACTCCTCCCTCCAATAATGTCAGCTCCCGGCCCACTCCAATGCTGCCCGCTCACTTCTCCCTCAAATACTGCCAGATCACTGCTCCCTCCAATATTGCCAATCTCTGTACTCCGCTATAATGCCAGCTCCCTGCTGGCTCCAATATTGCCACATCTCTGTGCACCCCAATACTACCAGCTCCCTGCTCGCTCCAATACTGGAGCTCACTGCTCCCTCCAATACTGCCAGCTCACTTCTCCCTCCAATACTGGAGGTCACTGCTCCCTCCAATACTGCCAGCTCACTTCTCCCTCCAATACTGCCAATCTCTGTTCTACCCAATACTGCCAGCTCCCTGCTCCATCCAATACTGCCAGATCTCTGTTCTCCCAATACTGCCAGCTCCCTGCTCCCTCCAATACTACCAGTTCTCTGCTCCCACCAGGACTGCCAGCTCCCTGTACACTCCAATAATACCAGTTCCCTGCACCTTCCAATAATGCCAGCTCCCTCCCATACTGCCAGCTTCCTGCCCCCCCCAATGCTGCCAGCTCCCTGCACCCTCCAATACTGCCTGTTCCCTGCTCCCTACAATACTGCCAGATCTCGATACTCCCAATACTGCCAGCTCCCGCTCCCTCCAATACTGCCAGTTCTCTGCACTCCCCAATACTGCCAGCTCCCTGCTCCCTCCAATACTGCCAGATCTCTGTACTCCCCAATACTGCCAGCTCCCTGCCCCCTTCAATACTGCCAGCTCCCTGCTCCCTCCAATGCTGTCAGCTCACTTCTCCCTCCAATACTGCCAGATCACTGCTCCCTCCAATATTGCCAATCTCTTTACTCCGCTATAATACCAGCTCCCTGCTCGCTCCAATATTGCCACATCTCTGTACTCCCCAATAATGCCAGCTCCCTGCCCGTTCCAATACTGGAGCTCACTGCTCCCTCCAGTACTGCCAGCTCACTTCTCCCTCCAATACTGCCAGATCTCTGTACTCCCCAATGCTGCCAGCTCCATTCTCCATCCTATACTGCCAGATCTCTGTACTCCCCAATACTGCTAGCTCCATGCTCCCTCCAATACTGCCAGCTCCCTGCTCCCTCCAATACTGCCAGGTCTCTGCACTGCCCAATACTGCCAGCTCCCTGCTCCATCAAATACTGCCAGCTCCCTGCTCCCTCCAATACTGTCAGCTCACCCCTCCCTCCAATACTGTCAGCTCCCTGCTCCCTCCAATACTGCCAGCTCCCTGCTCCCTCCAATACTGTTAGCTCACTCCTCCCTCCAATAATGTCAGCTCCCGGCCCACTCCAATGCTGCCCGCTCACTTCTCCCTCAAATACTGCCAGATCACTGCTCCCTCCAATATTGCCAATCTCTGTACTCCGCTATAATGCCAGCTCCCTGCTGGCTCCAATATTGCCACATCTCTGTGCACCCCAATACTACCAGCTCCCTGCTCGCTCCAATACTGGAGCTCACTGCTCCCTCCAATACTGCCAGCTCACTTCTCCCTCCAATACTGGAGGTCACTGCTCCCTCCAATACTGCCAGCTCACTTCTCCCTCCAATACTGCCAATCTCTGTTCTACCCAATACTGCCAGCTCCCTGCTCCATCCAATACTGCCAGATCTCTGTTCTCCCAATACTGCCAGCTCCCTGCTCCCTCCAATACTACCAGTTCTCTGCTCCCACCAGGACTGCCAGCTCCCTGTACACTCCAATAATACCAGTTCCCTGCACCTTCCAATAATGCCAGCTCCCTCCCATACTGCCAGCTTCCTGCCCCCCCCAATGCTGCCAGCTCCCTGCACCCTCCAATACTGCCTGTTCCCTGCTCCCTACAATACTGCCAGATCTCGATACTCCCAATACTGCCAGCTCCCGCTCCCTCCAATACTGCCAGTTCTCTGCACTCCCCAATACTGCCAGCTCCCTGCTCCCTCCAATACTGCCAGATCTCTGTACTCCCCAATACTGCCAGCTCCCTGCCCCCTCCAATACTGTCAGCGCCCTGCTCCCTCCAATACTGCAAGCTCCCTCCTCCCTCCAACACTACGACTCCATTCTCCCTCCAATACAACCAGATTTCTGGACTCCACAACACTGCCAGCTCCCTGCTCCCTCCAGTAATGCCAGCTCCCTACTCCCTCCAACACTACGACCCAATGCTCCATCCAATACTGCCAGCTCCCTGCTCCCTCCAATACAGCCAGATTTCAGGACGCCGCAATACTGCCAGCTCCCTGCTCCCTCCAATAATGCCAGCTCCCTGCTGCCCACAACACGACCAGCTCCCTGCTCCATTAAAATACTGGCAGCTCCCAGCTCCCTTCAATACTGCCAGCTCCCTGCTCCCTCCAATACTGCCAGCTCCCTGCTCCCAACAACACTACCTGCTCCCTGCTCCCTCCAATACTGACAGCTCCCTGCTGCCTCCAATAATGCCAGATCTCTGTACTCCCCAATAGTGCCAGATCCCTGCTCCTTCCAATACTGCCAGATCTCTGCACTCCCCAATACTGCCAGCTCCCTGCTCCTTCCAATACTACCAGATCTCTGTGCTCCCCAATACTGACAACTCCCTGCTCCATCAAATACTGCCAGATCTCTATACACCCCAATACTGCCAACTCCCTGCTCCCTCCAATACTGCCAGATCTCTGTACTCCCCAATAGTGCCAGCTCCCTGCTCCTTCCAATACTGCCAGATCTCTGTACTCCCCAATACTGCCAGCTCCCTGCTCCTTCCAATACTACCAGATCTCTGTACTCCCCAATACTGCCAGCTCCCTGCTCCTTCCAATACTACCACATCTCTGTACTCCCCAATACTGACAACTCCCTGCTCCATCAAATACTGCCAGATCTCTATACACCCCAATACTGCCAGCTCCCTGCTCCCTCCAATACTGCCAGATCTCTGTACTCCCCAATACTGCCAACTCCCTGCAGCCTCCAAAACTGCCAGCTTCCTGTTCGCTCAAATACTGCCAGCTCCCACCTCCCTCCAATGCTGCCAGCTCCATGTTCCCTTGAATACTGCCAGATCTATGTACTCCCCGATACTGTCAGCTCCCTGCTCCCTCCAATACTGCCAGGTCTCTGTGCTCCACAATACTGTCAGCTCCCTGCTCCATCAAATACTGCCAGCTCCCTGTTCCTCCAATAATGCCAGGTCTCTGTACTCCCCAATAATGCCAGCTCCCTGCTCCCTCCAATACTGCCAGCTCCCTGCTCTCTCCAATACTGTCAGCTCGCTGCTCCCTCCAATACTGCCAGGTCTCTGTACTGCCCAATTCCGTCAGCTCCCTGCTCCATCAAATACTGCCAGCTCCGTGCTCCCTCCAATCATGCCAGGTCTCTGTACTCCCCAATACTGCAAGCTCCCTGCTCCCTCCAATACTGCCAGCTCCCTGCTCCCTCCAATACTGTCAGCTCACTCCTCCCTCCAATACTGCCAGCTCCCTGCTCCCTCCAATGCTGTCAGCTCACTTCTCCCTCCAATACTGCCAGATCACTGCTCCCTCCAATATTGCCAATCTCTTTACTCCGCTATATTACCAGCTCCCTGCTCGCTCCAATATTGCCACATCTCTGTACTCCCCAATAATGCCAGCTCCCTGCCCGTTCCAATACTGGAGCTCACTGCTCCCTCCAGTACTGCCAGCTCACTTCTCCCTCCAATACTGCCAGATCTCTGTACTCCCCAATGCTGCCAGCTCCATTCTCCATCCTATTCTGCCAGATCTCTGTACTCCCCAATACTGCCAGCTCCATGCTCCCTCCAATACTGCCAGATCTCTGTTCTCCCAATACTGCAAGCTCCCTCCCATACTGCCAGCTTACTGCGCCCCGCAATGCTGCCAGCTCCATGTTCCATCCAATACTGCAAACTCGCTGCACCGTTCAATACTGCCTTCACCCTGCACCCTCCAATACTACTCGTTCCCTGCACCCTCCAATATTGCCAGTTCCCTGCTCCCTACAATACTGCCAGATCTCTTTACTCCCAATGCTGCCAGCTCCCTGCTCCCTCCCATACTGTCAGATCTCTGTACTCCCCTATACTGCCAGCTCCCTGCTCCCTCCAATACTGCCAGATCTCTGTACTCCCCAATACTGCCAGCTCCATGCTCCCTCCAATACTGCCAGATCTCTGTTCTCCCAATACGGCCAGCTCACTGCTCTCACCCATACTGCCAGATCACTCTTCTCCATATACTGCCAGCTCCCTGCTCCCTCCAACACTACGACTCCATTGTCCCTCCAATCCAACCAGATTTCTGGACTCCGCAACAGTGCCAGCTCCCTGCTCCCTCCAGTAATGCCAGCTCCCTGCTCCCTCCAACACTACGACCCAATGCTCCATCCAATACTGCCAGCTCCTGCTCCCTCCAATACAGCCAGATTTCTGGACTCCACAATACTGCCAGCTCCCTGCTCCCTCCAATAATGCCAGCTCCCTGCTGCCCACAACAATACCTGGTCCCTGCTCCATCCAATACTGCCAAATCCCAGCTCCCTCCAATACTGCCAGCTCCCTGCTCCCTCCAATACTGCCAGCTGCCTGCTCCCTACAGCACTACCTGCTCCCTGCTCCCTCCAATACTGACATCTCCCTGCTGCCTCCAATAATGCCAGATCCCTGCTCAATCAAATACTGCCAGATCTCTCTACTCACCAATACTGCCAGCTCCCTGCTCCCTCCAATCCTGCCAGATCTCCGTACTCCCCAGTACTGCCAACTCCCCGCAGCCTCCAATACTGCCAGCTTCCTGTTCGCTCAAATACTGCCAGCTCACACCTCCCTCCAAAACTGCCAGCTCCATGTTCCCGCGAATACTGCCAGATCTATGTACTCCCCGATACTGTCAGCTCCCTGCTCCCTCCAATACTGCCAGGTCTCTGTACTCCACAATACTGCAAGCTCCCTGCTCCATCAAATACTGCCAGCTCCCTGTTCCTCCAATAATGCCAGGTCTCTGTACTCCCCAATACTGCCAGCTCCCTGCTCCCTCCAATGCTGCCAGCTCCCTGCTCCCTCCAATACTGTCAGCTCGCTGCTCCCTCCAACACTGCCAGGTCTCTGTACTGCCCAATACTGCCAGCTCCCTACTCCATCAAATACTGCCAGCTCCGTGCTCCCTCCAATCATGCCAGGTCTCTGTACTCCCCAATACTGCAAGCTCCCTGCTCCCTCCAATACTACCAGCTCCCTGCTCCCTCCAATACTGTCAGCTCACTCCTCCCTCCAATACTGCCAGCTCCCTGCTCCCTCCAATGCCGTCAGCTCATTTCTCCCTCCAATACTGCCGGATCACTGCTCCCTCCAATATTGCCAATCTCTGTACTCCGCTATAATGCCAGCTCCCTGCTCGCTCCAATATTGCCACATCTCTGTATTCCCCAATACTGCCAGTTCCCTGCTCCCTACAATACTGCCAGATCTCTTTACTCCCAATACTGCCAGCTCCCTGCTCCATCCCATACTGTCAGATCTCTGTACTCCCCAATACTGCCATCTCCATGTTCCAAAAAATACAGCAAACTCGCTGCACCGTTCAATACTGCCTTCTCCCTGCACACTCCAATACTACTCGTACCCTGCAACCTCCAATACTGCCAGTTCCCTGCTCCCTACAATACTGCCTGATCTCTTTACTGCCAATACTTACAGCTCCCTGCTCCCTCCCATACTGTCAGATCTCTGTACTCCCCAATACTGCCAGCTCCCTGCTCCCTCCTATACAGCCAGATCTCTGTACTCCCCAATACTGCCAGATCCCTGCTCTCTCCAGTAATGCCAGCTCCCTGCTCCCTCCAATACAGCCAGATTTCTGGACACCGCAATACTGCCAGCTCCCTGCTTCCTCCAATAATGCCAGCTCCCTGCTCCCCACAACATTACCTGCTCCCTGCTCCATCCAATACTGCCATATCCCATCTCCCTCCAATACTGCCAGCTCCCTGCTCCATCCAATACTGCCAGCTCCTTGCTCCCTACAACACTACCTGCTTCCTGCGCCCTCCAATACTGCCAGCTCCCTGCTCCCTCCAATACTGCCAGCCCGCCTGGGCTCCGTGCTGGCCCACATGATCCACCCCGACCAGTCCTACATGGTCCCGGGCCGGTCCATCCAGGACAACATCCACCTGGTCCGGGACCTGATCCATCTTTCCCAGAGGACTGGTCAGTCGGTCGCCTTTCTCTCCCTCGATCAGGAGAAGGTGTTCGACAGGGTGGATCATGATTACCTTTTCGGGACTCTGCGCGCTTTTGGACTCGGGCCGCATTTCGTGGCCCGGGTCCGACTTTTATACGCCGCCGCAGAATGTCTAGTCAAAGTTAACGGGTCCTTGACGGCGCCTCTTCGATTTGGGAGAGGAGTGCGTCAGGGGTGCCCCATGTCCGGCCAATTGTATACCATCTGCGTGGAGCCCTTCCTGTGCCTGCTTCGCAGGAGGTTGACGGGATTGGCTCTGCGCGAGCCGGCCATGCAGGTCGTCCTCTCGGCTTACACCGGCGATGTGTTCCTCGCAATCACAGATCCCGTTGACTTGCGGAGGATGCGCGACTGCCAGCAGACCTTTTCTGCCGCGTCCTCCGCGAGGATCAATTGGGAGAAATGTTCCGGACTCCTGGTTGGTCAGTGGTGGGTGGACTCCCTGCCGGAGGAGATGACACCTTTTGCGTGGAGCACCACGCACCTCCTCTATCTGGGAGTCCACCTTAGCCCCGCTGAGGAAGCCTGGCCGGCAAACTGGCAGGAGCTGGAGGCGAAAGTCACCGCTCGGCTGGGGCTCTGGACAGGACTGCTCCGAGTGCTTTCCTACAGGGGCCGAGCGTTGTTCATAAACCAACTGGTGGCCTCCATGCTGTGGTACCGGTTGGTCACTTTGGCCCCGCCCCCTGTATTTGCCACCAAGATCCAGAAGAAACTCATCGATTTCTTCTGGGGCAAGAGGAAACACTGGGTCTCTGCCGCGGTCCTGAGTCTCCCGATCGAGGAGGGCGGTCAGTCGCTGGTGTGCGTCCGCACCCAGGCTGCGACTCTCCGCCTTCGGACCCTGCAGAGATACCTGTACGTCGAGCGTCCTCCCAGATGGTGTGCGCTGGCGACGTATTTTTTCCGCCAGTGTCACTGCCTTCAAGACGACACGCAGCTCCCGGTGGAGTCCGTTAGCCGCGCCTCTCTGAGGGAGTTGCCTGTCTTTTACCGGGATCTTTTCCGAGTCTGGGACATGGTCGCCTCCAGTCAGGGCGCTCCCCCGCCGGCGGAGGAGAACGCCTCGGCTGTCCGGGCGGCCGACTCCGGGGACGGTCCGGCGGGCGGAGGAGTAGCCGAAACCCCCGGGACGCCCCTCACTGCGGGTGGTGAGGGGGCTCGGGAGTGCGGAGCGATCCCGGCCGAGCTGACCCCCGCTCGGCCGGAACTGCTCATCGCACCCAGGCCCCGAAACCCTCCTCGGGAGCCGGTCCCGCACAACCCGAGCCGCCTCTCGGAAATGCCCTCCGTGCCATTCCAATCGGCGCGGAGGGGTTTCCTGTACGGGCTGCTCCTGCACACTCTCCACTTCCTCGCCCTCGTCAGCCGGCCGGACACGCCCTGGCGGTCCGCGTTGCCATCTGGCGGCGAGCGGAAACCCCGATGGAGGTCTCTCTACGCGGGAGTCTTCCCCCTTTACATCGGGGACCTGGGGTGGAGGGTGCTGCACAGAGCAGTCCCCTGCAATAGGCTTTTAAGTAGGTTCACGGACTCCCAGGCCAGCTGTACTTTCTGCGGCCTGGACGAGTCCGTGTTCCACATTTATACGGAGTGTGCGAGGTTGCAGCCCCTATTTGAGTATCTGAAGGGGCTGCTCCTCAAATTCTGGCTGCACTTCAGTCCCACGCTCCTGATCTTTGGTCACCCGGTGCGGAGGGGCTTGGGCCGGGAGGAGGATCTCCTCGTTGGTCTGCTCCTGGGCCTGGCCAAGGTGGCAATTCACAGGTCCAGGTTGCGGGCCGTCGGGGGGTCCGGTCTCCCCGATTGCCTGCCCCTCTTCCGCGGTTACGTTCGCGCCCGGGTGTCCCTGGAAAAGGAGCATGAGGTGTCCGTCGGTACGCTTGAGGACTTCCGCGACCGGTGGGCACCGCAGGGACTGGAGTGCATTGTCGACGCCGAGAATGGCATTTTAATTTGAAAAAAAAAGGCAGCCGCTCAAACTAAGGCAGCCTCTCAAATTAAGGCCGCCCCTCAAACTAAGGCAGCCTCTCAAACTAAGGCAGCGTCTCAAAATAAGGCAGCATCTCAAACTAAGGCAGCCTCTCAAACCAAGGCAGCCACTCAAACTAAGGCAGCCGCTCAAACTAAGGCAGCCCCTCAAACTAAGGCAGCCGCTCAAAATAATGCAGCCGCTCAAACTAAAGCAGCCCCTCAATCTAAGGCAGCCCCTCAAACTAAGGCAGCCGCTCAAACTAATGCAGCACCTCAGTCTAAGGCAGCCCCTCAAATTAAGGCAGACTCTCAAACTAATGCACCCCCTGAAACTAAGGCAGTCCCTCAAACTCAGGCAGCCTCTCAAACTAAGGCAGCCGCTCAAACTAAGGCAGCCACTCAAACTGAGGCAGCCTCTCAAATTAAGGCCGCCCCTCAAACTAAGGCAGCCCCTCAAACTAAGGCAGCCGCTCAAACTAAGGCAGCCGCTCAAACAAAGGCAGCCTCTCAAACTAAGGCAGCCTCTCAAATTAGGCCGCCCCTCAAACTAAGGCAGCCCCTCAAACTAAGGCAGCCTCTCAAACTAAGGCAGCATCTCAAACTAAGGCAGCCTCTCAAACTAAGGCAGCCCCTCAAACTAAGGCAGCCGCTGAAAGTAAGGATGCCCCTCAAACTAAGTCAGCCGCTCAATCTAATGCAGCGGCTCAAACTAAAGCAGCCCCTCACTCTAAGGCAGCCCCTCAAACTAAGGCAGCCGCTGAAACTAAGGCAGCCCCTCAAACTAAGGCAGCCGCTCAAACTAAGGCAGCCCCTCAAACTAAGGCAGCCGCTCAAACTAAGGCAGCCGCTCTAACTGAGACAGCCGCTCAAACTAATGCAGCCCCTCACTCTAAGGCAGCCCCTCAAACTAAGGCAACCTCTCAAACTAAGGCAGCCCCTCAAACTAAGGCAGCCTCTCAAACTAAGGCAGCCCCTCAAACTAATGCAGCTCCTCAAACTAAGGCAGCCTCTCAAACTAAGGCCGCCCCTCAAACTAAGGCAGCCCCTCAAACTAAGGCAGCCTCTCAAACTTAGGCAGCCTCTCAAATTAAGGCAGCCTCTCAAACTGAGGCAGCCCCTCAAACTAAGGCAGCCGCTCAAACTAAGGAAGCCCCTCAAACTAAAGCAGCCGCTCAAACTAATGCAGCCGCTCAAACTAAAGCAGCTCCTCAATCTAAGGCAGCCCATCAAACTAAGGCAGCCGCTCAAACTAAGGCAGGCCCTCACACTAAGGCAGCCGCTCAAACTAAGGCAGCCGCTCAAACTGAGACAGCCGCTCAAACTAAGGCAGCCTCTCAAACTAATGCAGCCACTCAAACTAAAGCAGCTCCTCAATCTAAGGCAGCCCAT